>NC_056736.1:262286260-262586260 GCF_019279795.1 Protopterus annectens | reverse complement strand
ATCCTGCCTCTTAAACCTGGTCGATTTCCTTGAAACAGTCACCAAGGCCATTGACTAGGGGAAGGTGGTCCACACAGCCTACCTGGACCTCGCAAAGCCTTGATACAATACCCCTGGCATTATAGATAAGCTCACCAGCTTAAATATAAACCCCTATGTCACTAGATGGGTTGCAAACTGGCTCAAGGACAGAACCCACATGGTTAGAATTGCTGGAGCCATGTCAGACTCCAAACCAGTTACAAGTGGCGTCCCACAAGGCTCAGTCCTGGGACCTCTCTTGTTCTATATATTTTCGAGGTACAGGCCAACATGGAAGGACTGTGGCTGACCAAGTTCGCAGATGACTGCAAACTGGGTGCTCCAGCCGACACAAGCATCCTCCAAAACGGCCTCATAGAAACAGACAACTGGTGCCAGAGCCATGGCCTCAAGCTAAACGCCAAAAAGTGTATAGTCATCCCCTTTGGCAAAAACAAAGTGCCCACAAATTACCACATAGGTGGTAATCCATTAAGTACAGAAGTAGTAATTAGGGACCTAAGTTGAGCAATCTCTCATTTGACAACCACATGGCCAAAGTGGTTAGAAAAACATTTTATATAGCCCACCTAATCATGAAGGGATTCACATCTAGATCAGGGGAGGTCATCGTGCCTCTTTACTCATCCCTCTTCAGGCCCATAATTGAGTACAATCCCCCTTTTGGGATGTACCTTACCAGACACCTGCAGCAACAGGAAAGACCCCAAAAGTACCTCACCAAGAGGATCAAAGGGCTCAAACAGATGCCATATGCTGCCTGGTTAAAGAAACTCCAGCTCTACTCAGTGGTATACCGCCTGCTCAGAGGCGATCTGTGTCTGACGTATAAAGCTATGTCCAACCCGGAATGAATGGACATGCTGCACCTCAGAAAATCCAAATCCCATCGAGCTACGCGCTCGAGAGACTTGAACCTCAGCACTGAAATAAATAGGGCATGCTAGAGGGACAGATTCATAACCCAGAGGTTCCCTTCACTCTGGAATAAAATCCCAGTGCAGGTTAGGCAGAGTCCCTCACGGACTCTCTTCAAGAGGAATCTTGATGAGTGGATGGGAGATCGTAGGTTTACCCAGAGTGTCACTTCTGTGTCACTGTTAGACAGAGGCACAGCATACTAACCTCGAAAAAGGGCAGAGCAAAATTAATTTAAAATAGGTGGTGAAAGCCAAACACACTCTGGCTAGGCTTATAAATGCCCTAGGGCAGATAGCCTAGTATGAACCTATGAACATATGAATCTTGGAAATCCCGGTTTTATGGGCCTCTTCTGCCGTGAGGATAGTGTCTTCCATTTGGACTCCCTCTCTGCTTCTGGGGGAGATATCCCTGTGTGATTCCTGGAAAGGAACCTGGGATTTATGGAATCGCATCTTAAGGATCATTGTGGAGTAGAAAAGTGTAACCCAATGGCAGACGGGGTCTTTTTATCCTGGTCACTCTGGGGAAGTGTTCCCTCAACAGTAGGGCCCAAACAAGGATGTTCCATCAAAGGGAACATTGCTGAAAAAAAAAAAAAAAAGACTTGAAAGGCTCCGCAAAGTCACACAACTGCATTCAGGCATGTCTCCTAACAGCTATACCTGAACCCGCCACCCGTGAGAGGTACCCTGTGCAGCATGGGGAAATTAGCCTCATGGGCGCATTAGAGATGCATAAGAGACTGGCCAGTTGTGAAGATTTCTTGTAGTCCTCTAGGGACATGGACTCAAGAGGGATTTGGAAAATTCCTTAGTCAAATCCCGTTGCAGTCTTGTGAAATGTGCCAAGTAATTCTGTGACCGTAAGGCGAAGGTAGCTGAAGCAAAAATGTGCTTCCTGAATCTGTACAACTCCCTGGAGTCAATGTTTGGAGGATAGACAGAGGAGCTCTGCCAGCTCCTCCTTTGTGGCTGCTGCAACATCGCATCAACAGGAAAAGTACAGTTGTGTACACTTAACATAAATGTAGATGTTAGAGTGTATTCACTGTTGCAGTCATCACATTTGGGTTATCCCTGCCAAGGTAGCCCCGGCCGGCCCGAATACCAGAGGCTTAGTATTTCTGCGTTGGTTGCTGTCGCTTCAGGACTGAAGTCAGGTCATCAGTAGTAAGGCAGCCAATGCCATTACATCAGTTTTTCTTGCCCTGTCAGGAGCCCCCAAGTGGGAGCCAGGTTATGGTGGAAGAACCCCACCAGTAGAAAGTAAATACCAAAATGTTCCTTGTAAGGAGAGAGAAAGAAGAGGGGGATGGAGGGAGGGAAACAAGGTCTGCAATAGTGAATACACTAGAAAGTACAGTTTTGTACCTACCATAAATGTAGATGTCCGAGAGGAATGCATCTGCAGTCTTAACAAATGGGTTGTCCTGTCGTCAGGCAGCCCTTCGGTCGGCCGGATTCCAAAGTCTGGGTCTGGCTTCGGCTGGTGTCGCACTTCACCCGACGTCATTGCGGCAGTTCTTCGGGTATAAATGCATCAGCCGACGCCATTTTCCACAGTGTTTCTTGCCCCAGATGCCAGGTGCCCTCTTTGTTGGCTAAATTTGGATAAATGTCAAAGTTTCCAAATAGTAGAGAGCAAACACACAAAATAAACATGTATGTACATATATACAAACAAATACACCATAATAGATCCCCCCAAGCTAGCTGAAGATTGGCAAGTACCCTAGGAGTACTTCAGAGGGGAAGGAGGGTGGGTAATCCTGACTGCAGATGCATTCCACTCGGACATCTACATTTATGGTAGGTACAAAACTGTACTATGTCCTTCAAGGATGCATCTGCAGTCTTAACAAATGGGTAGAATACCATAGCTAAACTAGGGGAGGAGGAAATGAGAGTAGATTATGGTGTAGTCAGGATTCCTTGCAAAACAGCAGTGGCAAAACCAGCACGGGATCTAGAGTATAGAGGTAAGTTATAATGCTTGGCAAATGTATGCACGGAGGTCCAAGTAGCAGCCTCTATAATGTCCTTGGTAGCCACTCCTCGTAAGAAAGCTGTGGTAGTGGCTGTGGCCCTTGTGGAGTGAGGCCTGATGTTCTCTGGAGTTTTCTTTCCATGGTAGGAGTAACAAAATCTAATGCAATTTCCTATCCATTTGGAGATTGTCTGTTTAGAGATTGGTTTTCCTTCCTTTCCTGTTGCATAAGCTACCAGCAGCTGGTCAGTTTTTCTATTGTTTTTTGTCCTGTCCAGGTAGTAGCGTAATTGTCTGTGTACATCCAAGGTATGCAAGAGTTTTTCTCCCCAGTTCTGTGGATTGGGGAAAAATGTAGGAAGGTGGATAGCCTGATTTAAAGAGACTCTGGATACCACCTTAGGCATGAATGTAGGATTTGTTCTCAAGGACACTATCTTGATGGAAGATCAGGAAGGGTTGTACTGCCATTAATGCCTGAAGTTCAGAGACCCTTCTTGCTGAAGTTATTGCCAGCAGGAAAGCAGTCTTCCAGGATAAGTATTGCAATTCTGCTGTAGCTGCTGGCTCGAAAGGAGGTAGAGTCAGCTTTTCTAGCACAAAATTCAAGTCCCATGCTGGCAATGGAGGTTTCCTGGGAGGTCTTACATTTTTAATTCCCCTCAGAAACTGTCTGAGCAGAGGATGCGAGAAGACAGGAGGATTCAAGCTGTATTCTGCTGAAATAGCTGATGCATGTATTTTGATGGAGGAATTGGACAGGCCTGTATGGAAGAGCTCCGCCAAGTACTCCAGGATGTTGGCTATGTTCACCAGTGTCACATCTTGCCCCTTTGCAGTACTCCAGATGAGATATCTTTTCCATTTGGCTGCATAATTCTTTCTTGTTGAAGGTCTATGAGCCTCCAGGATTATGTCTTTAACCCTTTGGGATAAATTTGGGTTAATTGCTGTTATGTAATGTTCCAGGCAGTTAGCTGCAGAGTTTTCAGGTTTGGATGCACTATGTTGTAGTTCTGTGTCAGCAGTAATGGGATCAGGGGCAGTTTCCATATTTGTTCCCGGGACATGCTCTTCAGCAGTGGATACCAATGTTGTCTTGGCCAGTCTGGAGCTATCAGGATGATCCTCGGACGTTCCTCTTTGATCTTGAGAAGCACCTTGTGCATCAAAGGAAGTGGTGGAAATGCGTATGCTGTCAGGCTTTTCCAACTGAAGGATAGGGAGTCCACCTTCCAAGCAAGTGGGTGGTAAGTCCTTGTGCAGAATTTCTTCAACTGGTGATTGGATGGGGATGCAAACAAGTCTATTTGTGGTAATCCCCATTCTCTTGTGATGGTTTTGAAAATGTCCGGATGCAGCATCCATACGTGGGCACCTGTTGTAGTTCTGCTTAATATGTCTGCTAGAATGTTTTCCTTCCCTGGTACATAAATTGCCTGTAACTGAATGTTGTAGCTCAGAGCCACATCCCATAGGTCCAGTGCCAGCCGGCATAGGGGGTATGAGTGTGTGCCTCCCTGTTTGTTGATGTACCACATAACTGTGGTGTTGTCTGTCCTTATCATCAACTGGCCTTCTTGGAGAAGAGGTCTGAATGCCTGGATTGCCAATTTTACTGCCATCATTTCTTTTAGATTTATGTGCAAATGCAGCTGGTCTTGAGTCCATAGGCCTTGAATGCACTTGTCCATCAAGTGTGCCCCCCAACCGAGGTCTGAGGCATCTGTCGTGATAGTCTGTCTTGGTTGACTTTTGCAGTAGGGCAGTCCTGTGTTTGATTGACAGGCCTGAGCCCACCATAAGAACTCTCGTTTCAGGCATGGGATCATTGGAATTTTGGTTTCTAGGCTGTGCTTGTGTTGAGACCACAAATTTTTTAGGTACCACTGTAGCCTTCTCATATGAAGCCTGGCATGAGGGACCAGAATTATGCAGGATGCCATGAAGCCTAGAGCTTGTAGCACTTTTCTTGCAGTTAGATGGCTGTGCTTTGTTAATGCCAAGAAGTAGAGAGGAAGTTGCTCTTTCTTTTCTGCAGTTAGAAATGCCATTTGTTTTGATGTGTTCAGTTCTGCACCCAGAAAGGTTATTACTTGGGATGGAATCAGCCTTGACTTTTTTGTATTGACTGTATATCCCAGGGCTTGTAGCAGGTAGATGACTCTTTGTAAGTCTTCTATTAATTTGTTTTGTTGTCCGCTTGTATCAGGCAGTCGTCCAGGTAGGGATAGATTTGAATTCCCTGAAGTCTGCAATGAGCGATTACTGACGCCAGGCATTTCGTGAACACTCTGGGCGCAGTAGATAAGCCAAAGGGCAATGCTGAGAATTGATAATGCTCTGATCCTGCAAGAAATCTGAGGTATCTTCTGCAAATTGGTCTTATGGGGACGTGCAGGTATGCCTCCTTGAGATCTAGAGTTACCAGCCAAGACTCCTTGCCCAGCATGGGAAGAAGCTGCTGTAGGGTCAGCATTTTGAATTTTGGAACAATGAGAAATGTGTTTAGAGCGGACAGATCTAGAATAGGCCTCCATTTGTTTTCTTTTCTTGGTACCAGGAAGAGCCTGGAGTAAAATCCCTTCCCTTGCTCCATAAATGGTACCTTTTCCACAACACGCATTCTTAATAATTGAGATATTTGTTTTAGAGCTTCTGCCCTTTGAGAAGGTGGTAGGTTTGGCATTCCTCTCTTCCCTGGTAGTGAATGGAAATGGAACCTGTAACCTTTGTCTATAGTCTGCAAAATCCATTTTTCTCTTGTAATGCAGTGCCAGTTTCTTGAAAATAATGTTAGCTTTCCGCCTAAGGGTGCTTCTAGTTGTTCCCTGGTAGGCGGTGCCACCGCCAAGTCACTGTGATTGAGTTGTTGTAGTGGTGGTGGCTGTATCCGTGCCTCGTTGGTTGTTACCCTGCCACTGGCGACCCCTGTAGGCACCCCTGGATTGGTTTCTGCCTCTAGAGCCTATTCCTGCCTCTTTGTGCCTTAGAGGATTCCGGAAAGGACCAATTCTTGGAGGGCCAATTCCTGCTAAACCTTGGAGGTTGAACTTGTAAGAAATCTTTTACTGTTTGCACATATTTTGCTTTCTCTTCCATCTTTTTCAGAACCTGCTGTGCGGGGGCACCTAATAAATTGACCTTGTCCATAGGTGCATCCAAAAGCTTAGATTTGACATGGTCTGGTAATGCCTGCTCTTTCAACCATGCATGCCTCCTGATAACTGTGCCAGTCATGGCTGATCTAAAGGAAGCCTCCAGTGCATCATAGCCACATTTTAAAAAATGGTTACTAACCTGCTGTATGTTATGTAACATTTCTTGAACATACTTTTTATCTAAAGATTCTTCAGAGGACAGCTTTTTAGTCAACTGGTCAAGCATAAACTCTTGATATTGAATCATATGAAATTGGCAGTTCAAAGCTCTAGCTGACGAAGTAGCAGAGGTGTAAACTTTTTTACCCCATCTCTCTAAGGACCTGGATTCCCTTTCAGAGGGGAGGGGTTTTTTAGAAGTAGTAGCTGTTACAGCTTTAGGGCCCTGGGAGATAGTCTCTGGATCTGCAAAAGGGGCCTTATATAAGTGGTGATGAGTGTCCGGGACCCTGTAGTACCTATTTGGTTTAGCAGGAGCCGGAGGTAAAGTATCAGGAGTAGTGCAAGCATCATTAAATGCATCATCAACAACAGATAGAACTGGAGGAATAGCCAAAGGCCTATGCTGTGGTAAGTGGAGAAAGGTCCTAAGCCTTTTTCTAGAGTCTGAGAAATCTTGGCCCTGCCACTGAAATTGTTCCCTCATAGCATGCAAGTTTTCCCCAAAGGAAAATTCCTCAGGAGGAGAGGCTGAAGGGATGGACTCCTCAGCATCAGAGTCTTCGTAAGGAGAATAAGAAGCCTCAGGAGGGTCTGTATGTTCTGAATCATCAGAAGAATCATCTGTGGCTACTGGCTCAGGGGGCTCTGCTCTAGGCCTCTTTTCTGGAGGAGGGAGAGAGGCCCTGTCTGGAAGAGGCTGGGATCCTCGAATTAAAGTGATGAGATCCTGTGCCAAGGAAAGCATATGGGAGCTGGTGCTGGGCCTGTGAGAGGGGGGCTTGGCAGGCACAGATTTGGAAGTTTTGGCTGCTTTAGCCATGGCAAAGGCCTTAATAGACATAGTTGGAGGAGGCCTAGCAGCTCCACGTGCAGGGGTAGAAATATCTAGTGGAATGGTGTCGGATAAATCCTGTGAAATCGCAACAGAAGGCTGGATTTCAGAAGCCGTTTCTACCAGTATAGAAGAGGCCTCGGTAGAAGGCAAGTTATCGGCTGAAGAAAGAACCGCTTGCTCGGTTTCGGCCGAAACAGAGACACTCGTGGATTGCTTAACCGCGGTTTCAGCCGAAACCGCGGACCGCGAGTGCCGGTCCTTTTCTTTGCGCTTTTTGGTTATTTGTGTAGTCGGAGGATCCGACGGCATAATGTAGGCAAAATCGAGCCGAAAATCTGTTCAGCAAAATCCGGCGGCGTTTAAGCGCCGGTTAAAAGAAGCACAGGCTAGACAAGCTGCTACGTCGTGGTCTGGGCCTAAACAATGTATGCAATAGGAGTGGAAATCTTTATGAGGTATTTGTTTCCCACAAGATAAACAGTTATTAACCTTCTCTGACATCGGCTGAGGCAAGAAAGAGTCCCCAACGGGGTACTTAGCTTTATAGAAGTCTTGAGTAGTATTCGGTAGTAGTAATCTCTGGATCTGACCGACCGGCACTTGCGAACAGCTTCTGCTTCGGGCGCCACGCGGCAAGAAAAGACTGAGGAAAATGGCGTCGGCTGATGCCTTTATACCCGAAGAACTGCAGCTATGACGTCGGGTGAAGTGCGACACCAGCCGAGGCCAGACCCAGACTTTGGAATCCGGCCGACCGAAGGGCTGCCTGACGACAGGACAACCCATTTGTTAAGACTGCAGATGCATCCTTGAAGGACATCATTTACATTTATAGTAAGTGTACACAACTGTACTATGTTCTTCGTGTTTCACTGCTGCAGTTATCACATTTGGGTTGAATCCCAAAGCTAAAGAAAAAGGGTGGAGGCAGTCAAGGAGATTAGAGGCTGGCTAGGATGCCCTGCAAGACTGCAATGGCAAAGCCTGTCCTGGATTTAGAGAAGATAGACGGGTGGCAATGCTTGGTGAAAGTGTGAACCGATGTCCAGGTGGCAGCCTCCAGGATGTCCCTCGTGGGACTCCTCTGAGGAAAGCTGCAGAGGTGGAGGCTGCTCTGGTGGAGCAGAGTCCTGACCCCCTTAGGGAGAGGTTTTCATGTGTTGCTTGTAACAGAAATGGATGCAGTGTGCTATCCATTTGGAAATGGCCTTGCCCTCTGCCCCTGCAGCAAAGCTGACCAGTAACTGATTAAACTTTCTGAATGATTTAGTCCTGTCCAGACAGAATCTGAGCTGT
Source organism: Protopterus annectens (assembly GCF_019279795.1). NCBI lineage: Eukaryota > Metazoa > Chordata > Ceratodontiformes > Protopteridae > Protopterus > Protopterus annectens. The sequence continues at coordinate 262,577,854 of NC_056736.1, read as the reverse complement.
CTGTGCACATCTACAGAGTGCAGGATCCTTTCCCACTTGTTTTGTGGCTTAGGGAAAAAGGTGGGCAAATGAATGGATTTGGTTGAGAGCCACACTAGACGCCACTTTGGGCATGAAGGATGGGTTAGTCCTGAGGGAAATCCTGTCAGCATGGAAGATGATGAAGGGCTCCAAAGCCATGAGTGCTTGCAGCTCAGAGACTCTTCTGGCTGAAGTGATGGCCAGAAGGAAAGTAGTCTTCCAGGAGAGAAATTTTAACTCTGCTGAAGATGCTGGTTCAAGGGGAGCAGGGTGAGCTTTTCCAACACAAAGTTAAGGTCCCAAGCTGGGGTAGGTGCTCTTCTGGGTGGCCTCAAGTTGCTAGCCTCTCTTAGGAATTATATGATTAGAGGGTGTGAGAAAAGGGGGTGCTCAGTGTGGAAATAAGCAGAGATAGCAGAGGCATGAACTTTAATAGAGGAAAGAGAGACCACTGTGTAGCAGGTCAGCTAGGTAATCCAGGATAAGAGGGAGGGAGGGCTGTGCCGTATCGGCTCCCTTAGCCTGAATTCAGGTGCAGAACCTTTTCCATTTGTCAGCATAAGACTTTCTAGTGCTTGGGCATCTGGCCTCACGTACAACATCTAGAACCTGTTTACTGAGGTTGGAAGATTGATCAGTGGGGTCAGGGAATAAGCCAAGCTGCCAAATTGAGGGTCTGCAGTTTGGGATACATGAATTCTCCTTCCCTCTGGGTCAGCAGAGTTTGGGTCAGAGTGAGATGCCATGGTGGTAGTGGGGACAGGCTGCCCAGCAGTGGGTACCAGTGCTGGCGAGGCCAGTCTGGAGCAATAACTGTCCTTGTTTTTTCCTACCTTATTTTGAGCAGTACCCTGGTGATGAGAGGTAGTGGAGGAAATACACAGACAGACAGACTGACCCAGGGGAAGTATAGGTCATCCACTTTCAAAGCCATGCAGTGATGCACACTGGTGCAGAACTTGCTGAGCGGATGGCTGGTGGGGGAGGCAAAGAGGTCGGCCTTCAGGGTGCCCCATTTCTGAGTTATTAGGGTGAAGCTCCTTTTGTCTAGCTGCCACTTGTGTGGGTCCAGAAGATTTCTGCTCAAGTGGTCTGGCAGAGAGATTAGAGACCCTGGCAGGAATTGTGCTAACAGATGGAGTTGCACGGCAGAGGCTCTGTGCCAAAGGGTCATGGCCAGCAGGCATAGAGGGTAGGAGTGAGTTCCTCCTGGCTTGTTGATGCACCACATTACAGTGGTGTAGTCTGTTTTGATCAGGAGAGCCCCTAGGGAGAGAAAGGGCCTGAAAGCTGTCAATGTGTGCTGGAAACCTAACATCTCTTTTGGCGCTGATGTGCAGATAGATTTGCTGTGGGCTCCATTGGCCTTGACTGCACCTGCCGTCCAGGTGTGCATCCCAGGCATAGTCTGATGCATCTGTGGTGAGGGTCTGGGTGGCAGGGGGGGGGAGGGTGAGAAAAATAGTCCCTTGCTGTGGGAGCATGCTCCTGCCGACCACAGAAAATCTTTCCTTAGGCAAGGTATCACTGGTATAAGAGTTTCCATGTCTTGACAGTGTTGACACCAAAGGCTTTTTAGGTACCACTGAAGTTTCTTCATATGCAGTCTGGCATATGGAGTGAAGAGAATGCAAAATGCCATGAATCCCAGAGCTTGCAGGATTTTCCTTGCAGATAAGTAGGGTCTGGAGGCTAGTTAAGAGAAGTAGGCTGTCGGGTAAGTTTGCTTTTCTGGTGTAATGAATGCCATCTGGGATGCTGTGTCCATGCTTACTCCCAGGAATATAATCCTTTGGGTGGGTAGAAGTTTGGATTTCTTTTCACTGACTGTGTACCCTAGGGAGGTCAGTAGGGACTTTACAAAGTCCAGGTGCTTTAGCAGCTTTTCCTGACTGTCTGCCTCAGTTAGGCAGTCGTCTAAGTATGGGTAAATTTGGAGAGTCCTTTGTCTGCAAAAGGCAATGGTGGGAGCCAGACATTTTGTGAAAACTCTGGGAGCCGTAGATAAGCCAAAGGGAAGTCCAGAGAACTGAAAGTGCAGACATCCTGCCAAGAAAAGCAGATATTTCCTGCAGGATTCCTTGATAGGAATGTGGAGGTAGGCCTCTTTTAGGTGTAGGGTGGCTAGCCAAGCATCCTTGGAGAGCATGAGGAGCAGTTTGAATTTTGGTTATCACCAGGAAGGTGTTTAGAATGGATAGAGGATGGGGCACCAGGTGCCCACTTTTCCAGGGACCAAAAAAGAAGATGGGGTGCCAGGTGCCCACTTTTCTGGGTACCAGAAAACATCTGGAGTAGAAAAATACAGTTGTGCACACTTACCATAAATGCAGATGTTAGAGTGTATTCACTGTTGCAGTCATTACATTTGGGTAATCTGCTGGCAGGTTGCCCTCAGTCTGCCTGAATAATAAAGTCTTGCCCTCAGTCTGCCTGAATAATAAAGTCTTGGGTCCTACGTCAGTTGCTGTCTCCTCTTCCATTACATCAGGTCGTCAGGGGTATAAAATATGCAGCTGAAGCCATTTTAATCAGTTTTTCTTGCCCCAGATGTCAGATGCCCCCCCAAATGGGGAGCAAAATTATATGTATAAACTGTAAATATATAAATGCACCTTAGAAACAAAAAATTTACCTTCAACTAAAAGCAAATACACCACAAAGGCTTTTGAGTATCGTGAAGGAAAGAAAAGGTATAGAAAAAGAGGGCTGGCGGGTGGGTAACCCGGACTGCAACAGTGAATACACTTGAATATCTACATTTATGGCAAGTGTACACAACTGTACTATATTCTTTGCATTTCACTGTTGCAGTCTTTACATTTGGGTAGAATCCCAAAGCTATGGATGGGAGGATGGAACTAAACAGCATTAAGAGCAGCTATAAGGCCCTGCAGGACTGCAGTGGCAAAGCCTGCCCTGGATTTAGAGAACAGAGGTAAATGATTAACGCTTTGTGAACGTATGAACTGAGCTCCAAGTAGCAGCTTCTTGAATGTCTCTGGTAGGGACTCCTCTGAGAAAAGCTGCTGAAGTAGAGGCAGCCCTGGTGGAATGGGATCTGATCCCCATGGGCACGGGTTTACCATGGTGCAAGTAGCAGGAACAAATGCAATGGCTTATCCATTTAGAAATAGTCTGCTTTGATATGGCCTTCCCCTCTAATCCTGCAAATGCTACCAGTAGTTGCTCAAGACTTTCTTAGAGATTTTGTCCTGTTTAAGTAGAATCTTAGTTGTCTGTGTACATCCAATGAATGCAGAATCCGCTTCCCCTTGTTCTGCGGATTTGGGAAAAAAGTTGGCAGGTGAATGGTTTGCTTAAGAGCCACACTGGATACCACCTTGGGCATAAAAGAAGGAGTGGTCCTGAGGGCCACCCTGTCCGGGTAAAAAATAATGAAAGGCTCCACTGCCATGAGAGCCTGTAGTTCTGAAACCCTTCTAGCTGAAGTGATTGCCAAAAGAAAAGCTGTCTTCCAAGAAAGAAATTTTATATCCGCAGTAGCTGCTGGTTCAAAGGGAGGCAGGGTGAGTTTTTCCAGCACAAAATTGAGGTCCCATGCAGGAGAAGGTGCTCTCCTGGGAGGCCTTAAATCATTGGCCCCTTTGAGATACTGTTTTAGCAGTGGATGCGAAAAGAGGGGAGGCTCTGTGTTGTAATGAGCCGAGATGGCAGAGGCATGGATTTTTACTGAAGAAAAAGATAGGCCCTTGTCAAGCATCTCAATTAAGTATTGTAAAATCTGAGGAATATTGGGCTTTGCTGTGTCTATTCCTTGTGCTTGGTTCCAAGCACAGAATCTCTTCCATTTATCAGCATAAGACTTTCTAGTACTAGGCCTTCTGGCTTCCAAAATGACATCCATCACAGGTTTACCGAGAGATGTGGTTTGAATAATTAGTTGATTAGCCATGCTGTAAGATTCAGAGGTTGGAGCAGAGTGTGCAGAATTTAATAGTTCTGCTGAGACAACAGATGAGGTGTTTGAAGTAAGTACCATGGAGGAAGGTGTGACATATTTCTTAGAAGCGAGTACCAGTGTTGGCTAGGCCAGTCCGGAGCAATTAGAATCATTTTTGTTTTTTCCTGTCTGACTTTTAGTAAGACCTTGGAGAGTAGAGACAAAGGGGGAAAGGCATAGACTGATAGATTTTTCCAGCTGAAGGACAGAGCATCCACTTTCCATGCTTTTTTTGTGATGAGTTCTTGTGCAGAATTTGTCCAACTGATAGTTTTGGGGAGAGGCAAATAGATCCATGTCTGGCTTCCCCATTTCTGTGTTAACATGCTGAAGATTTGTGGATCCAGTTTCCATTTGTGAGAGTCCATAAGACTTCTGCTTAGGTCATCTGCCAGAGTATTTTGCTTTCCTGGCAGGAATTGAGCTTGAAGATGTATTTGGTAAGTCAAGGCTGTGTTCCACAAGGCCATGGCTAGTCTGCAAAGGGGGTAGGAATAGTTCCCCCCTGCTTGTTTATGTACCACATAACTGTGGTGTTGTCCGTCTTTATTAGTAGTTGTCCTGGATGAAGTAAGTCCTTGAAGGCTGTCAGAGCATTCTGAACAGCTAGCATTTCTTTCTGGTTGATATGTAGATGCATTTGGTTTGGGCTCCATTTGCCCTGAATGCATCTCCCTGCCAGGTTGCCCCCCCCAGCATAGTCTGATGCGTCTGTAGTTAGGGTTTGGGTGGCAGGGGGTACAGTGAATGACAGTCCCTTGTTTTGTGACATGTCTCTGCCCACCAAAGAAACTCCTGTTGTAGGCAGGGAATGAGAGGAATCATTGTTTCCAGGCTGTGACAATGTTTACTCCATAAGCTTTTTAGGTACCATTGAAGTTTCCTCATATGCAGTCTCACATATGGAATTAGTAGAATGCAGGATGCCATGAACCCCAAAGCCTGCAGAAATTGTCTTGCAGATAACTGGGTTTTTGTTGCCATTTGTTTGAAGTATATTGTCAATCACATTTGTCTGTCTGGCGTGAGGTAAGCCATCTGGGCAGTTGTATTCAAGCTTGCACCCAGGAATGTAATTATTTGAGAGGGTACCAGTTGTGATTTATTTTCGTTTATGGTGTACCCTAGGCATGCTAGAAGCCTTTTTAAAAATGCCAAATGTTGAAGAAGAGTGTATTTGACCTCTGCAAGAATGAGACAATCGTCCAGATAAGGATAAATTTGAATGTTTCTTTGTCTGCAGAATGCAATTACTGGTGCCAGGCACTTTGTAAAGACCCTGGGAGCAGTAGACAAGCCAAACGGCAGTGCAGAGAATTGGTAATACAAAAAACTGCTTTGAAGCGGAGGTATCTTCTCAAGATTCCCTTATTGGGATATGCAGGTATGCCTCAAATCTAGAATTACCAACCAGGCATTCTTGCCTACCATAGGCAGTAGCTGTTGTAAAGTCAGCATTTTGAATTTTGGAATGTCCAGGAACGTGTTCAGAATCGATAAGTCCAGTACTGGACGCCACGATTTGTCTTTTCTGGGTACCAGGAAAAGTCTTGAATAAAATCCTTGTCCTTTTTCCTTTTCTGGTACCGGCTGAATAGCCCCCATATATCCATGAGGGACATGACTTGTTTCTGGGCCTCTGTCCACTGGCTTTGTGGCAGATCTGACCATCCGTTTGGAATTGGCAAAGCATGGAAATGAAATCTGTACCCCTGGGATACTATGTTTAATACCCACTTGTCCTGGTTAATTAACCGCCAAGTTTGAACATGAAGTGCTAGTCCCCCCCCCCCTCCCCAAGTGGGCTGCCAAAAGATAAGTACTTGGAGATGGTAGAAGAAAGTCATGGAGACTGCTTACTGTAGGGTTGTGCTTTGTTACCTCCAGATTTGGAGGTGGAGGCATCCCACTGCTTTGACCTGTAAGATCCCTGTGATTGATATCTGGAGCCTTTTGAGCACCTGGGTTTGCCCTGAGTGGCTCTGTTGGACACAGGAAAGGACCAATTTTTAGTAGGCCAATGCCTACTGAACCTGGGTGGCTGCACTTGCAAGAAATCTTCTACAGTTTGCATAGATTTAGCTTTGTCTTGCATTTTCTTTAAAACCTCTTCTGCCTTATTACCAAACAGACTATCATGCTGTAAAGGGGCATCCAACAATTTAGCTTTGACATGATCAGGCAGATTTTGCTCCTTGAGCCAGGCATGCCTCATCACAGATCCAGTTACGGCGGCCCTGCAAGAGGCCTCCAAGTAATCAAAACCACATTGCAAAGTATGCTTTCCAACCTGTTCTGCTGAATGCAACAAATCCTGTAACTCTAATTTCCACACAATCAGAAATCAACATAATTTTCTGTTTCAGTACGCCCATAACATGCTGTTGATATTTAAGCATATGAAAATGGCAGTTTAAAGCCCTGATTGCCAAGGTTGCAGATGTATAAACCTTCTTACCCCATCTATCCAGCATAAGCCTTCTTACCCCATCTATCCAGCGCCCTGGAATCTCTATCAGAAGGGGTAGGATTTTTGGCTGTAGAAGCCTGAACACCCTTGGGACCATGAGAAATAGTCTCAGGATCAGTAGCAGGATTTTTTAAAAGAAATTTGTGGGAGTCAGGAACCCTGTAATATCTGTCTGACTTACTAGGAGCCAGAGGCAGGGAATCCAGAGCCATGCTTGATTCTGAGAACACATCATCAACAATGTCGAATACAGGAGGTATTGCCAAAGGCCTATGCGGAGGAAGAAGGAAATCCCTAAGCCTCTTTTTTGATTCAGAGAAGTCCTGACTCTCACAGTGAAAATGTTCCCTTAAAGTATGCAAAGTCTCTCCAAAAGAGTAATCCTCAAGAGGAGATGCAGATGGGATGGATTCCTCCATCAGAATCCTCACAGGGTTGAACAGAAAATTCCTGATCAGAAGAGGAATTAGAACAAATGGAAACCTGATCTGAAGATTCATAATCAGTGCCTTGCCTAGGCCTCTTAGCAGGGGGGGGGGGGTTGGGAACCCCTGATCAAGGTAATTAAATCATCAGCCATTTTGATCATTTGTTTTTTAGGCATAGGGGCCTGAGCACGTAGCTCATGCGCCATTTTTTTTTAGACATAGAAGTCATTTTTTACTTTGTTTTTGTTGATGGCGTCGGTTTAATATAAAAATGTTGAGGCCTGAAAACACCCTCAGAAGCCGGTGCCTGCTCAGCGGCTCCGGACCCATCCAAGGGAGAGACATTCACGGGTTCAATACTTTGCGAATCTCGCGGCATACCAGACTCTGAATGGGTCTCGGTAGAGGCCTGCGACTCAAAAGTAGCGGGTATCAGGGGCAGCGAAAGCGCCTCAGAGTTCCGGCGACTGGCTTAGGAGAAGCTTCATCAGTTTTGGACCTCGACGGTCTGTCTCTGTCTTTTTCCTTGTGTTTTTTGCGAACTCCAGTAGTCTGATTGCTAACAGATGATATTTCAGGGTAGTTAAATCTTGATCCAAAATATTTAGAAGCAAAAATATGCTGACGCTTAATAGAGAGTTGCTTAAATTTAGCACAAAACCAACAGCAAGGCACATTGTGATCAGGGCCTAGGCAAGGAATACAGTACAAATGAAAATCCTTATGAAGTATTTGCTTCTCACAAGTAATGCAATTATTAACTTTTACTGACATCGGTAAGGAGCAAGAAAAAGTTTCCCCAACGGGGTACTTAGCTTTAGTTTGAAGACTTCAGTTCTGAAACTCGAAAATTAGAAGTTATGTACTCACCATAACGTTCCATCTGAGTAGGTGTATTCATTTGTCTGCAACCTGTGGGTTATGGATCCGATATCGGATCCGAACCGGCATGGTTTACCAGCTATGGATCCAAGCTCTCAGCTCCTCCCCTCACCCATAATGCCCTGCTCTCCCTACATGATCTCAGATCGAGTTTGCCAACAGCATAAACATCCTGAAAAGGGTAACACAGCATATGCAGGAAACTGAAAGGCCAGGGGGATAGGAGGGCGGGATGGTTGCAGACAAATGAATACACCTACTCAGATGGAACGTTATGGTGAGTACATAACTTCTAAATCTGAAGTAGGAGATTCATTTGTCTGCAACCTGTGGGACAGAGTCCCCAGCTACCTGAATCTTGGGCGGCCATCATGGAAGGATATTCCGGAGCACCGCGGAGCCAAAGGATGCTCTACCCCTAGATGTAAAATCCAACTTGTAGTGGGAAATAAAGGTATGAGATGAAGCCCACGTGGCTGCTGCACAAATATCATCTAGAGGAATCCTAGCCTTAAAGGCTGCCGAGGTAGAGACTGACCGGGTTGAATGGGCATGTACACCCTCCGGTGCGGCCTTCCAAGCTTGATAAGCTAGTAAGATACATTGTGAAATCCAGCGAGATAATGAGACTTTGGAAATTGGCTTGCCCAAATTAAATTTAGCAAAGGAAATGAACAACTGGTCGGATTGTCTATGACCAGCAGTCCTGTTTAGATAAAATCTAAGTTGCCTATGAGCCTAAGGAATGAAGCTTGTATTCACCCTTGTTTTGATATTTAGGGAAGAAAACAGGGAGGTTAATGGATTGATTAATGTTTGCTTCAGAAGCTACCTTAGGAAGAAAGGACGGGTTGGTCCTGAGGTAAACACGGTCCGGATGAAAGACCAAGTAAGGAGGTTTAGCTGATAATGCTTGAAGCTCTGAGACTCTCTTGGCAAGTAATGGCTACTAAGAAGGCGGTCTTGAAAGATAAAATTTCAGGTCTACCGTAGCCGCCCGGTTCGAAGGGCGGTCAAGGCCTGAAGAACTAAGGAAAGGTCCCAAGGAGGAACCGCTTGCTTTATAGGGGCCTGAGAAGAAAAGTACCTTTAAGGAAAATCTTACACAATTTGGCAGACATCAGTGGACTGGAGTCATGACCAATGTGATAATGAGAAATTGCCAAGTTGTACTTTGACCGTGGAACTGCTGGCACCATCATTAAAAGAGTGGTTAAGAAGTCAAGCACCAAGGGAGAGGAACTGTGAAGGGGTTTAGGCCTTGCCGCTCCGCCCACAAAGAGAACCGCTTCCACTTGCTACGGTAGACTTTCCTAGTGGATGGCTTATGAGCTGCCACCAGGATGGCCTTAACAGGGACGAAATACCGAGTCCTGATCAGGAGTGGAACTGGAGCAGCCAAGCGGTCAGCTTGAGGTTGTCCAGGTTCGGAGGAGATAAGTGGGATGGATGAGAAATCAGATCCGGAATGGGATCTAGAATCCAAGGAGGATTCACTGAGTGAGACCTTAGGAAGGGGAACCAGATCTGTCGAGGCCAAAAAGGAGCAATGAGGATCATTCTGCACCCCAACAGAGAGGCTTTCTGAAGAACTTGGAGCATCAGAGGCAAGGGGGATAAGCATAAAGAAGACCGGTGGCCAAACATGCACCAGAGCGTCTCTTGGGAACCTCCGGAGGAGGTATCAGGCGAAAAACTGTCGCATTTGGTGTTTGAGGGAGGCAAAAAGATCGCAACAAGGAGTTCCCCACTGTGCGAAGATGCGTTCCACTACCTGAGTATTGAGAGACCACTTGTAGGGGGTGAGAATGGTGCGACTGAGTTTGTCCGCCAGGATGTTGGACCGACCCGGAATATGCGTTGCTATGAGAAAGCGGTTGGTGGAGATTGCCCATTCCCACACTCTCATGGCTTCTCGACAAAGGGGGTAAGACCTGGTTCCTCCCTGTTTGTTGATATACCAGACAACAGACATGTTGTCCGATTGAATCGCAATTGTTCCCAAGGGAAGAAAGTCCTGAAGTGCTAGCAACGCTAAGAGCACTGCTCTCACAATTTTTAAACCTCTAAATACTTGAAAAAAGAGCACTTGGCTGAAGAGCTTAGAAACACAAATCTGGTCACCAGCGCGGCAAACAAGATCTGAGGTCATGTAGGGAGAGCAGGGCATTATGGGTGAGGGGAGGAGCTGAGAGCTTGGATCCATAGCTGGTAAACCATGCCAGTTCGGATCCATAACCCACAGGTTGCAGACAAATGAATCTCCTACTTCAGATCTAAAATTTCAGGAGTCGGCCGACCGGCACTTGCGAACTGCTTCTGCTTCGGGCACTGCGTGGCAAGAAAGACTGATAAAAATGATGTTGGCTACATGTTTTATTCCCCCCCCATAGACCTGACATCACGGAAGAGGAGACCGCAACAGACGCAGGACCCAAGACTTTGTTATTCAGGCCGACTGAGGGCAACCTGCCAGCAGATTACCCAAATGTAATGACTCCAACAGTGAAACACGAAGAACATCCTTGGCCTGTCTGTTCTGCAGGAACGTGCTCGATTGCCCTCATAGAGAGCGGTTTGGAGGTAGATCTGGGAACCCTTTTGGGGATGGAAGAGTGTGGAAAGGAAATCTGTATCCCTGGGACACTATGTTGAGGACCCTGCAGTCGTTGGTAATGGTGGCCCAGGTGCTTGCGTGAAAGGACAGTTTTCCTCCTAGGGATAAAGTGCAGGTGGGCAAGAGGGAGGGGTGGTGGAGGAGTCTCATCGTGAGTTCTTACCATGAGGGGGTGGCTTAGAACTCCCTGGTTTTGAAGTGGAAGAATTCCACTGTTTTGATTTCTGCATTCCCTGTGGCTGCTGTCTGGGGGGTTGTGCTCCCCTGGGGGCTGGGCTGAACTGACCTGGTGGGAGCAGGAAAGGACCTGTGCTTGGAGTGGCCATGCCTGCTGAACCTGGGTGGATGGACCTGTAGGAAATCCTTAACTGTCTGCACAGATTTAGCTTTTTCTTCCATCTTAAGACCTCCTCTGCCATAGTGCCAAATAAGTTGTCTTTGTGCAAGGGTGGATCCAATAATTTAGATTTAACATGGTCTGGCAAGGGCTGTTCCTCAAGCCATGCATGCCTTCTAAGGACAGAACTGGTGACTGCTGCCCTGCAAGAAGCTCCTAGGGCAGCTTATCTGGGTGCAGAGGGAGGGTGTCAGGAGTCAAACTGGATTCCAGGAAAACATCGTCCACAACATTCAGGACTGGGGGAATGGCTAGGGGTCTGTGCTGTGGAAGATCTAAGAATTCTCAGAGTCTCTTTTTAGACTGAGGATAGTCCTGACATTCCCACTGGAAATGCTCCCTTAAGGTATGAAGGGTTTACCCAAGGAAAAGTCCTCGGGTGGAGAGGCTGAAGGAACGGAATCCTCTGCATCAGAATCCTCACAGGCAGAGAGGGGTTGCATGTCTTCATATTCAGATGCATCAGAGTCAGACTCCTGTTCGGACAAAACTACTGGGGACAGAACTCTTTCACTTTGGAAGGGGTAGCTTGGGCTTCCCCTGATCAGCATAAGGTCTTCCGCCATTTTAAGCATTTGAGACTGAGGCAAGGAAGCAGGTGCCTGAGATTGGGTCGTCGGTTTCTTGAGTGTGGTTAGTACCCTGGGCCTTAGAAACTTGGTAGTTTTCAAAAGAACGGTAGACAAGAAAGAATGTCAGTTTGTGCCGAGAACCTGTAGTGTGAAATACTTCCTCGGAAGTCGGTGCCTGCTCAGCAGCTCTGGACCCATCCAAGGGAGAGACAACTGCAGGATCCTTAGTCGAAGAAGAGTTTTGTGGCATAACGGACTCCGAAAGGGTCTCGGTAGCGACCTGTGAATGCACAGAGGCAGGCATTAGGGGCTACGAAAGTGCCTCACTGAGGACCAGAGAACTGATGATTAGCTTAAAAGAAGCGTTGTCGGTAGCTTTGGACCTGTGCAGTTTGTATCCTCATGTTTCTTTGGAAGATCTGCTGTCGGATGGCTTACCAAAGCCATATTGGAATTCAAGGACTGTAAGCAAAAATATTTAGCTACAATAAGGGCCCGACAATGTACAGTTCTGGCGATAAAGCAGAAAAAAGTGACAGCGAGGGACTTGGTGGTCTGGGCCTAAGCAAGTGACGCAGTAAGAATGAAAGTCTCGGTGTGGTATTTGCTTTCCACAGGCGAGACAATTGTTAACTTTTTCTGACATCGGTTAGTGCAAGAAAAAAGGATCCCCAGTGGGGTACTTAGCTTTAGAAGACTTCAGCTTCAATTCAGAAGACCAAACTCGGGTAGAGGCCGGTCGAACTGCTTCTGCTTCGGGCTCCTCGGCAAGAAGACTGATGTAATGGCATCGGCTGCCTTACTATATAGTACTGATGACCTGATGTCAGTCCTGAAGCAACAGCAACCGATGCAGAAATACTAAGCCTCTGGTATTCGGGCCGGCCAAGGGCTACCCTGGCAGGGATAACCCAAATGTGATGACCGCAACAGTGAAACACTAACATCTCCCTTGCTCCAGTGTGGCCTGTCCTTAGGATGACGGGGGATGGGTTCTACATTATCTAGTTCCTTCCACGCCCACAGAGATTAGATCTATAAGCTCAACTGCCAGAGGAGTCACTCAAGACATATATGGGCCTGACACAAAAGCTACCAGAAAGACAGGCTCCTCTAGGAAGGGGGTATCAGAAGCTCAACCAGCTTTTTGCTTGAGCATTTCTAAGATGTCTCCAAAGGAGATGTCATTTGCTGGAGACTTGGGGATCCCTCCTTTTCAAAGTCCATGTCTTCTGTGAGGGGAATCTGTGCGTCTCTTACACGTTCACTTTCAGAGAACCTCCTCACAGAGAATCTGGAGAGGTATTCAAAGGGAGAATTAGTCCTCAACAGGAATTCCCTGGGAACTTTATGAGGCCAGATGCCCCTGATTTAGATAAAAAAAGAAATATTTAACAAACTAGTAACAATAATAATATGACAATTTTCAAACAAAAATATTTACAAGAGTGCCTACTAAGAAGAAAGATTTTAAAAATTTCAGTACTTAAGAAATGTCTTAAAAATTATTAAACAGTTTCTTTAAACTTTTCCAGGTATTATAAGAAATGATTTTTATACATCTTGACTTAACTGCAACAAGTTCCAGTTGACAAACTTCAGTTGCAATGTTCAAGAATTCATTGAATGAGGGAGAGGATTAATTCCTCCAGTTTCTAGTAACTTTTCTTGCTACTGCTAAAATGCTCCACAAAAGGGGATATTTATTTTGCAACACAATCAGGTACAGGAGTATTAAATAAAACTAATGATCTGGATAAAGAAAATCTGTCAGTAAATAGAGTCTGTAAGCAGACATTAATCTCATCCCAATATAGCTTAAGTAACACAATAAAAAAAATACGTTGTCAGTCCACTTTAAAGTCCAACTTACATCTCCGACAATCTTACTTTTGTATATTGGTTCTATTCTACATGGTGTAAAGAAAGACCTATGTAAAAATTTCCATGAAAATATTCTCCATTTATGAGATCTAGTTGTATATTTCGATGACAAAATAAGTTTTGTATCTTCACCATTAGATTTGTTACAGAAGTGCATTTTTCTAAAACCAGTCAGTTGTTCAGATATGTCTGAAAAAAAGGAAGAGGAAAAAGGATATTTTTTTTAAAATGGACGATCAACAACGGTAGGGAAAAGAGAATACCCTCTACAGAGTAGGAAAAAAGGAGGAAAAAGTACCAACAATGCTACTGACAGTTACCTTAAATGTAGAAGATAACAGAAAGTGAAACTAACACAAAGAAAAAAGTACAGTTGTGTACACTTACCATAAATGTAGATGTTCGAGTGTATTCACTGTTGCAGTCATCACACTTGAGTTATCTGCCTGCAGGTAGCCATCAGTCAGCCTTAGTATTTCTGTGTCAGTCGCCGTCGCTCCAGGACTGACGTCAGGTCATCAGGGGTATAAAAAAGGCAGCAGACACCATTACATCAGTTTTTCTTGCCCCAAATGTCAGGAGCCCCCCAAACAGGGAGCTAAGTTCTGGTGGGGAAAACACCACCAGTAAAAAGTAAATACCAATAACCTTGAAAGGGGTGAGTAACAGCCATAGAGAAGAGAGAGGGAGGGAGAGAGATGAAGGGACTGGAGGGAGGGAAAAGTACAGTTTTGTACCTACCATAAATGTAGATGTTCGAGTGCTAATACAGCTGCAGTCATAACAGATGGGTTCTCCTGCCGTCAGGCGGGTCCTCGGTCGGCCGAATTCCAAAGTCTAGGTCCGGCGTCGGCTGTCGTCGCTTCTTCCCTGACGTCAGTGCGACAGGGGTATAAAAGAACCAGCCGATGCCATTTTCTTCAGTTTTTCTTGCCCCAGATGTCAGGTGCCCCCAGAAGGAAGGCAATACATAAATTTGTGTAATAAAGCTATGCCATATAATCAAAATACAGTAGTGCAAGCAAATACATCAAGAATGAATACCCCAATCAGGTTGCATGAGGAGATGTTAGCCAATAGGCCTGTCCCAACAGGGGAAGGAGGGAGGGAAAAGTACAGTTTTGTACCTACCATAAATGTAGATGTTCGAAGATCCACATTGCTGCAGTCCTAACACTTGGGTAGTCCGCTGTCCCTCATTCGGCCCGAATATCAGAGCAAAAGGCTGACGTCGGTCAGGGCGCATTTAACTGACATCAGAACGTCAGGGTACAAATGCGCATGACCGACGTCATATCCTCAGTCTTTTCTTGCCCCAGATGTCAGAAGACCCTAAAAAGAAAGGTCCAAACCCAAAGACCACAACTAAACAAATAGCTAGTCTAACACCAAAAATATGTATAATATATACAATATATACAAAATGCCATATACCAAATGCAGTTTACCTCAGATGGATAACCCAACCCAGACAACCACCTCAACAACAGAGGGAAGGAGGGAGGTAAATTGGACTGCAGCAATGTGGATCTTGAACATCTACATTTATGGTAGGTACAAAACTGTACTATGTTCTTCATCTCACATTGCTGCAGTCCTAACACTTGGGTAGAATCCCAAAGCAGAGGTAAGGGAGGATGGCTAAACTATAATGAAGCAGGAGCTGCCAAAATGCCCTGCAACACAGCAGTGGCAAAACCAGCCCTAGATCTATAGTACAAGGGAAGGTGGTAATGCTTAGAGAAGGTATGCACTGAACTCCAAGTGGCTGCCTCCAAAATATCCTTAGTAGCCACCCCTCTCAAAAAAGCTGTTGACGTGGCAGTAGCCCTAGTGGAATGAGGTCTAATCCCGGCTGGAATCTCTTTGCCATGATGGGAATAACAGAAAGCAATGCAAAATCAATCCACTTTGAAATAGTTTGTTTTGACACTGGCTTGCCCTGAGAGCACAAAGCAAAAGAAACTAATAATTGCTGAGATTGTCTGAACCCTTTAGTTCTGTCCAAATAATATCGCAACTGCCTGTGAACATCCAAGGTGTGCAAAATCTTTTCCCCTTTAGTTTGGGGATTTGCATAAAAAGTAGGCAAATGAATAGTTTGGTTTAAAGCCACACTAGAAACCACTTTAGGCATGAAGGAGGATTGGTGCGTAAAGATACCCTATCCTTGTGAAAAATTAAGAAAGGCCCAACTGGCATAAGGGCCTGTAATTGACAAACCCTACTTGCAGGAGTAGTGGCCAAGACAAAAGCAGTCTTCCATGACAAATATTTCAACTCAGCAGTAGCTGCAGGCTCAAAAGGTTGTAGAGTGAGTTTCTCCAACACAAAATTGAGATCCCAAGCAGGAGTAGGAGCTCTTCGTGGGGTCTTATATTCTTTGCCCCTCTGAGAAATTGCTTGAATAAAGGATGAGAAAACAATGGTGGGTCACAATCGTAGTGAGCTGAAATTGCTGCAGCATGAATCTTAATAGAAGAGAAGGACAAACCTTTGTCCAATAACTCAGTAAGGTATTGAAGAGCCACACTTAAATCAGGCTCAGAAACATCCAAATCTTTAGCTGCACTCCAAAATAAAAATCTCTTCCATTTATCTGTGTACACTTTCCTTGTACTAGGCCTTCTAGCTTCCAAAATCACATTCAAAACTTGTTGTGGAAGTAGAGACCCTCTATGGTTTAAAACAGAATATGCCATGCTGTTAGGTGAAGAGAGTGAAGTTTGACATTCAGCAAATGACTGTCCTCCTGGGACAACAGATGTGGAATCAAAGGCAAAGGCCATGGAGGCTTTTTCACTAGACTTCTCAGTAGTGGATACCAGTGCTGTCGAGGCCAATCTGGAGCTATCAAAATCATCCTTGGCTTGTCCTGTCTGACCTTCAGAAGTACCTTTGGGAGGAGAGGCAGAGGTGGAAAGGCATACACATGAAGATTTTTCCAACTGAAAGAAAGAGCATCCACTTTCCAAGCTGTGTGATGAAACCGCTTTGTGCAAAACTTTGGCAGCTGGTTGTTTAGTGGAGAAGCGAACAGATCTAGGTCTGGAGTTCCCCAGGACACTGTCAGTTTCTGAAATACATGAAGATCCAGTTTCCACTCGTGGGGATCCATGATTTGTCTGCTTAACACATCTGCTAAGGAGTTCTGTGCTCCCGGCAGAAACCTTGCCTGAAGACTTTATTTTATTTTATTTATTTATTTTACATTTGTTGACCGGGCTAGTCCAACTGGATTTATGTCCATTTTCAGTGGAGGCCCGGGGAGAAAAGCTCCAGAGGTATAAGAAAATTTTACAAATACAAATTTTACAAATACTAATAATACAAAGTACAAGTTTGTTATGCAATGGGAAGAATGAAATACAATCATATATATTAAAGGTCTTAATGAACTAAATAAGCTAACTTTGAAAAAAAAAAAAGGCCTGAGGAGAAAAGCTCCAGGGCTGAATCAATTTACAATTACAAATATTGCATAGAACTAATGTGTTATATAAACACGTATATTATAGTTCGAGTCTACCTGGAAAAGGGTAAATTAGAAAGAGTTTAAGTTAGAGGTTAACTCCTAGCAATACAAAGGAAGGTCAAAAATGTTAAAATGAATAGTGTAATATTTGCAGAGAAAAGGGAAAGGGGAAAACGGGACAATTTGTTAGTTGGAGAGTTGTGGTAGGTGCAAGGGTAAAAGTGGTTAAGGAAGGTTAAAGATAGAGTAAGGTACTAACAGGTTAGTCTGGGTTGGTACAAGAGCAAAGCCAGAATTTATTAAAGTGTCTTAATAGTTGTTTCTTAAAGAGTGGAAGAGTGGACAAAGAAGAGATATCAGTTGGAAGATTGTTCCATATTTTACCTACTGAGTTAGAGAAAAGGCAGTTGCCTGCGGAATTATTAGTTTTGGTAATATTAACAAGTAGTTTATCAGAGGAACGTAGTTGTTTCAGGTTTGTGTAGGGAGTCAGGAGGGTATAAAGAGCTGGTGTTTTAGAAGGTTGGTATAGGATTTTGTGTGCTATTAAAAGTTGTTGAAAAATGAGCTTGTTAGGGAGTTCCAGCCAGTGTAGTTGTTTTAGGTTTAGACAGTGGTGGGTTCTGAATTGGGATGAGGTGGCAAATCTGGCAATATTATGATAAGATGTAGTAAGTTTCTTAAGGTTACTTATAGATAGATTAGTGTAAATGGGGGAGGCATACAGAAGGGTTGAGATTAGGTGTGTTTGTGCTAAGGTTGTTCTAGCTTCAGGTGTGAGGAAGGGCTTTATTCTGTACAGGGATCCTATTTTCTTATTAACTGCTTTTATAGTACTGTTGATTTGAGTATCGTAGTTAAGATTGTTATCAATAATAACACAGAGAAGTTTAGTTGTGGAATCAGGAGAGATAATTGTGTTGTCAGTTGCTGTAATACAGAAGTTTAATAAAGTTGATTTACGTGTAGGTGAAAAAAGTAATAATTTAGTTTTCTTAGGGTTAAGGAGTAGGCAGCGATTGGAGAACCACTGTTCAACAGTTGAGAAGGCTATTTGAGTTTGAGTCTGGAGTTCAGTTTGAGAAGAAGCAGTGCAAATAATGGTGGAGTCATCTGCGTATTGTATGCAGGTGGTGTTGGGTATAGATGATTGGAGGTCGTTGATAAAGATGGAAAATAGGAGTGGGCCTAGGATAGACCCTTGTGGTACTCCTAAAGAAATAGGGAGGAGAGCAGATAGTGAGTTTTTCCAGAGAACGGCTTGCTGCGGTTGTCTAGATAGGAAGAAAACCATGTTATGGAAGAGGGATCCAGGGCCAGAGATTTTAGTGTGTGCAGAAGAAGTGAATGATTCACCATATCAAAGGCTTTTGATAGGTCTAAGAAAAGAGAAGATGTAAGTTTGTTGTTGTTACGGTTGAAGTTTATGGTATTGGTAAAGGAAAGTAAAGCTGTGGTGGTACTGTGGGCAGGTCTAAAACCATGTTGAGTGTCAGCTAGAAGGTTGTTATGAAGGAGATGGCTGAGCAGTTGTTTATGTATACATTTCTCCATGATTTTGGCTAAGGGGGATAGAAGTGCTATGGGACGATAGTTAGAGAAGTCATAGGATTTGCCTCCTTTATGTAGAGGTATTATACGAGATATCTTCCAGACTGTTGGAAAAATACCTTCTTTTATTGATCTGTTTATCAAGATAGAGACAGGGTAAGCAATGGTTTTTGCTGCTAGTTGCAAGAATTCAGCAGGAAGCTTGTCTGCTGAGGGGGTAGTAGGTTTTAGTTTTTGGAGAAGAGATTGTATAAAGGAGGTAGATACAGGTTGTAGGTTAAAGGAAGGGATAGTGTTTATTAAGGTATTTGGAGGTAGTTGAGAAGTATCTGGGGATAGATTGTATAAAGGAGGTAGATACAGGTTGTAGGTTAAAGGAAGGGATAGTGTTTATTAAGGTATTTGGAGGTAGTTGAGAAGTATCTGGGGATAGTTGGTTGGCTAGAGTTTGTATAGAATTGGTAAAGAAGGAATTAAAGTTATTGGCTGTTAGTGTGGGGTTATCTGGGTCGGAATCCTGTGGGTTGGGGGTAATTATTTTGCCTGGGGTCAGTAGATTATTAATACATGACCAGAATGTTTTTGGTTCATTTTTGTAGTATTTTGAAGTTGAACGTAGTATTTCTTTTTGTCTCATAGGATTGCTTTTTTAGTACTATTTCTTAGTTCTCTAAAGTTTTGGTGGTCAGATGGACTTTTGGAGGTACGCCATTTATGCCAATTTGTTTCTTAGGGCTATTTTATGTTTAGTATTTGTGGTTAGCCATGGAGCAGTTTTAGTTTTGGTTCTAATGGTGCGACTTGGGGCATGCTGGTTAAGTATAGCTAGGAATGTAGAATTGAAGTGGTCTACTGCTTTGTTGATTGGAAGATATTTTAGTGGGGCCCAATGACATTGTGAAAGTTCCTCTTGAAAGTGATTAGGGTTAAATTGCTTTTGAGTGTAGAGTTTGGAAAGTGGTGGGTAGGGTTAGGTTAGTTTTGCATCTAATGATATAGGTTAGTGCGTGGTCACTAAGGTCATCAGGAAGAATATGTGATTGGTAGGTTTGCAGGGGGGTATTTGTGAGTATCCAGTCTAGGGTGGTATACTTATTGTTTGCTTTATTAATTCTAGTGGGACCATCGATAAGTTGTTTGAAGCCATAGAGGTTAATGTGGGAAGTAGGGTTGTCAATGTTACAGGAATTCCAATCAATGTTGAAGTCCCCTAGGACTATTGTTTCTTGTGGGAGTTTGATAGAAAGTTGGTAAAGTATATCTTCAATGGTATTAATGTTATTTCCAGGGGAGATAAGTACAAATGATGTTTATTGCTTTAGCGTTATTGATTTGTATTTTGGAGCTAATAATTTCTGCCTTTGTGTTTTGGGTAAGAGTTAGGTCTAGAGGATTAAGTTTAAGTTTTGCTTTGTACATAATGGCTACCCCACCTCCTTTCTTAGTAGTACGATCAAGTCTAATCATGTTGTAACCGGGTGGGGTAATTTGATGTCTTTAATGGAAGTTTTAACCAAGTTTCTGATAGGCATAAAATGTCAAACTGTTGAGTTTCAAGGAGGGCATGGAGTTGACTGATTTTGTTGCAGATACTACGATATTAAGATGGGCTATGGAAAGGGAATTTGTAGGGTTAGAGCACAAGAGAGATAGTGGTTTAGTTTGTTTTGTTTTGATGTTGGTTGTAGTGTGATGTGGGCCAGGATTGGGGTGAATATCTCCATCTTGTAGTAAGTGGAAAAGAGTAAGAAATAGATGTTGTTTAGGATTATAGTGAGAAAGATATGTTTTTGGTTGGACTCTTTAGAAATTTGCAATGTACTAGCCTGTGGTATTTGGCTAGAAGGTATATGGACTGAGATGGTGAGAGTATATTGGATGCAGGTAAAGGTATTGCATGTGTAGAGGTGCTTTTAGAGGGCAGTGAAGGGGAGATATTCTTGGAGAATTCATAAGACGTTATGATATAAGTAGATATAAGAGAAGATAATAATAGTATGGAGATAAGTAATCTCAGTAGAGGATGGATGTATAATATGGTCATTGTGAACTAGGTGGTTGTTTGTAGTGATGTAGGATATAGTGTGATGAGGTAATGTTAGATGATAGTAATTAGATAGGGTGTGGCTGGAGGTAGGGATGTAATGAGATAGGTAAAGTGTTTAAGAAAGGGGAGGGTGTGTAGGTATGAGTGAGGTAACTATGATGTATTTAGGGAGTAATGTGGAGCTGTGATTGGAGAGGAGGTAAATAGGGGTGTGGCAATATTTCAGATAAATGTAGGACCCCTGGGGGTGGGTGGGAATTGGGGGTAGGGAGGAGGAGGCTGAGAGGGCTTAACGGAGGGGGAAGAGCCAAAGGAGAAGAGGACCAGGAGAAAAAACTATCAGTAAGTACACAGAATGAAGATAAGTAAGGCAAAGGGATACAAGTAGTTTCGTTGTCAAGAGGTAGGAGCAAATAGAAGCTCAGAGCTACAGAGAAGGGTAGAAAGAGGTAGTGGAGCAGAAAGGGGCGAACAGTAAGATAGGGTGAGAGAAAGAGAGAGAGAGATTGCTAGGTATGAACAGTTTACAGAAAGAAAAGAAAAAGAGAGTCCCTAGTAGATGTGGCCCCTTAATAGCCACAGCAGGTACTTTTATCAGTGCTGTATGCAGGGCCTGAGGGTTCCAGTATGAGGCAAGTTGCTCACGGATAGTACAGGGAATATGTGGTGAGTAGATAGAGGGAGGGAGGTTTGGATTGCAGGCTGCTGGCTGAGCTGACTTACGAGTATACAATTTCCCTCCGAAAGAGGCATACAAATATGTATTTAAATCCAGCAGAAGTTCTAGGACATACTTTCTTATGTCTTTCCAGGTGAAGGCTCCCCTTAGTGGGATAGCTTTCTTTCTTCAATTAGGAGGAGACAGCAGTTAGGGATAAGATGCAAGATCCAAGACCAGCAGGTGGTCAAGGGGTTGTATGGTTTCTTATGTCTTGCCAGGTGAAGGCTCCCCTTAGTGGGATAGCTTTCTTTCTTCAATTAGGAGAGGAGACAGCAGTTAGGGATAAGATGCAAGATCCAAGACCAGCAGGTGGTCAAGGGGTTGTATGGCTCATTTATAAGGAATGTACCTCATGTGGGGTCTTAAGTTCATGTTCCTTGAAGTTCCAATAAGTTCCACATTGAAACAGTCTCAAATAACAGACAATAAATCCACAACGGTGCTCGGCTAGGTGAACAAAACCATAAAATAAAATAAACCAAGCCAGTCAGTAGCAGCACAGCAAAACTGAGAGCAGTCTCCGACAAAATCATTGCTTGCCTGCATAGAGGATAAGAATGTGTTCCCCCTTGCTTGTTGATGTACCACATGACAGTTGTGTTGTCTGTTAGAATCAACACCTGCCCTGGAAGAAGCAACTCCTTGAAAGCCATTAATGCAAACTGAACTGCTAACATCTCCTTCATGTTGATATGTAGATGTTGTAGTCTGGCAGGCCACTTGTCTTGTATCCACTTTCCATTTAGATGAGCTCCCCAAGCTATGTCTGAGGCATCTGTCGTTAAAATCTGACTCGCCTCTGGCGGGTCACAGAGAGTCCCTTGTTTAGGTGACATTCCTGAGCCCACCACAAAAATTCCTTTTGAATGCAAGGTATTATTTGAATGACAGTGTCCAAATCCTGGCAGTGCTGTGTCCATACATTTTTGAGATACCATTGTAGCTTCCTCATATGCAGTTTGGCATTGGGAAGCACCAGAATACAAGATGCCATGAACCCTAAGGCTTGAAGGACTGTCCTTGCAGTCGGCCCGGACTGATGAGAAAGTTGATGAAAGTAAAGGGATAGACTCTTTTGTTTGTCCGGGGTTAGAAAGGCCATCTGGGATGCTGTATTCAGTCTCACACCCAGAAAGCACATGTCTTGAGAGGGTACTAGACTGGACTTTATTTCGTTCACAGAATACCCCAGGCATCTTAGCACTGCTATCACATATTCCAGATGATGAAGAAGCTCTTCCCTTTCTTGAGCCAGAATCAGGCAGTCGTCCAAATAAGGATAGATCTGTATTCCTTTTAGCCTGAAGAAAGCTATCACTGGAGCCAGAACTTTTGTGAACACTCTTGGCAGTAGATAAGCCAAAGGGCAATGCAGAGAACTGATAATGAGAAGTCCCAGCTCGAACGCAGATACTTCCTGCAACTCAGTCTGATAGGAACATGAAGGTAAGCCTCCTTGAGATCCAAAGTTACCATCCAATGATCTTTGCCCAGCAGAGGTAAAAGCTGCTGCAACGTCAACATTTTGAACTTGGGAATGTCCAGATAAGTGTTGAGGATAGACAAATCCAAAATTGGTCTCCACGTGTTCCCCTTCTTTGGGACTAGGAACAGGCGAGAATAAAATCCTAGGCCCCTTTCTGTCAAAGGAACCGGCTGTATGGCCCCTATTTGGAGTAGCAGTGAAATTTGCTTGTGAGCCTCTATTCTTTGTTGAGGAGGAATGTCTGGCATGCCTTTGAAAGGAGGCAAGGTATGGAAATAAAACCTGTAACCGTGATGTATGATATCCAGTACCCATTTGTCTTGGGTAATCAAACTCCAATTTTCTCTGAAAAGTGCCAACCTTCCTCCCAAAGGTGCTGCCAGGCGAGAAGGTTCTGGCAGCTGAAAAGGTAGGTCATTGGGTCTGTTTGAAAGGACTGACCCCTGCCCTCACTTGAAGACTGTGCAGGAGAACTTCCTGTGCTGGGCCTGAACGAGCCCTGACCTCTGCCCCTGCCACGTCTAGATCTACCCCTAGACTGGGAATCATAAGAAGGATACGTCCACCCTTTAGTAGGCCAATTTCTACTAAACTTTGGAGGCTGAACCTGTAAAAAATCTTTAACAGTCTGCATAGACTTAGCCTTATCTTCCATTTTCTTTAAAACTGCCTCAACAGGAGAACCAAACAAGACATCAGATTGCAAAGGGCATCCAAAATCCTAGTTTTAACATGGTCGGATAAATTTTGATCCCTCAGCCAGGCATGCCTGCGAAGAACTGACCCAGTGGCAGCCACCCTAGACGAGGCCTGAACAGCATCAAAACCACATTGCAAAGAATGCTTACCCACCTGCTCAGAAACATGCACTAAATCTTGTAACTCTTTACAGTCAATACCTTCCGCCAGGGCATCAACCTTAGATTTCAACTGAGAAAGGAGATAATTTTGATATTTAAACATATGAAACTGGCAATTCAAAGCTCTCATGGCTAGAGTGGAAGAAGTATAAACTTTCTTTCCCCATCTATCCAAGGCCCTGGCCTCTTTATCTGCAGGAACCGGATTTTTGACAACAGAAGCCTTAACACCCTTAGGCCCCTGGCTAATAGTTTCTGGGTCTGCCCTAGGACTCTTAAAAAGATACTTATGAGCTTCAGGCACCCTGTAATACCTATCCGGTTTAACAGGAGCAGGAGGCAAAGAATCAGGATTAAGAGAAGCCTCTGCAAACACATCTTCCACCACATTCAGAACAGGAGGAATAGCTAAAGGCCTATGCTGGGGTAAAAACAGAAATTCCCTAAGCCTTTTCCTGGAATCAGAAAAATCCTGACCTTCCCATTTAAAATGCTCTCTCATGGAGTGAAGGGTCTCTGAAAAGAAAAATCCTCAGGAGGAGAAGCAGAAGGAGTAGAATCATCCATATCAGAATCAGAATAATGAGAATACTCCTGCAAGTCTTCAACCGAAGACTCAGACACATCGAAGCCTGCTCATAATCCCCAACACAGGTTCCATCCTAGGCCTCTTATCAGGAGGGGCATAGAACCTCTAATTAAAGTAATTAAATCCTCTGCCATTTTGAGCATGTGCTTCTTGGGCACAGCACCAGAAGAACTGGGAGAGACACCCACAGCTAAACTAGGCCTACCTCTAGGAGAAGCCTTGGCAGCAGAAAAAGAGGACCTAGGCCCCTTAGTAAGGGAGGGAGTACAGTTACTTGAGAAGCCCCTACAGCCTGCCCTGCCTCCTGGGAGGCCACATCCTGTAAAATCAGAGTTTCTTCCTGGGTCTCCAGAGAGGCCTCCGGAACCACCGATTCCACTGACACCTCTAAAGAACTGACGTCCGGTTGGACTCCTCTAACCTAGGTTTAACTGCCTTGTCCTTGCGCTTCTTTGAGGAAGCGGCCGGAGCATCCGGCGGCATTTTGTAATTGCACCGCTTCCCAAAGACCAACCTTGCACAATCCAACCTCCGCTAATAGTGCGTTTATTAAACCTAGCACAAAAGCGGCAACCAACAACGTCGTGCTCAGGTCCTAAACAAGGTATACACAAATTATGATAATCTCTATGCGGTATCTGTTTCCCACAAGAAATACAGTTATTCACTTTTCTGACATCCGGTAAACCACTGAGGCAAGAAAAACCAAAATATTCCCCAACGGGGTACTTAACCAACTCTGACTTCGGTCTGAAACTCCGAATTCGAAAAATTTCAGAACGCCGAACGGCACTTGCAACACTGCTTCTGCATCGGACCATGCGGCAAAAAAGACTGAGGATATGACGTCGGTCATGCGCATTTGTACCCTGACGTTCTGATGTCAGTTAAATGCGCCCTGACCGACGTCAGCCTTTTGCTCTGATATTCGGGCCGAATGAGGGACAGCGGACTACCCAAGTGTTAGGACTGCAGCAATGTGAGATGAAGAACATCCTGGACTGCAGCTGTATTAGCACTCGAACATGAACATCTACATTTATGGTAGGTACAAAACTGTACTATGTTCATCGTGCATACAGCTGCAGTCATAACAGATGGGTAGAATCCCAAAGCTAAGAAAGGGGTGGTAGGCACTAGGTGGAACTAGGAGGAGCCAGAATGCCCTGCAAGACTGCAGTGGCAAAGCCCGCTCTAGATTTGGAGTATAGTGGAAGGTGGTAGTGCTTGGAGAAGGTATGCACAGAACTCCAAGTGGCTGCTTCCAAAATATCTTTGGTAGGAACTCCTCTGAGAAAAGCTGCAGAGGTAGTCGTGGCGCTTGTGGAATGAGGTCTGATGCCTGTAGGTACAGTTTTACCATGAAAAGAATAGCAAAAGCGTATGCAGTGGGCTATCCATTTTGAGATTCTCTGTTTGGAAATTGGCTTTCCTAGAGCTCCTATAGCATAGGACACAAAGAGCTGTTCTGATTTTCTGAAAGGCTTTGTTCTGTCCAAATAATAACGCAGTTGTCTGTGGATGTCCAAGGAATGTAGTAATCTCTCCCCTTTGTTTTGAGGATTAGGATAAAAGGTAGGCAAGTGTATAGCCTGATTCAAAGCTACCCTGGATACCACTTTTGGCATAAAGGACGGGTTGGTTCGTAAGGAAACTCTGTCCTGATGGAAGATGATAAAAGGCTGCACAGCTATGAGAGCTTGTAGTTCCGATACCCTACAAGCTGAGGTAATAGCCAGAAGGAAAGCTGTTTTCCAGGACAAATATTGCAAATCTGATGAGGCAGCTGGCTCAAAAGGAGGCAAGGTCAGTTTTTCTAGAATGAAATTGAGATCCCAAGCAGGTATTGGTTGTTTCCTTGGGGGTTTTAGATTCTTAGCCCCTCTGAGGAACTGTCTTAAGAGGGGGTGAGAGAATAAGGGTGGATCAGTGTTGTATTCTGCAGAAATGGCTGAGGCATGGATTTTGATGGAGGAGAAGGAAAGTCCACTGCTTAGCAGCTCAGCTAGATACTGTAATATTTGAAGTAAGTTCAGTTTTCCAGGATCCTGGCCCTTTTTCTCATTCCAGACACAAAACCGTTTCCATTTTGCTGAGTAAGCTTTTCTAGTCGACGGCCTTCTGGCCTCCTAAATGACATCCTGCACCTCCTTGGAGAGTAGGGTCTGTTGTGATGCTAAGGAATCTTCCATGCGGCTAGATTGAGTGTTTTTAGCTGACTGTGAAGAGTTTTGAAGCTGTGCTGAGTCAGAAGAGGCATTAGAAGCAGGGTCCATGGTGGGGAATGCGTCAGGCTCCTCAGGAGTGGGTACCAGTGTTGTCTTGGCCAGTCTGGAGCAATGAGAATCATCTTTGGTCTGTCTGCTCTGGTTTTTAATAGAACTTTGGGCAGCAGAGGAAGAGGTGAGAAGGCATAAACTGTCATTGATGTCCAACTGAAAGAGAGAGTGTCCACTCTCCAGGCCTTTGGATGAAAAATCCTTGAGCAGAATTTTGTCAATTGGTGATTTTTGTGGGAGGCAAAGAGATCTATGTCTGGCCTTCCCCATGCTTGAATTATCTCTGTAAAAACTTGAGGATGCAACTTCCATTCGTGTGGATCTGTCATATTTCTGCTTAGGTTGTCTGCCAGCGTGTTTTCCTTGCCTGGCAAGTACTGTGCTTGTAGTTCAATTTGTAAGTCCAGGGCCATGTTCCAAAGTGACATGGCCAGTCTGCATAGGGGGTAAGAATGGGTTCCTCCCTGTTTGTTTATGTACCACATTACTATGGTGTTGTCCGTTCTTATCAATAGTTGACCTGGTTGCAGAAGGTCTTTGAAAGCTATAATAGCATTTATTACTGCTAGCATCTCCTTTTGATTGATGTGAATGTGCTTTTTTTTTGGGACCATTTGCCCTGAATGCACTGATCTGTCATGTGCGCCCCCCAGGCGTAGTCCGAGGCGTCTGTTGTGATGACTTGATTTGCTTGAGGCTTGTTGAATGGGAGACCTGTGTTTGTTTGGCATGCTTGAGCCCACCACAGAAATTCCTTTTGAAGACATGGAATTAGTGGTATTATTGTTTCCAAACTGTGGCTGTGTTGAGACCATAGGTTTTTCAGGTACCATTGAAGTTTCCTCATGTGCAGCTTTGCACATGGGATTAGTAAGATGCAAGATGCCATGAATCCCAGAGCCTGCAGGATTTTCCTTGCAGTCAGCCTGGTGCAATTTGCTAGTGTTCTGAAGTATTGAGTTAGTTGCCCCTGCTTCTCTGGCGTGAGGTAGGCCATCTGGGTGTTTGTGTCCAAGTTGGCACCTAGGAAAATTATTTTCTGAGAGGGTATTAGCCTTGATTTCTTTTTGTTGACTGTGTATCCCAGAGAATTCAACATTATTACATAAGCCAGATGTTTCAGAAGAATGTGCTTGCTGTCCGCTTGGATCAGGCAGTCGTCCAAATAGGGGTATATTTGTATCCCTTGAAGTCTGCAGTAGGCAATCACTGATGCCAGGCATTTCGTGAATACTCTGGGCGCAGTAGATAAGCCAAAGGGCAATGCAGAGAATTGATAATGGGTTGAACCTGCAAGAAATCTGAGGTATCTTCGGCAATTTTGTCTGATTGGGACATGCAGGTATGCCTCCTTGAGGTCCAATGTTACCATCCAAGACTCCTTGCCCAGCATGGGAAGAAGCTGCTATAGAGTGAGCATCTTGAATTTTGGTACGAGTAGAAATGTGTTTAGGATGGATAGGTCCAAAATAGGTCTCCAATCTTTTCCCTTCCTTGGCACCAGAAATAGCCTGGAATAAAAACCTTGACCTTGTTCGTGCATAGGTACCTCTTGAATAGCTTCCATGTTTATGAGATCTGTAATTTGCCTTTGTGCCTCTGCCCTTTGATTGTGTGGCAGGTTTGGCATGCCTCTCATTTTTGGAAGGGTGTGAAAATGGAATTTGTAGCCTCTGTTTATAATGTCCAGGATCCATTTGTCCTTTGTGACAATATGCCAATTTTTTGAAAATAATGCCAGCTTTCCTCCTAAGGGGGCTGCCATTTGAGACCTGGTTGGCATGCAAAGGGGAAAGTCATTGGGTTTGCTTTCTGAAAGATTGCGAGTTATCCCCACCACCTCTTTGTGTAGGAGATTGCCATTGTCTGCCTCTACACGATCCTTGGGATTGTCCTCTGCCCCTCTGGCGCCTGTATCTGCCTCTTTGGGGTCTGTCCGTGGCAGGAAAGGACCAGTTTTTGGAAGGCCAATTTCTACTAAAACGTGGGGGTTGTACCTGTAGAAATTCTTTCAGAGTTTGCATTGATTTAGCCTTTTCCTCCATTTTCCTTAAAACCTCCTCAGCATTAGCACCAAACAGTACATCCTTTTGAAGGGGGGAGTCTAGTAATTTAGCTTTGACATGATCAGGCAAGGCTTGTTCCTTGAGCCAGGCATGCCTACGTATGACTGATCCTGTAACAGCAGCTCTACATGAAGCCTCTAGAGCATCAAAACCACATTGTAAGGTATGCTTGCCCACTTGTTCTGCACTATGCATCAAATCCTGCAACTCCTTCAGGTCTGGTTGTTCAGGTTGTGACATTTTACTTTTCAATTGTGATAACAAAAACTGTTGGTATTTTAGCATATGAACAGTTTAAGGCCCTCATGGATAAGGTAGCAGAGGTATATACCTTTTTTCCCCACCTTTCTAAGGATCTGGAATCTCTCTCGGAAGGTAATGGATTTTTAGCAATGGAGGCCTTAACTCCCTTGGGGCCCTGTGAGATGGTTTCTGGGTCAGCAGCATGGCTTTTGCATAGAAATTGGTGTGAGTCAGGAAAGTACAGTTTTGTACCTACCATAAATGTAGATGTCCGAACTGGATAGCATCTGCAGTCATAACAAGTGGGTTGTCCTGTCGTCAGGCAGCCCTGCAGTCGGCCGGATTCCAAAGTCCGGGTCCGGCTTCGGCTGATGTCGCACTCCACCCGACGTCATCTCTGTTGGTCTTAGGGTATAAAAGCATCAGCCGACGCCATTTTCCTCAGTGTTTCTTGCCCCAGATGCCAGTAGCCCTCTTGCAGGCTAAAAATTTGGATAGATGCCAATGTTTCCAAATAGATAGAGGTAAACACAACAATAAGCATATATGTACATATATACAAACAAATACACCATAAAAGACTCCCCCCCCCAACAGCTAGCTATTAGGAGGGTAAACACCCTAGGAGTACCACAGACGGAAGGAGGGAGGGTAATCCTGACTGCAGATGCTATCCAGTTCGGACATCTACATTTATGGTAGGTACAAAACTGTACTATGTCCTTCATGGATGCATCTGCAGTCATAACAAGTGGGTAGAATACCATAGCCAACTAGGGGAGGAGGATAAAAGTAGATTATGGTGTGTTTAGGATCCCTTGCAGTACAGCAGTGGCAAACCCTGCTCGGGATCTGGAATATAGAGGCAAATTATAATGCTTGGCAAATGTATGCACGGAGGTCCAAGTAGCCGCCTCAATAATGTCTTTGGTTGCCACTCCTCGTAAGAAGGCTGTGGTAGTGGCTGTTGCCCTTGTAGAATGAGGTCTTATGTTCTGTGGAATTGGTTTTCCATGGAAGGAGTAACAGTATCGTATGCAATTTCCTATCCATTTGGAGATTGTCTGTTTGGAAATAGCTTTTCCTTCCCTTCCTGTTGCATAGGCTACAAAAGTTGGTCAGTCTTTCTGCTATTTTTGTTCTGTCCAAGTAGTAGCGTAGCTGTCTATGTACATCCAAGGTGTGCAGTATTCTTACGCCTCTGTTGTGTGGGTTGGGAAAGAAGGTAGGTAGGTGGATTGCCTGGTTTAAAGACACTCTGGATACCACCTTGGGCATAAATGTAGGATTAGTCCTCATGGACACTCTATCTTGGTGGAAGATTAGGAAGGGTTGCACTGCCATTAAGGCCTGTAGTTCTGAAACCCTCCTTGCTGAAGTAATTGCCAGTAGGAAAGCAGTTTTCCATGACAGGTGTTGTAGGTCTGCTGTTGCTGCTGGTTCAAAGGGTGATAGTGTCAACTTTTCTAGCACAAAGTTTAAATCCCAAGCTGGTAATGGTGGTTTCCTTGGAGGTTTTACATTCTTGATTCCTCTGAGGAACTGCCTGAGCAAAGGGTGCGAAAAACAGGTGGATCAAAGCTGTATTCTGCTGAAATAGCTGATGCATGTATCTTGATGGAGGAGTAGGACAGGCCTGAATGAAGAAGTTCGCCAGATACTCCAGAATGTTAGGCATATCTATGTTTGACACATCTTTTCCTCTTTCCGTACTCCAAATGACAAACCTTTTCCATTTTCCAGCATAGTTCCTTCTTGTTGAAGGTCTGCGTGCTTCAAGAATAATGTCTAACTCTTTGGGAAAGTTCTGGATTAGCTGCTGCTATGTGATGTTCCATGCAGTCAGTTGCAGCGTTTGTAGGTTTGGATGTATGAGGCTGTAGTTGTTCTGAGTTAACATCAAAGGCATCAGGGTATTGGCCACATATTGTTCGAGACATGCTCTTCAGTAGTGGGTACCAGTGTTGTCTTGGCCAGTTTGGAGCTATCAGGATTATCCTTGGACGTTCTTCCTTGATTTTTAGTAGTACCTTGTGTATCAAAGGAAGAGGTGGGAATGCATATGCTGTTAGGCCTTTCCAGTTGAAGGAGAGTGAGTCCACTTTCCATGCTAGTGGGTGGAATGTCCTTGTGCAGTATTTTTTGAGCTGGTGATTGAGAGGTGATGCGAATAGGTCTATCTGTGGCATTCCCCATTTCTTCGAGATGGTCTTGAAGATGTCCGGGTGCAGCTTCCATTCGTGGGGAAGCGAAGTGGTTCTGCTTAATATGTCTGCTAGAGTATTGTCTTTCCCGGTACAAATATTGCCTGTAACTGAATGTTGTAGCTGAGTGCCAGGGTCCACAGCTCCAAGGTCATTCTGCATAGGGGTATGAATGAGTGCCTCCCTGTTTGTTGATGTACCACATGACTGTGGTGTTGTCTGTCCTTATCATCAACTGGCCCTCTTTGAGAAATGGTTTGAACTTTTGGATTGCCAGTTTTACTGCCAGCATTTCTTTTAGATTGATGTGCAGGTGAAGTTGATCCTGTGTCCACAATCCTTGCACGCATTTGTCCAGCATGTGGGCCCCCATCCTAGGTCTCAAGCGCCTGTTGTGATGCCCTGGCTTGGTTGACATCTGCGAAAGGGTAGGCCTGGGTTTGACTGGCATGCCTGAGCCCACCATAGGAACTCCTGTTTTAAGCATGGAATTAGTGGGATTTCTGTTTCTAGACTGTGTCTGTGTTGGGACCATAAATTCTTTAGGTACCACTGTAGTTTCCTCATATGTAGTCTGGCAAATGGGACCAAGATTATGCATGATGCCATGAAGCCCAAGGCCTGCAGAACTTTTCTTGCTGTTAACTTGTTCAGTTTTGTTAGTGCCAAGAAGTAAAGAGGAAGTTCTTTTGTTTTTCTGTAGTCAGGAATGCCATTTGTTGTACTGTGTCCAATTCACCAAGAATGTCCTTGTTTGGGATGGTATCAGCCTTGACTTTTGTAAATTGACTGTGTATCCCAGTCCTTGTAGCAAGTAAATGACCCTTTGTAAATCTGTTGTCAGCTTGCTTTTGTTGTCCCTTGTAGCAGGCAGTCGTCCAGGTATGGGTAAATTTGAATTCCCTGTAGTCTGCAATGGCGATTACTGATGCCAGGCATTTTGTGAATACTCTGGGCTTAGTAGATAAGCCAAAGGGCAATGCTGAGAATTGATAGTGCTCTGATCCTGCAAGAAATCTGAGGTATCTTCTGCAGATTGGTCGAATGGGGACGTGCAGGTATGCCTCCTTGAGATCTAGAGTTACCAGCCAAGACTCCTTGCCCAGCATGGGAAGAAGTTGCTGTAGGGTCAGCATTTTGAATTTTGGGACAATGATGTATGTATTTAAGGTGGACAGGTCGAGAATTGGTCTCCAACTTTTTCCTTTCTTGGAACTAGGAATAGTCTGGAGTAGAACCCCTTTCCTTGTTCTGCTGTTGGCACTCTTTCCACAGCTCTCATGTTTGCTAACTCCATTATCTGGCGTAGAGCCTCTGTTTTTGATTTGGAGGTAGATTTGGCATTCCTCTTTTGACTGGTAAAGTGTGGAAGTGAAACCGTAACCTTGATCTATGGTTTGTAAAATCCACTTGTCTTTTGTTATGTAGTGCCAGTTCTTTGAAAATAAGGTTAACTTTCCGCCTAGAGGAGCTGCTATTTGTTCCCTGGTAGGCGGATTTAGGATTAAGTCACTGTGGTTGTGCTGATGTAGTGGCAGTGGCTGTGTTTGTGCCTCTGTTGTTACCTTGCCACTGTCGTCCTCTGTAGGCACCTCCTCTGGATTGGTTTCTGCCTCTGGAACGTCTATTCCTGCCCCTTTGAAATTTTGTGGAGTCAGGAAAGGACCAATTTTTGGCAGGCCAGTTCCTGCTAAACCTTGGGGTTGAACCTGCAAGAAATCTTTAACAGTTTGAACAGATTTTGCCTTTTCTTCCATTTTCTTCATAACCTGCTGGGCAGGTGTACCAAACAAACTTGTCTTGTCCATAGGAGCATCTAGCAACTTAGCTTTAACATGATCCGGTAAAGCTTGTTCCTTTAGCCATGCATGCCTTCTTATCACTGTGCCTGTCATGGCTGATCTAAATGAAGCCTCCAGTGCATCATAGCCACATTTTAAGGAATGGTTGCTAACCTGTTGTATGTTATTTACCATCTCTAATACATATTTCTTATCAAGAGATTCATCAGTGGTTAGTTTTTAGTTAACTGATCAAGCATAAACTCTTGGTATTGTATCATGTGAAACTGACAGTTTAAAGCTCTAGCTGAGAGAGTAGCTGAAGTGTAGACCTTTTACCCCATCTGTCTAGTGACCTTGCTTCCCTTTCAGAAGGAATAGGGTTTTTAGCTGTGGTCGCTACTGCCTTGGGACCCTGGGATATAGTTTCTGGGTCTGCAAGTGGGGCCTTGTAAAGGTGGTGATGAGTATCTGGCACCCTGTAAAATCTGTCTGGTTTGGCAGGGGCTGGGGGTAAAGAATCTGGAGCGGAGCAAACATCATTGAAAGCATCATCCACCACAGAGAGAACAGGAGGTATAGCTAAGGGCCTGTGCTGTGGGAGGTGCAGAAAGGTCCTAAGTCTTTTCTGGAGTCTGAAAAATCCTGTTGCTGCCATTGGAACTGTTCTCGCATGGCATGCAAGGTTTCCCCAAAGGAGAATTCTTCTGGTGGGGAAGCAGCTGGAATGGATTCTTCAGCATCAGAATCTTCAAAATTGGAGAAGGGAGCCTCAGGCTGGTCAGTTATGTCTGATTCATCAGCAGAATCATCAGAAGACACTGGCTCAGGGGCTCTGCCCTAGGTCTCTTCTCTGGGGGCTGAGAGGCCCTGTCTGGGTGAGATTGAGATCCTCTAATTAAAGAAATTAAATCTTCTGCCAAAGAAAGCATTTGAGAACTAGAAGAGGGCCTGGATGTGGGGGGTTTAACAGGCACTGTTTTAGTAGTCTTGGCTGCTTTAGCCCTGGCGAAGGCCTTAATGGACATGGCAGCTGGAGGCCTAGCAGCACCACGTGCTGGGGTAGAGACATCCAAGGGGATGGTGTCTGATAAGTCAACCACCGTAGTGGGTAAAATTTCTGAGGTCGATTCAAGAGTTGTAGCAGGGGCCTCAGTTGTAAGAATAGGTTCAGCTGTACTTTGAGCAGTTTTCTCGGTTTCGCCGAAACCGAGACACTCATGTTTGCTTTACCGTGGTTTCGGCGAAACCGCTGGACCGAGTGTCGGTCTTTATCTTTGCTTTTTGGGGTAGTCGGAGGATCCGGCGGCATAATGTACGCAAAATCAGAACCGAAAAACTGTTCTGCAAACTCCGACCGGCCTAAGCGTTCGTCGGTTGAAAGAGGCACAGGCCGAACAGGCTGCTACGTGGGCTGGGCCTAAACAAGGCAGACAGTAAGAGTGGAAATCTTTATGAGGTATTTGTTTCCCACAGGTTAAACAATTGTTAACTTTTTCTGACATCGGCTGAGGCAAGAAAGAGTCCCCAACGGGGTACTTAGCTTTAGAAGTCTTCGAAGTAGTATTCGGTAGAAGTAATCTCTGGATCCGACCGACCGGCACTTGCGAACAGCTTCTGCTTCGGGCGCCACGCGGCAAGAAAGACTGAGGAAAATGGCGTCGGCTGATGCTTTTATACCCGAAGACCAACAGAGATGACGTCGGGTGGAGTGCGACATCAGCCGAAGCCGGACCCGGACTTTGGAATCCGGCCGACTGCAGGGCTGCCTGACAGGACAACCCACTTGTTATGACTGCAGATGCATCCATGAAGGACATCTGTACTATGTTCATCGTATTACACTGCTGCAGTCATTACACTTGGGTAGAATCCCAAAGCTGAGGTAGGGTGGCTGGTTCTATATGGCATTAGGGGTGGAGGCCCTGCAGCACTGCAGGGGCGAAGCCAGCTCTGGATTTAGAGTATAGAGGCAGATGGTAATGCTTCGTGAAGGTATGTACAGAACTCCAAGTTTCTGCTTCCAAAATATCCTTGGTAGGTACTCCTCTGAGGTAGGCAGTTGAAGTGGCTGTTGCCCTAGTGGAGTGAGATCTAATGCTGCTAGGTACAGGTTTCCAATGGTGTGTACAGCAGAAATGTATACAATGTCCTATACATTTTGAAATAGCCTGTTTTGAAATGGCTTTTCCCTGTGCTCCTGCAGCATATGTTACCAATAATTGCTCAGATTTCCTGAAAGCTTTGGTTTTGTCCAAGTAGAAGCGTAACTGCCTGTGAATGTCCAAGGAATGCAGTAGTCTCTCCCCTTTATTCTGTGGTTTTGGATAAAAAGTTGGCAAATGAATAGTTTGGTTTAGAGCCACACTGGATACCACCTTTGGCATAAACGTAGGGTTAGTTCTTAAAGACATCCTGTCCTGGTGGAAAATGAGGAAAGGTTCCACTGCCATTAGTGCCTGTAATTCTGAAACTCTTCGTAGTGATGTTATTGCCAGGAACAGAGCAGTTTTCCAAGAGATATATTTTAATTCTGCTGTGTTAGCTGGCTCAAAAGGAGGTAAAGTTAATTTTTCCAAAGCAAAGTTGAGGTCCCAAGTAGGAGTAGGTGCTCTACGGGGCGGTCTTATGTTTTTAGCCCCTCTGAGGTACTGTCTTAGCAAAAGATTAGAGAAAATTGGTGGATCCGTGTTGTAATGAGCAGAGCTGGCAGAGGCGTGGATCTTGATGGATGAGGAGGAGAGGCCTTTGTCCAGCATCTCAGTTAAATATTGTAGTATCTGAGAAATGTTTGGGACATGAGGGTCAAGGCTGTGAGCCTGGTTCCAGGCACAGAATCTCTTCCATTTATCCGAATAGGCTTTCCTGGTACTAGGCCCTCTGGCCTCCAGAATGACATCCACAACAGCTTTGGAGAGCGGCATTGTTGCTTGACTAAGGAATCTTCCATGCAGCTAGGCTTAAGGTCTTTAGCTGGCTGTGTAATATCTGATTGTTGTGCTGAATCAGCAGATGTGGGATTTGAGGCAAAATCCAGGGTGGTCCTTGTGCTAAGTTCTTTAAGATTGGGTACCAGTGCTGGCGTGGCCAGTCTGGTGCAATCAGGATCATCTCTGGTTCTTCTTGCCTGACTTTTATGAGTAACCTTTGGCAGGAGAGGTAGTGGTGGGAAAGCGTATACTTGTAGGTTTTTCCAGCTGAATGAGAAGGCATCCACTTTCCATGCTTGTGGATGGTAACTCCTTGTGCAGAATTTCTGAAGCTGGCAGTTCATTGGGGATGCAAACAGATCTATGTCCGGGTTCCACCATTTCTGTGTTATCATTCTGAATATTTGTGGATTCAATTCCCATTCGTGGGGATCCATGATGTTTCTGCTTAAGTTGTCTGCCAGTGTGTTTTTCTCTCCTGGCAGGAATTGTGCTTGCAGATGAACTTGATAGTTTAAAGCCATATTCCACAATGTCATGGCTTGCCTGCAGAAGGGGTAGGAGTGAGTGCCCCCTTGCATGTTTATGTACCACATAACTGTAGTGTTGTCTGTCTTTAGTAGTAGTTGTCCTGGATGCAGCAGGTCCTTGAAAGCTATAAGGGCACTTTGTACAGCTAGCATCTCTTTTTGATTGATGTGAAGATGTCTTGTTCTGCGGGCCACTTGCCCTGAATACAGTTGCCTGCCATGTGTGCTCCCCAGGCGTAGTCTGAAGCATTTGTTGTCGGTGTTTGCCTGGCTGTGGGTTGAGTAAAAGGCTGTCCCTTGTTGAGGTGACAAGCTTGAGCCCACCATTGAAACTCCTGTTGAAGGCAAGGAATTAGTGGTATAACTGTTTCCAAACAGTGTTGAGACCATACATTCTTTAGGTACCATTGCAGTTTCCTCATATGCAGTCTGGCATATGGAATCAGTAGTATGCAAGATGCCATGTAACTCAAGGCCTGCAGAATTTTTCTTGCAGGGAGTTGGGTCTTTGTTGCCATCAATTGAAAGTATTGAGTCAGTTGTCCTTGCTTGTCTGGCGTGAGATAAGCCATCTGGGCCGTTGTGTTCAAGCTGGCACCGAGGAATATGATCTCTTGTGAGGGCACTAGTTTTGACTTCTTTTCGTTTACTGTGTACCCCAGGCAACTTTTTTTTACAAACGCCAGATGCTTTAGAAGAATGTCCTTGCTCTCTGCTTGAATCAGGCAGTTGTCCAGCTATGGATAAATACGAATTCCTTTCTGTCTGCAAAATGCAATTACTGGTGCCAGGCACTTTGTGAAGACCCTGGGCGCAGTAGATAAGCCAAAGGGCAGTGCAGAGAATTGATAGTGCATTGAACCAACTATGAATCTGAGGTATCGTCTGCAGTTTTGGCTGATAGGGACATGCAGGTATGCCTCCTTGAGGTCCAATGTCACGAGCCAAGCTTTCTTGCCCAGCATAGGAAGAAACTGTAGTGTCAACATTTTGAATCTCAGAACATCCAGGTAAGTGTTTAGAGAAGAAAGATCCAGAATGGGCCTCCAGGCTTTGTCCTTTCTGGGAACCAGAAAGAGTCTTGAGTAAAATCCTTGTCCTTGCTCCTGTGGTGGTACCTTTTGAATAGCTCTCATATCCATGAGTGCTGTAATTTGTTTTTGAGCCTCTGCCCATTGATTTGGTGGCAGATTTGGCATTCCTTTTAACCTTGGCAGAGTGTGAAAGTGGAACCTGTAACCTTGAGATACAATGTTGAGAACCCATTTGTCTTTGGTGATCATATGCCAATTGTGATAGAAAAGTGCCAGTTTTCTTCCCAAGGGGGCTGCCAAGAGAGAGTTGTTTGGCAGCTGTAGTGAGA
Source organism: Protopterus annectens (assembly GCF_019279795.1). Lineage (NCBI taxonomy): Eukaryota > Metazoa > Chordata > Ceratodontiformes > Protopteridae > Protopterus > Protopterus annectens. The sequence goes on along the minus strand of NC_056736.1, from coordinate 262,540,494 downwards.
AATCATTGGGGCTGCTTTTTAGATGGTTGGGGTCTGTCTTATTTCTGGCCTGATGCAACCCATTGTCGAGGCCTGTAAGGACCTTGTGGTTGACCTCTACCTCTTGGACATCTGTATCTGCCCCTTTGAGGTCTGTCTGTGTAACTGGAAAGGACCAATTCTTAGTTGGCCAATTTCTGCTAAATCTAGGAGGCTGAACCGGTAAGAAATCCTTCACCGTTTGCATAGATTTTGCTTTATTTTCCATTTTCTTTAATACCTCTTCTGCCTTAACTCCAAATAACACATCCTGCTGTAAAGGTGCATCCAATAATTTTGCTTTAACATCGTCTGGTAACGTATGTTCTTTTAACCAAGCATGTCTTCTAATGACAGAGCCTGTAACTGCTGCTCTACAGGAGGCCTCTAAAGAATCAAAACCACATTGAAAAGTATGTTTTCCCACCTGTTCAGCTGCATGCAATAAATCCTACATTTCTTTAAAAGCAGGAGGATCTGAATCTGGAAGCGTTTTTTTGTTTCAACTGAGACAGTAAAAACTGCTGATATTTTAGCATGTGAAACTGGCAATTTAAGGCTCTCATTGCTAAAGTTGCAGACGTATATACTTTCTTTCCCCATCTGTCTAATGCTCTAGAATCTCTGTCAGAGGGAACTGGATTCTTGGCTGATGAGGCCTTCACCCCTTTGGGTCCCTGAGAAATGGTTTCAGGGTCAGCAACAGGGCTTTTGTACAGAAATTTGTAAGAGTCAGGGACTCTGTAGTCTCTGTCAGGTTTAACTGGGGCTGGAGGTAAGGAATCAGGATTTAAGCTGGATTCAGTATACACATCATCCACAATATCTAACACTGGTGGAATAGCAAGGGGTCAGTGTTGAGGTAATAAAAGGAAGTCTCTGAGCCTTTTCTTGGATTCTGAGTAATCCTGGCCTTCCCAATGGAAATGCTCCCTCAAGGTATGCAAGGTTTCCCCAAAGGAGTAGTCCTCAGGCAGAGAGGCTGATGGAATTGACTCCTCAGCATCAGAATCCTCATAAGGGGGTAAAGAATATCCTAGGTCTGAGGATGAATCTGAAGAGATGAACACCTGGTCGGATGAGTCATAGTCTGCATCCTGTCTAGGCCTTTTATCAGGAGGGGGATGGGACCCCCTGATCAGACTGATTAGGTCTTCGGCCATTTTGAGCATTTGTTTCTTAGGCATGGAAGACTGTGCTGGAGAATGCTGTACTTGTTTCTTTGATTTTAAAGCTGGTTTAGACTTAGCAGAGGGTTTAATGCTTAACTGAGTAGGTCAGAAAACACCCTCTGAAGCTGCGGGCAGCTCAGCTACTTCGGATCCCTCTGAAGGGTTAGTTTCGGTAGGCTGAATAACTTGTGCATCCGAAGGCCCAGCCATCTCCACGTGGGAGTTAGAGGCAGCCTGTGGTTCTACAGAAGCGGTCGTTAGGGGCTGCGAAGGCGCCTCGCTGAAAACTGGAGAACCGGCGACTGGCCTAGAAGAGGCTTCGTCGTCAGCTTTGGGCCTCGGATGCCTATCCTTGTCTTTGCGCTTTTTATGTATTCTGGTCGTCGGAAGTTCCAATGGCATGGTATAATTGAATTTTCTACCAAAATAATGTCGGGCAAAATCAAACAGACATTTAATAGTGTGCTTGTTAAACCTAGCACAAAACCGACAACCAGTGATGTTGTGGTTTGGGCCTAGGCATGGGATACAATAAGAATGGAAATCCTTAGGAGGTATTTGCTTCGCACAAGAAATACAGTTATTAACTTTTACTGACATTGGTCTGAGGCAAGAAAAAGTTTCCTCAACGGGGTACTTAGCTTTGTAGAAGACTTCGGTTCTGGATTCGGAATGAAAATCTCAGCAGACGGCCGACCGACATTTGCAAACTGCTTTTGCTTCGTGCAGCAAGAAAGACTGGGGAAAATGGCATCGGCTGCATCTTATATACCCTTGTCGCATTGACGTCAGGGAGGAGGCGACAGCAACTGACGCCGGACCAAGACTTTGGAACTCAGGCCGCCTGGGGAACCGCCTGACGGCAGGATAACCCAAGTGTAATGACTGCAGCAGTGTAACTCGAACATCTTCATATGCCCATTCACCCAGTCATCAGGAATATTTTACGTTTCTCCATCTTCCTCTCATTTTCAGTTCTCTGCTTTGCCCTTTGGCCTCTCTACTGCCTCATGGGTATGCACAAAATGCCTAGCTCCTATGCCTGCCTTCTGCACGCTCCAAGGCATTCAGATTTTTCCTTGTCTACATGGCCTGTTGCCACAGGTGCCTTCTCCCAGTCAACTATTGCAGGTTCTGCAGTTCGCCTCTCTTCTTCAAAGTCTGGAGTTTACTATCAACTTCCAAAAGTCCGTCCTGACTTTCTCTCAGGATTATGTGTACCTGGGTTGCAGAACTCAGAACAGTGAAAATGTTGGCCTGTCTTCCACCTCCTAAGGTATACTCGTTAACAGCCTTTTTATCTCTTCTTCCACACTGCCATGCCAGCCAGGGAGTTTCTTCACACCCTGGGATTTATGGCCTCTATTCCAATGCTTCGTCTTACCAGACTGCAGACGCGGAAACTTCAATGGTATCCAAAGTCAAGTTTAGCTGCAGCATACTCACCCTCTCAGTGTACATCTCCTTCCTTGTCTCAAGAAGGAATTCAAGTGGTGGATTCAACAGTTTGCTCTCAACCCAGGCTGGCCCTTTCAGCCTCCAGTCCCTTCTCAAGAGATGTTCACCGAGGCCTTGACCATGGGGTGGGGGGCATCTATTGGTCAGAGGATATTTGGCCTCCCCATCAGACGTCAGACCATATCAACATGAAAGAGATGACGGTTGCGATTCTAGCTCTTCAGACTTTTCATCTTCTCTTCTCTCTAGGCTCCCTGAAGGTGTACACAAACAATGCAGTGATGTGGTATGTCAACAAGCAAGGGGGCGAGAAATCTTGCCTCCTCTGCAGGATGGCGCTTCAGGCTTGGGAAGTGGTGCTCTTATCAGTTAACTCTTCCAGTACATTTTCTGTCTTCAGAGCACAATGTTGTGGCAGACTGAGAAGGTCCAAAACACAAGCACACAAATGGATGCTTCACAGAGATGCATTTTTGGATACTATACGTTAGTGGGGTAGTCCTCAGGTAGATCTTTTTGCTTTCCCTCTGAACAGGCAGCTTCCTCTCTTCTGTTCCAGAGTACCATGCCATCTGGCCTGGAAGACTGATACCCTAGCCTTTCAGTGGAATGGACGGTTTCTTTATGCTTTCCCTCCTCTACTTCCAACAGTCCTGCAGAAGATTCATCTGGACTCCACAAAACTCTTGCTAGTGACCCCCTTTTGACTGAAACAGCACTGGTTCTCCCTCTTAATGGACCTGGCCAGGGACAATCACCACAAGTTACCTCACCGCTGGATCTCCTCACACAGGACAAGGGGTCTCATCGATCCCCACTCGTCCACTCTGCAACTGACATAGTGGGTGACAAGTTTTCATCTCTTTCAGATACTTCTTTTCTGTGGATGTACTCAAGAGTTTTACAGGAGGCAAGCAACCCCTCAACCAGAAATTCTTATATGTCCAAATGGAAAAGATTTTCAGTCTGGTGATATGCTTGTAAACAGGACCCTTTTTTCAGGGGTGTCACTCTGGTCCCCTCTTATTTGTGTGAGCTGCCCAGTCTGGCTTGGCCTATTCCTCTGTGAAGGCCTATTTGTCGGCCATTGCTGCTGGTCTGCCCTTTACTGCTCCTTTGACTTCTCGTTTTGAGGTCAAACGATTTCTTAAAGGCGTTCTGCATATTCAGCCTCCAAGAAAATCTATTCCTCCTCCTTGGGACCTTAATTTGTTTTGGAGAAATTGACTAACTCCTTTTGGGCCTGCTGCTTCTGCTTCTTTGCAACATTGTACCTGGAAGACTGTTCTGCTGCTGGCTTTTACTTCTACTCGTTGGGTTTCTGAGCTTCAAGCCCTTATGGCCATTCCTAGCTTTTTGTTTTTTTAGAGGGGTAGGGTGTTCCTATGTACTACTCCTTTTACGCCTAGGGTAGTAAGTGAGTTGTCCTTAAATCAGTAGGTACAACTCCCTTTTTCCCTTCTCCTCAGTAGGCTACTGAGAGGGTCCTGCATACCTTGGATTTGCAAAGATAGCTCAAGTACTACTTGGATAAAACTAGGACTATTTGTAAGTCTGTTCAGCATTTTCTTTTTATCCCAGGTCTTAGGGTTTGGCTGTTTTTAAGCAAACAATCTCCTTCTGGATATCTAAGGCCATTTATTTTTGTTATTCTTTTTATGGCACATCTGTCTGTTTCTGTTAGAGCTCATTCTACTAGTGCTGTTTCTTTTGGTGCCTTCAAGAGGATGGGCACCAATTCCATCCTTGAAGCTGCTACTTGGTCTTCAGTGCATACCTATAAGTTGAATAATGTTTCAACGGCCAGAGCAGGTTTTCCTGAAACCATTTTATGTGAGTTTGTTGAGGGCTCTTCTCAGTCTTCCTATTCTGTTTCTTGAGCCATTTTACTCTCCATTCTTTAAATACTGCTGCAACAGTGACATAGGACATAGTACAATTGTGTAAGATCTTATAAGAGTAGATATCCTTCTCGAACTGTTGCATTCCTTAAAGAAGGGATGTCCCACCCCTAGACAGCCCATTGCTTGGCCAATATGAATATTTTAGTATCATTACAATTAAGTTTCAAGGATGTGTGCGCTGTTCAAAGAGAATTTGTCAATTATTTTTGAAATAACTGCTGCTAATCTGAATTGCCTTTTCATTGTCATTTTTTGTGCACATCTTCTATTTTATAAAGAGTAATAAAGACATCCATTAAACTGAGCTTTGAATGAAGCAGATAACTATTTTCTTAATTTTCTGTACTTTGGCACGAGGGCAGGTAACTTTCAGCTGTGTGCCTGTCATCCTCAAGCTAAAATACACAAAGCACAAATCACAAATACATTACCTTAATAAAGCACTCCTTTTCAAAAACTTAATTGGGGAACAATAACTTCAAAAACCTGGGCAGCATGGAAACTAACCCAAGATGTTTTGGAAACAGTTTCTATATTTGACATTTTTCTAAAACTATTTATGTTTAAGTACTCCATTTAACTACACAGATCTCTAGAAAATTAAAGTTGTGTACTTAGCATAATGCTAGATGTGTGGTGTCTTTAGTCGTCCTCAACCTGTGGGTTCCTCAGATCCAACACAGTCTCTGCCAAAGCATTCAGCTAAAGCTCCTGTTCCTTTCCCACAATGGTTTGTGGCCTAGAATATTCTCAGATAAAGTCTGCCCCTAGCAACAAAAACCCTCTAAAGGGAATGGTAAAATGAACAAAAAGAAACCAGTGTGTCCCAACAAGTCCTCAAGTGAATCCACTAGGTCTCCCAGAAGCCATAACAAGGACAGTTTGGATGGGGAGTGGTGGGAGTGATGGTTGAGTGTGATGGAAAAACACCAAAACAAATCTACCATTATGGCAAGTACATAAAACTTTCATATCCAGTACTGCCTTTTCCATCCATCTCAAGCTGAGGGACAGAGCACCCAGCCAGTCAATTGGACGGTATTAGGACAGAACATTTCGTAATATAGTGAGTCAGAGAGAGATCTAGGCCTGGACTGTATGTCACTTTTTTAATGGGTAACAAATGTATGAGCGGTCAACCAAGTCACAGCTAAACAAACCTCATCCAAAGGAGCAGGACTGTCAAAGGATGCTGAAGTAGCAACTACTCTGGTGGAGTGAGCCTTAGGTTTCGTAGGAAGACAACAGCCTTTGCTGGAATAAACAAGTGAAATACCATACAACCACATGGCATGGCTTACTCTGGTTTTCCTAATTTAGTTCTAGGAAAGAAAACTAATCAGATTTTGTGATATTTGGTTCTATCCGACTAGAACCTGAGCTGACGAACATCTAAACAAGGAAGCATGTATTCCCCTTGGTTAATGAAACTGGTAAAGCAAATGGGAAGCTAAACAGACCGATTCTGGTTAGACTCTGATGTCACCTTAGGAAGGATTAGGATGTAAGGAAACCCAGTCCTTATGAAATACCAGATATGAGGAAATGCAGGCAAGTGACTGAAGCTCAAACTTAACTGGCTGAGGTAATTGTTAACAAAAAGCCTTAGAACAGTGAAAGTTTAGGTCTGCAGTGGTAGATGGCTCAAAGGGGCTGAAGTAAAGACTTGTAAAACTGTGGAAAAGCCCCAGGGAAGAACCGGGTCCCTGACTGAAGGGCCTAAGCAGAAAGGTACCATTCAAGGAAGGCTTCTGACAATTTCAAAGTAGTATGACCATGTCCCTCACGAAAGTTAGAGACCGCTGCCAACTGAATATGACAGAGTAACCAGACCTTGAACAGAAAAGACCAGCTAAAAAATTCCAGTATAGCATCCTAGGGTACTGAAACAGTACCTAGACCTTTAGTAGTCGCCCATACAGAAAACCCTGCCAATTTACTAGAATATGCTTTTCTAGTGGATGACTTCTGAGTAGACTTAGGGATATTCATAAATTGCTCAGAGACAGCTTGAGATCTCTGGCCATGAATGGAACTGGAAAAAACGTGATTAGTTTGAAGGACTACTCAGGTGTGGCATCTGATCCAATACCTCTGAACTGTACAGGTTTCCGCAGAATGTCCAGATTTTTGCCTCACATTTTTGGTGTGTTCCTCTTAAAATCTGTTCCTTTCAGGCAAATAGCTGAAGACTGCAGTCATTACATGATGACATACATATGAGTTTAAGACTCCACACCTTTCAGAAAATTCATGCTGAAGCAAAACCTATTATTCTATCAACTTTCTAAGTTTGGAAGGGCACTACCTAAAACTTGTCCCTATTTGCCGCCCCCCCCCCCCCTTTTTTTAGGTCTTGTCCAGATTTTTTTGCTCTAAGAAATTGGGAGGTATGCTGTAAATCAGATGTGGAAATCACATCCTGGACTCAAGGAGGGTGTTCGAGAGGAGGCCAAAGGCTAGGGAACCACACCTGTTGGGTGAAATGAAAATGACTTGCACTGCAATGGGCAGCTTTCTGTAGAAACTTCATGATCAGCAAAGTTGGAGGAAGGGTAAAGTGAAGCCCAGGAAGCCACTAATGCAGAAGAGCTTCTGCGACTGTCCCTGGGGAGGAACTACGGTAAAGTAGCAGCTACATTTGGTGCTGAAAGGAGTGGCAAAGACTACAGCAAGGAGGACCCCAGCGGCTGAAGATCTGAGCCACTACTGACATACTGAGCAACCACTCATGAGGCATCAATATGCTCCTGAGGCAGTTCATGAGAATGATGGACCTCCCTGGAATATACACTGCTAACAGAAAATGTTAAGAGATACTGCCCATTGCCAAACCCTCACAGACTTTCAACATAAGGGGTAAAACCAGGCCCCCCCCCTTTTTTATGTATCAGTTTGTTTGAATGGCTGAAAAAGCCTCCAACACAAGAAAGTACAGTTGTGTACCTACCATAAATGTAGATGTTCAAGTGTATTCACTGTTGCAGTCATTACTCTTGGGTTATCCTGCTGGCAGGCTACCCGCAGTCGGCCTGAATTCCAAAGTCTTGGTCCGGCGTCGGTTGCTGTCGCCTCTTCCCTGATGTCAGTGCACCAGGGGTATAAAAAATGCAGCCGACACCATTTTCTTCAGTTTTTCTTGCCCCAGATGTCAGGTGCCCCCAAAAGGGTAGGCTAAAAATAAAATTATGCCAATAAACATGCATGCACTAAGGTAAATCTTTCCTTCATCTACAAGCAAATATACCACATAGGTTGTATAGAATAGGGAAGTCCAGATAAGACCCAACAAAAGAAAGGGGGGTGGTGGGAGGGTAACCTGGACTGCAACAGTGAATACACTCTAACATCTACATTTATGGTAGGTACACAACTGTACTATGTTCATCGTGTTTCACTGTTGCAGTCCTTACTCTTGGGTTGAATCCCAAAGCTGGGGATGGGTGGCTGGGGCTAAATAGGATTAGGAGAGGCTTTGAGGCCCTGCAGAACTGCAGTGGCAAAGCCTGCTCTGGATTTAGAGTAGACAGGTAAGTGGCAGTGCTTTGTAAAAGTGTGCACTGAACTCCAAAGTTGCAGCCTCTAAGATGTCTTTGGTTGGTACTCCTCTGAGGAAGGCTGCTGATGTGGCTGCTGCTCTAGTTGAATGTGGCCTAAAGCCCTTGGGCACTGATTTGCCATGTTGTGAGTAGCAGAAATGAATGCAATGGCCTATCCATTTTGAAATAACCTGTTTTGAGATAGCCTTTCCTTGTGATCCTGCAGCATATGCCACTAAAAGTTGCTCAGTCTTTCTGAAAGCTTTAGTTCTTGTCCAAGTAGAAGCGTAGCTGTCTGTGTATGTCCAAAGAATGCAGAAGTCTCTCACCCTTGTTCTGTGGGTTTGGATAAAAGGTAGGCAAGTGAATGGTTTGGTTAAGGGCCACACTGGACACCACCTTAGGCATAAATGTCGGGTTTGTCCTCAGAGAAACCCTGTCTGGATGGAAAATGATAAAAGGTTCCACAGCCATGAGTGCCTGTAACTCCGAGACTCATCTTGCAGAGGTTATTGCTAGAAGCAGACCTGTTTTCCAGGATAATAATTTTATATCAGCTGTTGAGGCTGGCTCAAAAGGAGGCAGTGTGAGTTTTTCCAAGACATAATTGAGGTCCCATGCAGGTAGTGGTGCTCTCCTTGGAGGTCTTATGTTTTTGGCCCCTCAGAGGTACTGCCTTATTAAAGGATGAGAAAAAATAGGAGGTTCCGTATTGTAATGGGCTGAAATGGCAAAGGCTTGGACCTTAATTGATGAAAAAGATAGGCCTTTGTCCAGCATCTCAGTTAAGTATTGTAAAATCTGAGAAATATTTGGTACAAACGTGTCAATTCCTTGTGCCTGGTTCCAAGCACAGAATCTCTTCCATTTTTCTGCATAAGATTTTCTGGTACTGGGCCTCCTGGCCTCCAAAATAACATCCATCACAGTTTTGGAGAGAGGAGTTTCTGAATGGCTACATTATCTGCCATGCTGCCAGATTTAAGGTCCTGAGTTGGCTGTGCAGGATCCGATTGTTTTGTTGGGTCAGTAAGTGAGGAATTTGAGGCAATGTCCAGGCTGGACCTTGAGACAGGTTCTTTAGGATTGGGTACCAGTGCTGGCGTGGCCAGTCTGGGGCAATCAGTATAATTTCTGGCTTCTCTTGTCTGACCTTTAGGAGTACCTTGGGGAGGAGAGACAGTGGAGGAAAGGCATATACTGTTAGGTTTTTCCAGCTGAAGAATAAGGCATCCACTTTCCATGCTTGCTTGTGATTAAGTCCTTGTGCAGAATCTCTGTAGTTGGCAGTTGTGAGGGGAGGCAAATAGATCTATGTCTGGGCATCCCCATTTCCTTGTTATGCTGAAGACTTGTGGATCCAGTTTCCACTCGTGGGGAACAATGAGGCTTCTGCTTAGTTCGTCTGCCAGAGTATTTACCTTTCCTGGCAGGAATTGTGCTTGCAGGTGAACTTGTTAAGTCATTGCTGTCTCCCACAAAGTCATGGCTTGTCTGCAGAGGGGGTAGGAAAGTGTGCCTCCCTGCTTGTTTATGTACCACATGACTGTAGTATTGTCAGTCTTTATCAGTAGTTGTCCTGGATGAAGTAGATCCTTGAAAACTGCTAGGGCATTCTGAACAGCTAGCATCTCTTTTTGATTGATATGAAGATACATCTGGCTTGCAGGCCATGTGCCCTGAATACATTTTCCTGCCATATGGGCCCCCCAGGCATAATCTGATGCATCCGTTATTAGCGTCTGGCTGGCTGTGGGTAAGGTGAATGGCTGTCCCTTGTTGTGGTGACAGGTCTGTGCCCACCATCGAAACTCCTGTTTCAGGCAGGGAATGAGGGTAATTAATGTTTCCTGGCTGTGGCAATGTTGAGTCCAAACACTTATTAGATACCATTGTAGTTTCCTCATATGCAGTCTGGCATATGGAATTAGCAGAATGCAGGATGCCATGAAGCCCAAAGCCTGCAGAATTTTTCTTGCAGATAACTGGGTCTTTGTTGCCAACATTTTGAAGTAATAAGTCAGTTGCCTTTGTTTGTCTGGCGTGAGACAAGCCATCTGGGCAGTTGTATTTAAGCTTGCACCCAGGAATATTATCTCTTGAGAGGGTACTAGTTTTGATTTCTTTTCGTTTACTGTGTACCCTAGGAAAATTAGTAATCTTTTTACAAATGCCAGATGCTGTAGTAGAATGTCTTTGGTCTCTGCTTGAATAAGGCAGTCGTCCAAGTAGGGATATATTTGAATTCCTCTGTCTGCAAAACGCAATTACTGGTGCCAGGCATTCTGTGAATACCCTGGGCACAGTAGATAAGCCAAAGGGCAGTGCAGAGAATTGGTAGTGCATTGAGCCAGCTATGAATATGAGGTATCTTCTGCAAGACTGTCTGATTGGGACATGGAGGTATGCCTCTCAAGTCCAAAGTTACGAGCCAAGCCTTCTTGCCCAGCATGGGCAGTAGCTGCTGTAGAGTCAACATCTTGAATTTTGGAACTTCCAGAAACGTATTTAGTATAGACAGGTCCAGTACTGGTCTCCAGGTTTTGTCTTTTCTGGGCACTAGGAAAAGTCTGGAGTAAAATCCTTGACCCTGCTCTTGTTGTGGTACTTGTTGAATGGCCCTCATGTCCATGAGGGCTGTAATTTGTTTTTGTGCCTCTGCCCATTGATTGTGTGGCAGGTCTGGCATACCTTTTGACCTTGGTAGGGTGTGAAAATGGAACCTGTAGCCTTGGGACACTATGTTCAGGACCCATTTGTCTTGGGTAACCATTTGCCAGTTTGATGAAAAAAGTGCGAGTTTTCCCCCCAAAGGGGCTGCCAAAAGAAAAGTGCTTGGATCTGGCAGAGGAAAGTCATTGGGACTGTTTCCTGTAAGGTTGTGCTTTGTCTTCTCTGCTTTTGGAGGTAGGAGCACCCCATTGTTTAGGCCTGTATAAGCCTTGGGGCTGAGATCTGCCTCTGGGACACCTGTATCTGCCTCTTTGTGGTCCGTCTGACATGGGAAAGGACCAATTTTTAGAAGGTCAGTTCCTGCTAAATCTGGGTGGCTGTACCTGTAAGAAATCCTTGACTGTCTGCATGGATTTTGCTTTATCCTCCATTTTTTTCAATACCTCTTCTGCTTTAGTACCAAACAAAGTATCATGCTGTAATGGAGCATCTAATAATTTTGCTTTAACATGATCAGGCAGATTCTGTTCCTTTAACCAAGCATGTCTTCTAATAACAGAACCTGTAACAGCGGCCCTGCAAGAGGCCTCCAAGTGAATCATAACCACATTGCAAAGTATGCTTTCCCACTTGTTCAGCTGCATGCAATAAATCCTGCATTTCCTTGTTCTCTGAACATTCAGTATTTGTCAACAATTTTTGTTTAAGCAGTGACATTAAATATTGCCGATATTTAAGCATGTGAAACTGACAATTTAAAGCCCTAAGTGTAAACTTTTTTCCCCCATCAGTCTATAGCCCTAGAATCCCTATCAGAGGGGACAGGGTTTTTTGCAGTGGAAGCTTTAACTCCTTTGGGACCCTGAGAAATAGTTTCTGGGTCAGCAGCGGGGTTTTTATATAGGAATTTATGATAATCCGGGACCCTGTAGCATCTGTCTGGCTTAGCAGGTGCAGGGGGTAAAGAGTCAGGGGACAGGCCGGACTCTGAAAATACATATCTACAATGTCTAGAACAGGTGGAATAGCAAGGGTTCTGTGCGGAGGAAGTAGCAGAAAGTCTCTGAGCCTTTTCTTACATTCAGAATAATCTTGGCTCTCCCAATGGAAATGCTCCATTATGGTATGCAGGGTTTCCCCAAAAGAATAATCCTCAGGAGGAGAGGCTGAAGGAATGGATTCTTCAGCATCAGAATCCTCATAGGGAAGCATGGAATAATCCTGTTCAGAAGAGGAAACAGAGGAAAAAGAAACGTGATCAGAAGAATCATACTCTGTCTCTTGCCTAGGCCTCTTTATCAGGAGGGGGATGGGAACCCCTGATCAAAGTAATTAGGTCTTCGGCCACTTCGAGCATCTGTTTTTTAGGCATGGAAGTCTGAGTAGGAGAATGCTGTACTTGTTTCTTTGTCTTTAGAGCTGCTTTAGTCTTTGCAGCTGAAGATGGCTTAACATAGTTGTGTAGGTCTGAAGACACCCTCCGAAGCAGATGCCTGCTCAGCAGCTCCGGACCAATCTGATGGAATGATTTCCGAGTGTCCAATACCTTGAGTATCCAGAGGCCCAGTCAGCTCCACGTGGGAGTCTGAAGTGGCCTGTGGCTCTGAGGTAGCGGGCGCCAGGGGCTGCGAAAGCACCTCACTGAGAACGGGCGAACGGCCTAGTGGAGGCCTCGTCTGTTTTGGATCTCTGATTCCTATCCTTTTCCTTGTCCTTGCGTTTTTTGTAAACTCCGGTCGTCGGCTGTTCCGACAGCATTATATAATTAAATCTTCAGCCAAAGTAATGAAATGCAAAATCAAACAGACGCTTAATAGTGCGTTGGTTAAATCTAGCACAAAACCGACAGCTAGCAACGTTATGATCAGGGCCTAGGCAAGGAATACAGTAAGAGTGAAAATCCTTATGAGGTATTTGCTTCCCACAAGAAATACAATTGTTAACTTTTTCTGACATCGGTCTGGAGCAAGAAAAAAGTTTCCCCAACGGGGTACTTAGCTTTAATGAAGACTTCGATTCTGAAATTCAGATTAGAAAATCTCAGGAGTCGGCCGACCGGCACTTGCAAACTGCTTTTGCTTCGGGCACCGCACGGCAAGAAAGACTGAAGAAAATGGCGTCAGCTGCATCTTTTATATCCCTGGCGCATTGACGTCAGGGAAGAGGTGACAGCAACCGACTCCGGACCTAGACTTTGGAATTCTGGCCGAATGAGGGTAGCCTGTCAGCAGGATAACCCAAGAGTAATGACTGCAACAGTGAAACACGAACATCATATGCTTCTATGGGAGTCACAGTAGTACAGTCTATGTGCTCCTAAGCTGCTAATATGGCATCAAAGGCAAAAGGCATCACAGGGTAGGTGGGTTTAATGATGCAAGGTTCCTGCCCTACTGAAAAGAAGAGAGGACCATGAAGCAGACTAGAGTACTTCAGTGGCCTCAAAGTTTTTCAGAAGGATCATCCAGGTTAGACCAAAAGAGTAGGGAAGATTCACTATTCTTATGATATAATAGCATTAGAGTCCTATGTCTCCTCAGATGAAAAAGCTAAGGGAGAGTCTAAAAGGGTAAGCTCAGAAGTGGTCTGTGTTTGTGTGCGCGCGCGCGTGTGTGTGTGTGTGTGTGTGTGTGTGTGTGTGTGTGTGTGTGTGTGTGTGTGTGCGTGTGTGTGTGTGTGTGTGTGTGTGTGTGTGGTCATGCAAGTGATGGATAAATGCCAGGTGACTGGGATCCATTCTCAGAAACACCTGCTAATGGTGTGTTTCACACACCCAGGACCAGTACTGAGATGCCAATCTTAAATGAAAGTCATTTTTGATGTGTACCCTAATGCATAATTTGATTTACTTCTAATTTAACAATCATGACTGGTATCATTATGAATCAACTTTTCTCAAAGATAGCGACCTGGGGACAGTATATTTAACTAGCAAGAGTGGAGGTAAAGGAAATGAAGCTCCTGCAAAAAACAGAGTAAAACATGCTTTGATTGTTTCACTTTCTGACTAGCAAATACTTGGGTATCGAATTTCTGTCGAAGTCCTGGTGCCGGCATCACACAATGTTGCCAAAGTAGGTTTATGTCCATCAGGTTCCCCTAGACTTCAAATTGGTCTAAGACAGTGGCATGAGAAAGCCAACACACCAATGCACGCCAACAGGCCCTGCCATACTAAGGGGGGTCAAGAATATTATTCCAGAATTTTGAATGCAATCAAGCCACAATCAAATGACTGTTCGCAGGATTTAAAAAGGTGTAAATTATCTCTGGCCAAATGACCAAGAGAAACAGTGTCTACAGCCTGCTGCTTATGGGGGTTGGGGTGGGAGGGACTGTGACAGGCCTAGGTGAAATTCTTATAGTAAAAAGAAGTTGTCTTACCATAACGTTCCATCGATGTTGTCGATCTTCAATAATCTTGACTGTGGGCTCGGTTCTGAACTTCGGAACAGACTCTGCCGTTTTTCCAGCTTGCACCTCCCAAAACTCTCGAGCTAGGCTCTACCCATAATGCTCCTCACTAATTACCTCAGATCGAGTTTGCCTATAATAGTGACAGACATGAAGTAATAAAGGAGAGTCCATATCTGTGTCCCTATTATGAAGCCAGTCTTTGGGAATATTCAGTCCACTAAGAGTCTTGGGGGGGGGGGGGTGTCAAGGATTAGTGAATATCGAAAACACAGATGGAACATTATGGTAAGACTTAACTTCTTTATCTGATGTTGTCAATCTTCACATAATCCTTGACTGTGGGACAGAGTCCCTAGCTACCTGAATCTTGGAAGGTCTCATGAAAGAATATTCCTAAGTACCATCGAACTGAATGATGTACATCCTCTAGAGACCTAGTCCAGTTTATAATGAGTAATAAAGGTATGAGGAGATGCCCATATAGCTGGTGCACAAATGTCATCTAAAGAAGCTTTAGCATGAAAAACTGCAGAAGCTGCTACAGCTCTAGCTGAATGACCTTTCACAGGATGTGGTAGGTGAAGTCTATTTGAGTGATAAATAAAGGTGATGCAATCCCCAAGCCATTTAGCTAAGGTAACTTTGCAAACAGAGTTACCCAAGAAAGGTGAAGAAAAGGCAACTAACAGTTGGTCAGATTTTCTGATGTCCTTTGTTCTGTGAAGGTAAAAATGTAATTGCCTGTGAACATCTATCAAGTGCATAGAGTGCACTCCTTTATTAGAGAAAATGACTGGTAGATGTAAGGTTTGATTGATTTTTGATTCTGAAACGATCTTCAACAAAAATAGATAGATTTATCCTGAAGGAGACCCTGTCCTTATGAAATATTACCTGGGGGGGAGGCTGCAGGACAAGGCTTGAATTTCCAATATTCTTCTGGTTGAAGTGATAGCTATCAAAAACAAAGTTTTCCAGGTCAAAAACTAAATCACAAGTTATAGAAGGTTCAAAACAGGATGAAATGAGACACGGTAGGACCCCAAGGGTAAATCCCATGGAGCAATAGGTTCTTTAAATAGAGGCCTTATCATTAAGGTTACTTTCAAAAAGGCCTTACAAAGTTTGAGACACAAGTGAAGAACCATCAAAACCAACATGGAAATTGGACATCGCAGCTAGATGCACTCCAATGGTAGAAGCTGAGAAGCCAAACTGATAAAGAAAAGCCAGAAATTCTAAAGCTTTATCTACAGATGCTGTGTAGGGGTCAAAATTACTATTAAGTTACCATCTAGCAAATTTTATCCATTTGTTATGGTACAGTTTTCTAGTTGAAGGCTTGTGGTGGGTCAAAAATGATTTGTCGGACTAGGGAAGTGAGAGAGGAATGACTGGCAATCTTGGGAAAGTACAGTTTTGTACCTACCATAAATGTAGATGTCCGAGAGGTATGCATCTGCAGTCCTAACAAATGGGTTGTCCTGGCCTCAGGCAGCCTTTCGGTCGGCCGGATTCCAAAGTCTGGGTCTGGCCTCGGCTGGTGTCGCACTTCACCCGACGTCAAAGCTGCAGTTCTTCGGGTATAAAGGCATCAGCTGACGCCATTTTCCTCAGTGTTTCTTGCCCCAGATGCCAGATGCCCTCTAGGAAGGCTAAATTTGGATAAATGCAAATGTTTCCAAACAACAGAGAGCAAATAGAAATAAACATGTATATACATATATACAAACAAATGCACCATAATAGATTCCCCCAGCTAGCTACAAGATGGGCAAATACCCTAGGAGTACCACAGTGGGGAAGGAGGGTGGGTAATCCTGACTGCAGATGCATACCTCTCGGACATCTACATTTATGGTAGGTACAAAACTGTACTATGTCCTTCAAGGATGCATCTGCAGTCCTAACAAATGGGTAGAATACCATAGCCAAACTGGGGGAGGAGGCCCTAACAAGATTATGGTGAAGTTAAGATCCCTTGCAAAACAGCAGTGGCAAAACCTGCTCGGGATCTGGAGTATAAGGGTAGATTATAATGCTTGGCAAATGTATGCACGGAGCTCCAAGTAGCAGCCTCTAAAATGTCTTTTTTAGCCACTCCTCGTAAAAAAGCTGTAGTAGTGGCTGTAGCCCTTGTGGAGTGAGGTCTGATATTCTCTGGAGTTGCCTTTCCATGATAAGAATAACAAAATCTAATGCAATTTCCTATCCATTTTGAGATTGTCTGTTTTGAAATTGCTTTTCCTTCCATGCCTGTGGCATATGCTACCAGAAGCTGGTCAGTTTTTCTATTATTCTTGGTTCTGTCCAGGTAGTAGCGCAATTGCCTATGCACATCCAAGGTATGCAGCAGTCTTTCTCCCCTGTTCTGTGGGTTGGGGAAGAATGTAGGTAGGTGGATTGCTTGGTTTAAAGATACCCTGGAGACCACCTTTGGCATAAAGGTAGGATTAGTTCTCATGGACACTCTATCCTGATGGAAGATAAGGAAGGGTTGCACTGCCATTAATGCCTGTAATTCAGAAACCCTTCTTGCTGAAGTGATTGCAAGCAAGAAAGCAGTTTTCCATGATAAGTACTGTAATTCTGCTGTTGCTGCTGGTTCAAAAGGGGGAGGTGTCAACTTTTCTAGCACAAAGTTCAAGTCCCGTGTAGGCAATGGTGGCTTCCTTGGTGGCTTTACATTTTTGATTCCTCTCAGAAACTGCCTGAGTAGAGGATGAGAGAAGACTGGAGGATCCATGTTGTATTCTGCTGAAATAGCTGACACATGAATCTTAATGGAAGAGTAAGACAGGCCATTGTGGAAAAGCTCTGCTAAGTATTCCAGGATGTTAGCTATGTTTACCAGTGCTACATTTTGCCCTTTTGCTGCACTCCAAAAGAGATATCTTTTCCATTTCGCTGAGTAAGTTTTTCTTGTTGAGGGTCTGCGAGCTTCCAAGATAATGTCTTTAACCCTTTGAGATAAATCTGGGTTATTTTGTCTTATGCAATGCTCCAAGCAGCTAGCTGCAGTGTTTTCAGGTTCGGATGCAGGGTTTTGAAGTTGTTCTGTGTTAGCAGTAAAGGAACCTGGGGTAGAGGCCATGCGAGTTCGAGACATACTCCTCAGTAGTGGGTACCAGTGCTGCCTCGGCCAGTCTGGAGCTATCAGGATGATCCTTGGGTGGTCTTCTTTGATCTTCAATAGCACCTTGTGCATCAAAGGAAGAGGTGGGAATGCATATGCGGTCAGGTTTTCCCAACTGAAAGATAGGGAGTCCACCTTCCAAGCAAGTGGGTGGTATGTCCTTGTGCAGAATTTTTTCAATTGGTGATTGTGTGGGGATGCGAATAGGTCTATTTCTGGTAGTCCCCATTTCCTTGTGATGGATTTGAAGATGTCTGGATGCAGCATCCATTCGTGGGCATCCGTGATAGTCCTGCTTAAGATGTCTGCTAGTATGTTCTCTTTCCCTGGCACAAATATTGCCTTGAGCTGTATGTTGAGGCTTACGGCCACATTCCAGAGATCCATTGCCATCCGGCATAGAGGATATGAATGTGTGCCTCCCTGTTTGTTGATATACCACATAACTGTCGTGTTGTCCGCCCTTATCAGCAATTGTCCCTGTTGGAGAAACGGTCTGAATGCCTGAATTGCCAGTTTTACTGCCAGCATCTCTTTTTGGTTTATGTGTAGGTTTAGCTGGTCTTGAGTCCATAAGCCTTGTATGCACTTGTCCAGCATGTGTGCCCCCCAACCAAGGTCTGAGGCGTCTGTGGTGATAGTCTGGCTTGGTTGAGAGCTGTGGAAGGGCAGTCCTTTGTTCAAATGACAGGCCTGAGCCCACCATCGGAATTCTTGCTTCAGGCATGGAATTACTGGAATTTGGGTTTCTAGGCTGTGCTTGCGCTGAGACCATAAATTCCTGAGGTACCATTGCAACTTCCTCATATGCAGTCTGGCATGTGGGATCAAAATTATGCAGGATGCCATGTAACCCAGGGCTTGCAGGACTTTCCTTGCTGTAAGCTGGTTCTGCGTTGTTAATGCCATGATGTAGAGTGGAAGGTGCTTTTGTTTTTCTGCTGTGAGGGATGCCATTTGATTTGATGTGTCCAGTTCTGCACCCAAGAAAGTTATCCTTTGGGATGGCAACAGCCTTGACTTTTTTATATTGACTGTGTATCCCAAGGCTTGCAGTAGATGAATGACCCTTTTCAAGTCTTTTGTTAATTTGTTTTTGTTGTCCGCTTGTAGCAGGCAGTCGTCCAGATAAGGGTAAATTTGAATTCCCTGAAGCCTGCAATGAGCAATTACTGATGCCAGGCATTTCGTGAATACTCTGGGCGCAGTAGATAAGCCAAAAGGCAATGCTGAGAATTGATAATGCTCTGATCCTGCAAGAAATCTGAGGTATCTTCTGCAATTTGGTCGTATGGGGACGTGCAGGTATGCCTCCTTGAGATCTAGAGTTACCAGCCAAGACTCCTTGCCCAGCATGGGAAGAAGCTGCTGTAGAGTCAGCATTTTGAATTTTGGGACAATGAGGTATGTGTTCAGTGCAGACAGGTCTAGAATAGGTCTCCATTGATTTTCCTTCCTTGGCACCAGGAAAAGTCTGGAGTAAAATCCTTGCCCTTGTTCCATAGATGGTACCTTTTCTATAGCTCTCATCCTTTTTAAGTTGTCTATTTGTTCTAGAGCGTTTGCCATTTGATTTGGAGGTAGGTGTGGCATTCCTCTCTTCCTTGGTAGAGTATGGAAGTGAAACCTGTAACCTTTGTCTATTGTCTGTAAAATCCATTTGTCTCCTGTAATGCAATGCCAGTTTACTGAAAATAAGGCTAGCTTTCCGCCTAAGGGTGCTTCTAGTTGTTCCCTGGTAGGCGGCTTCAGAGCAAAGTCACTGTGATTGTCCTGTGGAAGTGGTAGTGGCTGGGTCTGCAGCAGTACTTCGCTAGTTGTTAGGCTGCCACTGACGTCCTCTGTAGGCACCTCTGGATTGACCTCAGACTCTTGTGCGCCTATTCCTGCCTCTCTGTGCTCTGTTGGAGTCTGGAAAGGACCAATTCTTGGAAGGCCAGTTCCTACTAAACCTTGGAGGCTGGACCTGTAAGAAATCCTTGACTGTCTGGACAGATTTTGCTTTCTCTTCCACCTTCTTAAGCACTTGCTGTGCAGGAGAGCCAAACAAATTGTGTTTATCCATGGGAGCATCTAGGAGCTTTGATTTTACATGGTCTGGTAAGGACTGCTCTTTTAACCATGCATGCCTTCTGATCACTGTACCAGTCATAGCTGATCTAAAGGAGGCCTCCAGTGCATCATAGCCGCATTTTAAGGAATGATTACTGACCTGCTGTATGTTATGTACTATTTCCTGAAGAGACTTTCGGTCTAAAGATTCAGGTGAGGACAGCTTTTTAGATAACTGATCTAACAAATTCCTGATACTGAATCATGTGGAATTGACAGTTTAAGGCCCTAGCCGAAAGAGTTGCAGAAGTATAAACTTTTTTACCCCATCTCTCCAAGGCCCTAGATTCCCTTTCAGAGGGGAGTGGGTTTTTGGCAGAGGTAGCTGCTACCGCTTTGGGGCCCTGTGAAACAGTTTCAGGATCTGCAAAAGGAGCCTTATACATGTGATTATGTGTGTCCGGAACCCTGTAGTATCTGTCGGGCTTAACAGGGGCCGGAGGGAGTGAATCAGGAGCAGTACAAGCATCATTAAATGCATCATCCACAACTGTAAGTACTGGAGGAATGGCTAAAGGCCTATGCTGTGGCAAATGCAAAAAAGTTCTAAGCCTTTTCCTAGAGTCTGAGAAATCCTGACCCTGCCATTGAAATTGTTCCCTCATAGCATGCAGGGTTTCCCCAAAGGAAAATTCCTCAGGAGGAGAGGCAGAAGGAATGGAGTCTTCTGCATCAGAGTCCTCATATGGAGAATAAGGGCCCTCAGGAGGGTTTGTATTTTCTGATTCGTCTGAGGAGTAATCAGTGGAAACTGGCTCAGGGGGTTCTGCTCTAGGCCTCTTCTCTGGAGGGGTTGAGAGGCCCTATCAGGGTGAGACTGGGATCCCCTGATCAAAGAAATGAGATCCTCTGCTAGACTAAGCATTTGAGTACTAGAGCTAGGCCTGTGAGAGGGGGCTTTAGTAGGCACGGCCTTGGAAGATTTAGCTGCTTTAGCCCTGGCAAAGGCCTTAATTGACATGGATGCAGGGGGCCTAGCAGCTCCACGTGCAGGAGTAGATACATCTAGGGGAATAGTATCTGATAAATCCTGAGAAACTGTAAGAGCAGGAGGAATTTCAGTAGCAGATTCAGCCATGCTGGAAGAGGCCTCGGTAGGAGGAGGCATGCTTTCGGCCGAAGGAAGAACCGCAGACTCTGTTTCAGCCGAAACCGAGACACTCGCGGTTGGCTTAACCGCGGTTTCGGCCGAAACCGCGGACCGCGAGTGTCGGTCCTTTTCCTTACGCTTTTTAGCTAAATGCGAAGTCTGAGTCTCCGACGGCATGATATAAGCAAAAGCGGAGCCGAAAAACTCCTCGGCAAACTCCGACCGACGTCTAAGCGTCCGTCGGTTGAAGGAAGCACAGGCTAAACAAGCTGCTACGTCGTGGTCTGGGCCTAAACAAGGTAGGCAGTAAGAGTGGAAGTCTTTATGAGGTATTTGCCCACAAGTTAAACAGTTATTCACTTTTTCTGACATCGGCTGAGGCAAGAAAGAGTCCCCAACGGGGTACTTAGCTTTTTAGAAGTCTTCGGTAGTAGTAATCTCTGGATCTGACCGAACGGCACTTGCGAACAGCTTCTGCTTCGGGCGCCACGCGGCAAGAAAGACTGAGGAAAACGGCGTCGGCTGATGCCTTTATACCCGAAGAACTGCAGCTATGACGTCAGGTGAAGTGCGACACCAGCCGAGGCCAGACCCAGACTTTGGAATCCGGCCGACCGAAGGGCTGCCTGAGGCCAGGACAACCCATTTGTTAGGACTGCAGATGCATCCTTGAAGGACATCTGGAGAAGCTATGCAGTGAGCTTGAGATTTAGATGAACCATTCCTTCTGGGTGAGATAACAGGTTCGGAGCTGGATCCAGAATCCAAGGTTTCTGAAGTACGTGAGGCCAAAGGAAAGGAACTAAAACTTGTCGAGGCCAGAATGGAGCAATGAGGATTATTTTTTTTCTTCCACCTCTTGGCTTTCTTTAGAAACTGACATATCAGAGGAGTTGGGGGAAAGGCATACAAAAGACTGGGGGGGGGGTGCAATTGTGGAGAGGAGCATCTCTGGGTGACTCCCAGAGGTGGGATTAGGGCAAAGTAACTGTTGCACTTGTTCAGAGGGGATGCAAACAGATTGCAGCAAGGATGACCCCAGTGATGGAATATCTTTTCTGCCACTACTGGATTGAGAGACCCCTTGTGAGGCATTAGGATAGTTCTGCTCAACTTGTCCGCAATCACGCTGGAGCTCTCCGGAATGTGCATTGTTGTTAGAAAGCAGTTGGAAATCGCCCACTGCCATACTCTGAGGGCTTCCTGACAAAGCGGGTAAGACTTGGTTCCCCCCTTGTTTGTTGATGTACCAGACTGTCGACATGCTGTCCCGTCTGTATTGTCACTTTTCCAAAGGGGGTGGTATCTTGAAATGCTCGCAACACTAAGTGCACCACCCTCATCAAGAACATTGATGTGCAAATTAACCTCCATCTGGGAGGAAGTGCCTTGGACCGTCTTTCCCAGATAATGCCCCCCCTCCACCCTATATAGGAAGCAGAACCACCAAGACAGGTCTTGTTTGCAACGACTGGCGATCAAGATCTGATGACATGTTGGTTGATTTAGTAATGACCACAGTGAGGCCAGAAGCCATTAAAGAATCTGCATGTAATATTTGGCCATGGGAACTAGGGTAATGGAGGCTGCCATTGACCCTAGAACCTGTAGGATGAATCTTGCCAGAAGATTAGCTGTGTAAAATCTTACCACAAACCACAGATGTCCTTCTCTTCCATGTTGCAATATTCTTACTGTAGGTTCTTCTGCCTCAGGCAACCCGAACGTCCGGCTCTTATGCAAAAGCTTAAGCCTGGTTGCTGCCAGGTGTGTGGGACATCACATACAGGGCCACAAACCATGGACCTTAAATGTGACGTCTGCACGTACACACCTCAGAACAGACTGCCCAGTCGGACAACAGTCTAAGGAATAAAAGAAAAATGCCATCTAGACAGGGTAAATGTAATGAAGGTGGTTACTTGGAATACTGCAACATGGAAGAGAATGACAGCTATGGTAACTAATCTATTGTTTTTCTACTCCCATGTTGCAGTACTCTTACTATGGGAGAGAGACACAGCTCAAGAGGCAGAAAGAGTGGTGGAAGTAGCAGCAGTTTCCAGGAATCCATGCAGGATTGCCCTTGCAAATCCTGTCCTGGCTCTGGAGACATGGACCAATTTGTAATGTTTGGTAATGGTATGCACAGAGGACCACATGGCTACCTAAAGAATGGTGGCTGTGTCCAGGCCTTTGAGGAAGGCCCCAGAAGAGGCCACGGCTCTTGCAGAATGTGCCTTAACATTATAAGGCAAGTCTTTGCCATGGTAAGAGTAGCAAAAGGAAATAGCCTTTTGTATCCAGGAGGATATAGTTTGCCTGGATACAGCCTTGCCCTGGTGTGGAAGGACACACAGAGCTGACTGGACATCCTAATGGCTTTGGTTTTGTCCAAATAGAACCTTAATTGTCTGTGGACATCAAGGAAGTGGAATACTCTCGCTGTCATTCAGAGGAGGTAAGAAGGTGGGTAAATTGAGGGACAACTCACTGACCACTTTGGGCATGAAGGAGGGACTGGTGCAAAGGGTCACCCTATCTTTGTGAAAGACTGTGTGGGGTAGGGATGCTATGAGTGCACGTAATTCAGAAATACTCCTGGCTAAAGTAAGGGCTACTAATAGGACATTTTTCCATGTGCACATCTGCAGAGCTAGCTGGTTCAGAGGATGCAATTGAGAGTTTCTGTAGTACGTAGTTTAGGTCTCAAGGTGGTGGAACAGGTTTCTTTGGTGGTCTAATGTGGAGAAGCCCTTTTGGCAGATTAGTGGACCTTCACTGAAGAATATGAAAGCTCTGATTTTATAAGGTCACACACAGAGGCTAGGACTAGTGAAACATCCCACCTGGAAGGAGTCCCTTTGCCTTTGGAGACACCATTTGGAAACATAGGATCGCCTGGTAGTGGGTTTCCTGGCCTCCTGCAGAATAGACAGCCTGTCCTCTGAGTACCGGTGTCTGAAGGGAATCAACAGTTTATCACCCAGAGGGTTAAGCAGAGCATTTCTAGGTGTGAATGAATGAGAGATCCATTCTGCTGTGTGAGCAGGTCTAACTTGTGAGAAAAAGTACAGTTTTGTACCTACCATAAATGTAGATGTCCGAACAGGATAGCATCTGCAGTCATAACAAATGGGTTGTCCTGTCGTCAGGCAGCCCTTCGGTCGGCCGGATTCCAAAGTCTGGGTCCGGCTTCGGCTGATGTCGCACTTCACCCGACGTCATCTCTGCTGGTCTTCGGGTATAAAAGGCATCAGCCGACGCCATTTTCCTCAGTGTTTCTTGCCCCAGATGCCAGTTGCCCTCTTAGGAAAGCTAAATTTTGGATAAATGCCAATGTTTCCAAAATAGCAGAAGGCAAACACAAAAAATAAGCATGTATGTACATATATACAAACAAATACACCATAAGAGACTCCCCCCCAGCTAGCTATTAGGAGGGTAAATACCCTAGGAGTACCACAGAGGGGAAGGAGGGTGGGTAATCCTGACTGCAGATGCTATCCTGTTCGGACATCTACATTTATGGTAGGTACAAAACTGTACTATGTCCTTCAAGGATGCATCTGCAGTCATAACAAATGGGTAGAATACCATAGCCAACCTAGGGGAGGAGGAAGAAGAATTATGGTGTAGTTAGGATCCCTTGCAATACAGCAGTGGCAAACCCTGCTCGGGATCTAGAGTATAGAGGTAAATTATAATGCTTGGCAAATGTATGCACGGAGGTCCAAGTAGCCGCCTCAATAATGTCCTTGGTTGCCACTCCTCGTAAGAAAGCTGTGGTAGTGGCTGTAGCCCTTGTAGAATGAGGTCTTATGTTCTGTGGAACTGGTTTTCCATGGTAGGAGTAACAGAATCTTATGCAATTTCCTATCCATTTGGAGATTTGTCTGTTTGGAAATTGCTTTTCCTTCCCTTCCTGTTGCATAGGCTACTAAAAGCTGGTCAGTTTTTCTGTTACTTTTGGTTCTGTCCAGGTAGTAGCGTAACTGTCTATGTACATCCAAGGTATGCAGCAGCCTTTCCCCCCTGTTCTGTGGATTGGGAAAGAAGGTAGGTAGGTGGATTGCCTGGTTTACAGACACTCTGGATACCACCTTAGGCATAAATGTAGGATTAGTTCTCATGGACACTCTATCTTGATGGAAGATTAGGAAGGGTTGTACTGCCATTAAGGCCTGTAGTTCCGAAACCCTCCTTGCTGAAGTAATTGCCAGTAGGAAAGCAGTTTTCCATGATAGGTGTTGAAGATCTGCTGTTGCTGCTGGTTCAAATGGAGGAGTGTCAATTTTTCTAGCACAAAGTTCAAGTCCCATGCTGGTAATGGTGGTTTCCTAGGAGGTTTTACATTCTTGATCCCTCTGAGGAATTGCCTGAGTAGAGGATGTGAAAAGACAGGTGGATCAAGCTGTATTCTGCGGAAATAGCTGATGCATGTATCTTGATGGAGGAATAGGACAGGCCCGTATGTAGAAGCTCTGCCAAGTACTCCAGGATGTTAGCAATATCTATGTTCGAGACATCTTTTCCTCTTTCAGTACTCCAAATGACAAACCTTTTCCATTTTCCTGCATAGTTCCTTCTTGTTGAAGGTCTGCGGGCTTCAAGGATAATGTCTTTAACCCTTTGGGATAAGTCTGGGTTAGTAGCTGTTATGTGATTTTCTAGGCAGTCAGTTGCAAGGTTTTTAGGTTTGGGTGCATGATGTTGTAGTTGTTCTGAGTTAACATCAAAGGCATCAGGGGTATTGGCCACATTCTCCCCTGAGCCATGCTCCTGAGCAAAGGATACCAGTGTTGTCTTGGCCAATTCGGAGCCATCAGAATTATCCTTGGACGTTCCTCTGTTTTTTCAGTAGTACCTTGTGCATCAAAGGAAGAGGTGGAAATGCATATGCTGTCAGGCCTTTCCAAATGAAGGATAGAGAGTCCACTTTCCATGCTAGTGGGTGGCATGTCCTTGTGCAGAATTTTTTGAGCTGGTGATTGAGTGGGGATGCGAATAGGTCTATTTGTGGCATTCCCCATTTCTTTGTGATGGCGTTGAAGATGTCCGGGTGTAGCATCCATTCGTGAGCATCCGAGGTGGTTCTGCTTAACATGTCTGCTAGGGTGTTTTCTTTTCCCGGCACAAATATTGCCTGTAACTGGATGTTGTAGCTCAGAGCCATATTCCAAAGGTCCAGAGTCATTCTGCATAGGGGGTATGAATGAGTCCCTCCCTGTTTGTTGATGTACCACATGACTGTGGTGTTGTCTGTCCTTATCATTAAATGGCCTTCTTTGAGGAATGGTCTGAATTTCTGGATTGCTAGTTTTACTGCCAGCATTTCTTTTTGGTTTATGTGCAGGTGCAGCTGGTCTGGAGTCCACAATCCTTGTATGCACTTGTCCAACATGTGCGCCCCCCAGCCTAGGTCTGAGGCGTCCGTTGTGATGGTTTGGTTTGTTTGAAAGTTGTGGAAGGGCAAGCCTGGGTTTGACTGGCATGCTTGAGCCCACCATAGGAACTCTTGTTTCAGGCATGGGATTAGTGGGATTTCGGTTTCTAAGCTGTGCCTCTGTTGAGACCATAAATTCTTTAGGTACCACTGTAGTTTTCTCATATGCAGTCTGGCATGGGGAACCAGGATTATGCATGATGCCATGAAGCCCAAGGCCTGCAGTACTTTTCTTGCTGTTAGTTTGTGCTGCTTTGTTAATGCCAAGAAGTAAAGAGGGAGTTGTGCTTGTTTTTCTGCAGTTAAGAATGCAATTTGTTTTACTGTGTCCAATTCCGCACCAAAGAATGTTCTTGTCTGGGATGGTATCAGTCTTGACTTTTTTAAATTGACTGTGTATCCCAGGGCTTGTAGTAAGCAAATGACTCTCTGTAAATCTGTTGTCAGCTTGCTTTTGTTGTCCGCTTGTAACAGGCAGTCGTCCAGGTATGGATAAATTTGGATTCCCTGTAGCCTGCAATGAGCGATTACTGATGCCAGGCATTTTGTGAATACTCTGGGCGCAGTAGATAAGCCAAAGGGCAATGCTGAGAATTGATAATGCTCTGATCCTGCAAGAAATCTGAGGTATCTTCTGCAATTTGGTCGTATGGGGACGTGCAGGTATGCCTCCTTGAGATCTAGAGTTACCAGCCAACACTCCTTACCCAGCATGGGAAGAAGTTGCTGTAGGGTCAGCATTTTGAATTTTGGTACAATAATGTATGTGTTTAAGACGGACAGGTCGAGAATAGGTCTCCAACTTTTCTCTTTTCTTGGTACTAGGAAGAGTCTGGAGTAGAATCCTTTGCCCTGTTGTGCTATTGGTACTCTTTCCACAGCTCTCATCTTTGTTAATTGAGCTATCTGCTTTAGAGCTTCTGTTTTTTGATTTGGAGGTAGGTTTGGCATTCCTCTTTTACTGGTAAGGTGTGGAAGTGGAACCTGTAGCCTTGGTCTATGGTTTGCAAAATCCACTTGTCTTTTGTGATATAGTGCCAATTTTTCGAAAATAAGGCTAACTTTCCGCCTAAAGGTGCTGCTATTTGCTCCCTGGTAGGCGGTGTCAGAGTCAAGTCACTGTGATTGTCCTGTTGCAGTGGCAGTGGTTGTGTCTGTGCCTCTCTGGTTATTGCCTTGCCACTGGCGTCCTCTATAGGCACCTCCTCTGGATTGATTTCTGTCTCTAGAGCGTCTATTCCTGCCTCTGAGATTTTGAGGAGTCTGGAAAGGACCAATTTTTGGCAGGCCAGTTCCTGCTAAACCTTGGGGGCTGAACCTGTAAGAAATCCTTAACTGTTTGTACAGATTTTGCCTTCTCTTCCATTTTCTTCATTACTTGCTGAGCAGGTGTACCAAATAGACTGGCCTTATCCATAGGAGCATCTAACAGCTTTGCTTTAACATGATCCGGCAAAACCTGTTCCTTCAACCATGCATGCCTTCTTATCACTGTGCCAGTCATGGCTGATCTAAATGAAGCCTCCAGTGCATCATAGCCACATTTTAAAGCATGGTTACTAACCTGCTGAATGTTATTCACCATTTCTAAAACTTATTTCTTATCTAAGGAGTCATCAGAGGACAGCTTCTTAGTTAACTGATCAAGCATAAACTCTTGGAATTGGATCATGTGAAACTGACAGTTTAAAGCTCTAGCTGAGAGAGTAGCAGAGGTGCAAACTTTTTCCCCCATCTCTCTAAGGACCTGGATTCCCTTACAGAAGGGAGAGGGTTTTTTGCTGAGGTCGAAGCTACTGCCTTAGGCCCCTGGGATATAGTCTCAGGATCTGCAAGTGGGGCCTTGTATAGGTGGTGATGAGTGTCTGGCACCCTGTAAAATCTATCTGGTTTGGCAGGGGCTGGAGGTAAAGTATCAGGAGCAGTGCAAACATCATTAAATGCATCATCCACAACAGGCAGAACTGGAGGTATAGCTAAGGGCCTATGTTGTGGTAAGTGCAGAAAGGTCCTAAGCCTTTTTCTAGAATCTGAGAAATCTTGTCCCTGCCATTGGAATTGTTCTCTCATGGCATGTAAGGTTTCCCGAAGGAAAATTCCTCTGGTGGAGAGGCAGATGGAATGGATTCTTCAGCATCGGAATCTTCATAAGTAGAAAAAGGAGCCTCTGGCTGATCTGTAATGTCTGAGTCATCCGAAGAATCAGAGGACACTGGCTCGGGGGGCTCTGCTCTAGGTCTCTTTTCTGGAGGCTGAGAGGCTCTGTCTGGGTGAGATTGGGATCCCCTAATTAAGGAGATTAAATCCTCTGCCAGAGTAAGCATTTGTGAACTAGAAGTGGGCCTATGTGAGGGGTCTTAACAGGCACTGATTTAACAGTTTTGGCTGCTTTAGCCCTGGCAAAGGCCTTTATAGACATGGCTGCAGGAGGCCTAGCAGCACCACGTGCTGGGGTAGAGACATCCAAAGGGATGGTGTCTGATAATTCACTAGGAACCACAGTAGTAGGCAAAATTTCAGAGGCCGATTCAACTAAGGTAGCAGGAGCCTCAGTAGTAGTCATGGATTCGGCTGAAGATTGACCCGTTTTCTCGGTTTCGGCCGAAACCGAGACACTTGCGGCTTGCTTAACCGTGGTTTCGGCCGAAACCGCGGACCGCGAGTGTCGGTCTTTTTCTTTGCGTTTTTAACAATTTGGGTAGTCGGAGGATCCGACGGCATAATGTACGCAAAATCTGAGCCGAAAAACTGTTCAGCAAACTCCGACCGATGCCTAAGCGTTCGTCGGTTGAAGGAAGCACAGGCTAAACAGGCTGCTATGTCGTGGTCTGGGCCTAAACAAGGTAGGCAAGTAAGAGTGGAAATCTTTATGAGGTATTTGTTTCCCACAAGTTAAACAGTTATTTACTTTTTCTGACATCGGCTGAGGCAAGAAAGAGTCCCCAACGGGGTACTTAGCTTTTTAGAAGTCTTCGAAGTAGTATTCGGTAGTAGTAATCTCTGGATCTGACCGACCGGCCCTTGCGAACAGCTTCTGCTTCGGGCGCCACGCGGCAAGAAAGACTGAGGAAAATGGCGTCGGCTGATGCCTTTATACCCGAAGACCAGCAGAGATGACGTCGGGTGAAGTGCGACATCAGCCGAAGCCGGACCCAGACTTTGGAATCCGGCCGACCGAAGGGCTGCCTGACGACAGGACAACCCATTTGTTATGACTGCAGATGCATCCTTGAAGGACATCCTGTGGTGACTGCCCTTGGCAAGAGACTGAAGAAGGCCTTGGCCAATAGGGAGTCACCAGCAAGATGAAGGCGGCCTTGAACAATAGGTAGTAACCAGCAAGATTCTTGGCTTGTCCCTCTGGATTTTAGAAGGACTTTTTGAATGAGTGGGAAGGGAGGGAAGGCATAAAGGAACAGTCCCCTTCCATGACATGGAGAAGGCGTCCATTCTCCAGCCCAGTGGAAAGGGATCTCTGGAGCAGAAAAAAGTACAGTTTTGTACCTACCATAAATGTAGATGTTCGAGGATCCACATTGCTGCAGTCCTAACTATTGGGTAGTCCGCTGTCCAGTCGGCCCGAATACCAAAGTATATGGCGTCGGTCAGGCGCATTAGACTGACGTCAGTACGTCAGGGTACTAATGCGCATGACCGACGTCATATCCTCAGTCTTTTCTTGCCCCAGATGTCAGAAGACCCTGAAAAGATAAGGCCAAAAACCAAAAACTCCCAACATATCTGCACCAAAATATATATATATATATATATATATATATACAAAATATACAAAATTAGCAGAATACAACCTCACCTACACAACCACCCCTAAACACAGAGGGGAAGGAGGGAGGGTAAATTGGACTGCAGCAATGTGGATCCTCGAACATCTACATTTATGGTAGGTACAAAACTGTACTATGTTCTTCATTCCACATTGCTGCAGTCCTAACTATTGGGTAGAATCCCAAAGCAGAGGTAAGGGAGGCTGGCAAATCATAAGGAAGCAGGAGCTGATAACATGCCTTGCAAAATAGCTGTGGCAAAACCAGCCCTAGACTTAGAGTAGAGAGGAAGGTGGTAATGCTTAGAGAAAGTATGCACTGAACTCCAAGTAGCTGCCTCTAAAATATCCTTAGTTGCCACCCCCCTTAAAAAAGCTGTTGAAGTGGCAGTAGCCCTAGTGGAATGAGGCCTAATCCCAGCTGGAATCTCCTTGCCATGATGGGAATAACAAAATGCAATGCAAAACCCAATCCACCTAGAAATAGTTTGTTTTGACACAGGCTTGCCCTGAGAACTCAAAGCAAAAGAAACAAACAACTGCTGAGACTGCCTAACATCCTTAGTCCTGCTCAAATAATAACGCAATTGCCTGTGTACATCTAAAGTGTGCAAAATCTTTTCCCCTTTATTTTGGGGATCTGCATAAAACGTAGGCAAATGAATAGTTTGGTTTAAAGCCACACTAGAAACCACTTTAGGCAGAAAGGAAGGATTAGTACGTAATGATACCCTATCCTTATGAAAAATCAAAAAAGGCTCAACCGCCATAAGGGCCTGTAACTCAGAAACCCTTCTTGCAGAAGTAATGGCCAACAAAAAAGCAGTCTTCCATGACAAGTATTTCAGTTCAGCAGTAGCTGCAGGCTCAAAAGGTTGTAGAGTAAGGTTTTCCAACACAAAATTGAGATCCCAAGCAGGAGTAGGAGCTCTACGTGGGGGTCTTATATTCTTTGCCCCTCTAAGAAACTGCTTGAACAAAGGATGCGAAAACAATGGTGGGTCACAATCATAGTGAGCTGAAATTGCTGCAGCATGAATCTTAATGGAAGAGAAGGACAAACCTTTGTCCAATAACTCAGTAAGATATTGAAGAGCCACACTCAAATTAGGCTCAGAAATCTCCAAATTCTTTGCTGCAGTCCAAAATAAAAATCTCTTCCATTTTTCTGCGTACACTTTCCTTGTACTAGGTCTTCTGGCTTCCATAATCACATTTAAAACTTGTTGAGGAAGTTGAGACCTGCTGTCTTTCAAAACAGAATATGCCAAGCTGTTAGATGAAGAGAGTGAAGCTTGACATTGAGCAGACGACCGTCCTGCTGAGACAATAGATGTGGAATCAAGGGTAAAGGCCATGGAGGCTTCTTTACCAGACTCCTCAGTAATGGGTACCAGTGCTGCCGAGGCCAATCTGGAGCTATTAAAATCATCCGTGGCTTGTCTTGTCTGACCTTTAGAAGCACCTTTGGAAGAAGAGGCAGAGGTGGAAAGCATACACATGAAGATTTTTCCAACTGAAAGAAAGAGCATCCACTTTCCAAGCTGTGTGATGAAACCTCTTTGTGCAAAACTTTGGCAGCTGGTGGTTTAGTGGAGAAGCGAACAGATCTATGTCTGGAGTTCCCCAGGACACTGTCAACTTTTGAAATACATGAAGATCCAGTTTCCACTCGTGGGGATCCATGATTTGTCTGCTTAACACATCTGCTAAGGAGTTCTGTGCTCCGGCAGAAACCTTGCCTGAAGAGTTAGTTGCAAGCTTAGCAGTCTCCCATAAAATCATTGCTTGCCTGCACAATGGGTAAGAATGTGTTCCCCTTGTTTGTTGATGTACCACATGACAGTTGTGTTGTCTGTTAGAATCAACACCTGCCCTGGAAGAAGTAACTCCTTGAAAGCCATTAATGCAAACTGGACTGCTAACATCTCCTTCATGTTGATATGTAGATGCTGTAGTCTGGCAGGCCACTTGTCTTGTATCCACTTTCCATTTAGATGAGCTCCCCAAGCAATGTCTGAGGCATCTGTCGTTAGAATTTGACTCGCCTCTGGCCGGGTCACAGAGAGTCCCTTGTTTAGGTGACATTCCTGAGCCCACCACAAAAATTCCTTTTGAATGCAAGGTATTATTTGAATGACAGTGTCCAAATCCTGGCAGTGCTGTGTCCATACATTTTTGAGATACCATTGTAGCTTCCTCATATGCAGTTTGGCATTGGGAAGCACCAGAATACAAGATGCCATGAACCCTAAGGCTTGAAGGACTGTCCTTGCAGTCAGCCCGGACTGAAGAGATAGTTGATGGAAGTAACTGGAAAGATTCTTTTGTTTGTCCGGGGTTAAAAAGGCCATCTGGGCTGCTGTATTCAGTCTCACACCCAGAAAGCACATGTCTTGAGAGGGTACTAGACTGGACTTTATTTCGTTCACAGAATACCCTAGGCATCTTAGCACTGCTATGACAAATTCCAAATGCTGTAGAAGGTCTTTCTTTTCTTGAGCCAGAATCAGGCAATCGTCCAGGTAAGGATAGATTTGAATTCCTTTTAGCCTGAAGTAAGCTATCACTGGAGCCAGAACCTTTGTGAATACTCTGGGCAGTAGATAAGCCAAAGGGCAATGCAGAGAACTGATAATGTAAATTTCCAGCTCGACAACGCAGATACTTTCTGCAACTTAGTCTTATAGGCACATGAAGGTAAGCTTCCTTGAGATCTAAAGTTACCATCCAGTGATCCTTGCCCAGCAGAGGTAAAAGCTGTTGTAACGTCAACATTTTGAACTTGGGAATGTCCAGATAAGTGTTGAGGATAGATAAATCCAAAATTGGTCTCCACGTGTTCCCCTTCTTTGGTACTAGGAACAGGCGAGAATAAAATCCTAGGCCCCTTTCTGGCACAGGAACCGGCTGAATGGCCCCTATTTGGAGTAACTGAGAAATTTGCTTGTAAGCCTCTTGTCTTTGTAGAGGAGGAATGTCTGGCATGCCTTTGAAAGGAGGCAAGGTATGGAAATAAAACCTGTAACCGTGGTGAATGATATCCAGAACCCATTTGTCTTGGGTAATTAAATCCCAATTTTCTTTGAAAAGAGACAGTCTTCCTCCTAGAGGTGCCCAGGCGAGAAGGCACTGGCAGCTGAAAAGGCAGGTCATTGGGTCTGCTTACGAAAGGACTGACCCCTGCCCTCACCAGAAGTCTGAGCAGGTGAACTCCCTGCCCTAGGCCTAAAAGCACCTTGAGCTCTGCCCCTACCACGTCTAGACCTACCCCTAGACTGGGAATCATAAGCAGGATAAGTCCATCCCTTAGCAGGCCAATTTCTACTAAACTTCGGAGGCTGCACCTGCAAAAAATCCTTAACAGTCTGCATTGACTTAGCCTTGTCCTCCATCTTCTTTAAAACTGCTTCCACAGGCGAACCAAACAACACATCAGACTGTAAAGGAGCATCCAAAATCCTTGTCTTAACATGCTCAGCTAAGTTCTGATCTCTCAACCAGGCGTGCCTACGAAGAACAGAACCAGTGGCAGCCACCCTGGAGGAGGCCTGCACAGCATCAAAACCACACTGCAAGGAATGTTTACCCACTTGTTCAGACACATGAACTAAATCCTGCAACTCTTTACACTCAATACCTTCCGCCAGAGCATCCACCTTAGATTTTAACTGTGAAAGAAGATAATTCTGATATTTTAACATGTGAAACTGACAATTCAACGCCCTCATGGCTAAAGTGGAAGAAGTATACACTTTCTTTCCCCATCTATCCAAAGCCCTTGCCTCTTTATCAGGAGGGACAGGATTTTTAACTACTGAGGCCTTCACACCTTTAGGCCCCTGAGAGACAGTTTCCGGGTCTGCCCTAGGACTCTTAAAAAGAAACTTATGAGCTTCAGGCACCCTATAATACCTATCCGGTTTAACTGGGGCAGGAGGCAAAGAATCCGGATTCAGGGAAGCCTCTGCAAAAACATCTTCCACCACATTTAAAACAGGAGGTATAGCTAAAGGCCTGTGCTGGGGTAAAAACAAGAATTCCCTAAGCCTTTTCCTGGAATCAGAGAAATCTTGACCTTCCCATTTAAAATGCTCCCTCATGGAATGCAAAGTCTCTGAAAATGAAAAATCCTCAGGAGGGGAAGCTGAAGGAGTAGAATCATCCACATCAGAATCAGAATAAGGAGGGTACTCCTGCAAGTCTTCAGCCGAAGACTCAGAAGCCTCCGAGCATTGCTCAAAACTCTCAAACTCAGATTCCACCCTAGGCCTCTTATCAGGAGGGGGCAGAGAACCCCGTATCATAGTAATCAAATCCTCTGCCATTTTAAGCATATGTTTCTTAGGCAAAGACCCTGAAGTACTAGGAGAAACCCCCACTGAAGCAAAACTCGGCCTGCCCTCAAAGTAGCCTTGGCAAGAGAACGGGAGGCTCTGACCACCTTAGGAAGAGAGGGAAGAACAGCCACCTGAGAAGCCCCCTCAGCCTGGCCTACTTCCTGAGAGGATACATCCTGTAACAGTAAAGTCTCTCCCTGAGACTCCAAAGAAACACCTGGCAAAACCTCCGGCTCCACTGAGCCCTCTAAAGAACCGACGTCTGGGACTGTCGGTTCCTCCACTCTAGGCTTTGCTGTTTTGTCCTTGCGTTTTTTAGCCGAAGCCGGCGCCGGAGCATCCGCCGGCATTTTGTAATTACAACGCTTCCCAAACACTAACCTGGCACAGTCTAACCTTCTCTTAATAGTGCGTTTGTTAAATCTAGCACAAGAGCGGCATCCAACAACGTCGTGCTCAGGCCCTAAACAAGGTATACACAAAGTATGGTAATCCCTATGAGGTATCTGTTTCCCACAAGAAATACAGTTATTCACTTTTTCTGACATCCGGTTAAATACTGAGGCAAGAAAAAAACAAAATATTCCCCAACGGGGTACTTAGCCAACTTTGATTCGGTCTGAAACTCTGGCTTCAGAAACTTTCAGAACGCCAACCTGCACTCGCAAAATTGCTTCTGCATCGGACCATGCGGCAAAAAAGATTGAGGATATGACGTCGGTCATGCGCATTAGTACCCTGACGTACTGACGTCAGTCTAATGCGCCCTGACCGACGTCAGCCATATACTTTGGTATTCGGGCCGACTGGACAGCGGACTACCCAATAGTTAGGACTGCAGCAATGTGGAATGAAGAACATCTGCAACTGTCTGTTATGGGGGAGGCAAACAGATCTACTTGTGGTGTGCCTCACTGGTGGACAATGTCTAAGAGCACATTTCTTTGCAATATCCACACGTGATGCAGAGAGAAGGATCTGCCGAGGGCATTCACTTAGTGATTGTCCTGGGTTGAACTATAGACTGCCTACAATGAACTGTTATACTGAAAGGCTAGCTCCCATGCCTGTATTTGTTAGAGTGCAGAGTAGGTAAACCTAGTCCCCCCGTTTGTTGATGTACCTCATCACAGTTGTATTGTCTGTGAAGAATTAGAGGGGACCTGGCTGCATAATAGGGAAGAAGGTCTGCAGAGCTAGACGGAGTGGAGTCATCTTCCTTATGCTGATATGTCCTTTTCTGGTGGGAGGGCTCCCACTGGGCCTGCACCTTGAGGCCATTCATAGTTGCTTCCCACCCTAGATTGGAGGCATCCATGTGCATTCATTGTACTGGGTTGGTGGGTTGCAGAAGTAGACCTGGGTTCTGGTGCGTTTGCTGGATCCACCACCTCAACTCTGTCTTCAGGCAGGGTAAGAAGGGTACCTGAAAGTCCATGGGGGTGGCCATGTTGTGACCAGACTTTTTAGGTACCACTGGAACTTCCTCATGTGCAGAGGCCTAGAAGACGCAAGAACGGCATGGCCAAAATGTGGGTGACTAGGAGGAGCTCGTGGAAGTGGTTGACTAGGGAGGATACTTTGCCCTGAGAAAGGAAGGCCTTGTTCAGGTCAGTTCTTATCCTGCAACCCAGGAATGTCTGGTCTTTGGCTGGGGCGAGAGATTTTGCCAGGTTGAGGGTGAACCCCAAGCTCTGGAGCAGGAACATAGTGAATAGTAAGTGTTTCTTGAGAATGCTTTTCTCTAATGCTAGGATGAGGCCATCATCTAGGTAGGAGTAGACTTGAATGCCTTTTGTTCTGCAGTAGGCTACTGCTGGGGCTAGGTACTTTGTGAAGTGCAGTAGACAAACCAAAGGGCAATGCAGTAAACTTAGTGTGATGAGAGTCCAGCAAAACGCAAATACTTTCTGTAGTTTGGGGATGTGGAGGTATGCCTCCTTCAAGTCCAATGTGGCCATGAAGGCTTTGGGTGGCAATAGTGGAAGAAGGGCTTGTAGTGATAACATTCTGAAGGAAGGGACCTTCAGGAAAAGGTTTAGGAAGGACAAATAAAGGATGGGCCTCCAAGGGCCATCCTTTCTTGGAACTAGGAAGAGCCTGGAGTAGAACCCCCTCCCTTCTTGGCCTGAGGGGATGCTTTCTATGGTCCCCTGGGCAAGTAGCTCTTGGATAACCTGAGGAATTAGGTGTAGCTGTTTTTTTTTTTTTTTTTTTTGGGGGGGGGGGTGCCTTGTGGAAGAGGCCTTTCCTGCCAAGACATGAAGCATCCTTTGTCCACTACTGCCAATGCCCATTGGTCTGAAGTGACTTTTTTCCAGAGGGGTCGACAGTGAGAGGAGGAACAAGAGGAGTAGGTGGCTGAGGCAGTGACACATTATTGTTTCTGTCTTGAAAGAGCTGTCTGGTGGTATGTTGAGGAGGGGGCTGCCCTTGGGGAAGATGTCTTCCTAGGCCCTTTTCCGTCGCTAGAAGAAGGGGGGGTAGATGGGGTTGGGGCCCTTCTGACAAAGGTGGTCTTGGCAGGGTACTTTTCTGTAAATTTGGGGACTGGAGAGACCAGTAAATGTTTGAGGTCCTGAAGCTCCTTGCTTTTCTCCTGGACGCTTCTGAACAGTTCAGCAGACTGTTTGCCAAACAGGAATTTGTTTTCAAGTGGTGCATCTAAGACTTTGGTTTTAAAAACTTCAGAAAAGGGCTGAAGACTAAGCCAGGAATATCTGCCTCAGCTGCATCATAGCTGCACTTCACAGAATGTCTGGCAACTTGCGAAGCTAAGGACAACTTAGATGCTACCGGAGATTTGTTAGAAGAGTCAGGCATGGAGGAAAGCAGGGAGGATGCCTGAGAAACCAAGTGTAGGGCATATTTGACCTTGCAGGTCGGACAACTAATGGCCCTGAAAGCCAGTGTGGAAGGTGTACATATTCTTCCTTTGTTTGTCCAAGGCCTTGCTGTCCTTATCAGATGGCAGGAGGAAAGTATTAATCTGGACTGTTTGTTAGTGGCCACTGCAATGACTGCAGGATCTGCCATCGGTGGCTTAATGAGGAATTTGTGCTCATCACGGACCTTGTAAAAGCGGTCAGGTCTTTTAGGAGCTGGGGGCTGCGATTCTGGTGTCTATGAGGCTGATGCAAATGCATCTGGGTAGGCTGGAATCATTGGAGGGATTGCAGAAGGGGAGGGCAATTCCACCTGAAGTAGTTCAAAATATCCCCTTTGAACCTCAATCATTAGAGTTGCATCTCACTTGAAATATTCCATTTTAGCAATTGTTTCTCTAAAAGAAATGTCTTCATGGGATGAGTCTCCCCTCTAGGGAATGCTCATTTGGGAAGTAGTAACCCAGAGGGGAAGCCACCTGGGAGGTGTAGGTAATGGATTAGTCTGAAAAAAAAAGGAAGAAGAGTCTTCCTCCTGGGTGTGTGGGGGATGAAAGGAAGCAGCTGAGGCTGGCCTGGGGCTGAGAGCAGGCAATGTGGCAGCAGGAGAGGCTGAAGGCCTAAGAGCCTTAAAAGCCTGAACCAAAGACTAAGAAAGGTATGCCAGTCTCTTAAGAAGAGTAGACTTAGTGGGAAGAGAGGGCCCAGTTTCAGGGGGTCTAGCCTGTAGGACAGGGATCCGAATCCTGGACTGTGGGCAGGCGTCCAGCATTGCCTGGTTCCCCCTTGGTCGAAGCAGATGTCTGAACAACCTGAGAGGACATGTCTACTGGTGCTTCCAAGGCAGCTTCCATGAGGGTAGTTGCTGAAATTGCCAGATGTTCTTCGTGTTTCACTGTTGCAGTCATTACATTTGGGGTAACCAGCTGGCAGGAGTCGGCCTGATAAACAAAGTCTTGGGTCCTGCATCGGTTGCTGTCCCTTCTTCCATGACGTCAGTTCGTCAGAGGTATAAAAAATGCAGCCAACGCCATTTTCATCCGTCTTTCTTGACGCGCGGTGCCCGAAGCAGAAGCAGTTCGCAAGTGCTGGTCGTCAGACTCCTGAAATTTTCATTTTTGAATTTCAGAACCGAAGTCTTCAACCTAAAGCTAAGTACCCATTGGGGAAACTTTTTCTTGCTCCTTACCAATGTCAGTAAAAGTTAATAATTGTATTACTTGTGGGAAGCAAATACCTCATAAGGATTTTCATTTGTACTGTATTCCTTGCTTAGGGCCTGACCACAACGTGCCTTGCTGTCGGTTTTGTGCTAAATTTAATCAACGCACTATTAAGCGTCGGTATATTTTTGCATCAAAATATTTTGGCTCAAGACTTAACTATCAAGAAATGTCGTCTGTTAGCAATGCGACTACCGGAATACATAAAAAACCGCAAAGAAAAAGACAGAGGCAGACCTTCGTGGTCCAAAACAGATGAAGCTTCTAAGCCAGTCGCTGGTACTCAGTGAGGCGCTTTCGCAGCTCCTGATACAAGCTAATTTTGATTCACAGGCCTCTACTGAGACCCATTCGGAGTTCGGTATGCTGCGAGACACTAAGCATTGAACCCGCGGATGTCTCTACCTTAGACGAGTCTGGAGCCGCAGAGCAGACACCGGCTTCTGAGGGTGTTTTCAGGCCTAAAGATTTGTATATTAAACCAACGCCATCTTCAAAACCTAGGCCAAAATCAACTTCTATGTCTAAAAGACTGACGCTTGGGCCACGTGCACAGACCCCTATGCCTAAAAAACAAATGATCAAAATGGCTGAGGATTTAATTACCTTGATCAGGGGTTCCCCATCCCCCTCCTGCTAAGAGGCCTAGGCAAGGCACTGACGATGAACCATCAGATCAGGTTTCTATTTCTTCCAATTCCTCTTCTGATCATGAATTATCTATTCAACCTTATGAGGACTCTGATGCAGAAGATTCCATCCTTTCTGCTTCTCCCCCAGAGGATTTTTCTTTTGGAGAAACTTTGCATACCTTAAGGGAACACTTTCACTGGGAGAGTCAGGATTTCTCAGAATCTAAAAAGAGGCTTGGGGATTTCCTTCTTCCGCAGCATAGGCCTTTGGCTATACCTCCTGTTCTAGAAATTGTTGATGTTTTCTCAGAATCCAGCATGGCTCCTGATTCCCTGCCTCCGGCTCCTAGTAAGCCAGACAGATATTATAGGGTTCCTGACTCCCACAAATTCCTTTTTAAAAACCCTACTGCTGACCCTGAAACCATTTCTCAGGGTCCCAAGAGTGTTAAGGCTTCTACTGCTAAAAATCCTACCCCTTCTGATAGAGACTCCAGGGCGCTGGATAGATGGGGTAAGAAGGTTTACACGTCTACAACCTTGGCAATCAGGGCTTTAAACTGTCAATTTCATATGCTTAAATATCAGCAGCATGTCATGGGCTTACTTAAACAGAAAATTATGTTGATTTCTAACTGTATGGAAAACAAAGATTTGCAGGAATTACTGCATTCAGCTGAACAAGTTAGAAAGCATAGTTTGCAATGTGGTTTTGATTCCTTGGAGGCCTCTTGCAGGGCCACTGTGACTGGATCTGTGATTCCACTCCCTGCCTATTGCCACAACTACCTTACTAATCTGTCAATCATGTCAACACCACTTCATCTATACCACTGTGTCTCTACCTACTCTGACCATATTTTATTCAAACATGTATTATTTTCTAATATATTCTACACTACTCCTTATTCCCTCTATCTCCACCTCTTACCACTCCAATCTCTCTGACCCACTCCTATGTCACCAACTTCTCACTCATGCAACATATATCCAACTACTTCATATTTTACTATCTCCCCTAATCTCTTTACTACCTCTATCTCAAGTCTATATAAACTATGCATAATACAGGTTTTTAAACCTTCCCACAAAGCTAAGTCAAAACTATACAAACTCCATCTGGCATCTAGTACACACACTCTCCTCACTAAAAACCTACTTTGTTCTGGAGATATCCATCCCAACCCTGGCCCCTCTTCTCTC
This sequence comes from Protopterus annectens, assembly GCF_019279795.1. Classification (NCBI taxonomy): domain Eukaryota; kingdom Metazoa; phylum Chordata; order Ceratodontiformes; family Protopteridae; genus Protopterus; species Protopterus annectens. The sequence goes on along the minus strand of NC_056736.1, from coordinate 262,500,462 downwards.
CCCAAAACTACCTCTACACTGTCCCCATCTTACTCCTTTAACAGTCACCAACTTCAGTCACAACAATCATCTCCATCCAAATACTTAACTATTTACTCATTGAATATTCAGATTCTAGCAAAGTCACTGAGCTGCACTCATGGATAGCTCTCAATACCCCTCACATCCTCTCCCTATCTGAAACCTGGCTCAAGCCACACATCTCAAACAGTGAAATACTCCCACAAGGCTATAATATCTTCCGATCTGATAGACCTGAAAAAAAAAAAGGTGGGGGCGTGGCCATCCTCTACTCAAACATTCTTAACCTCTCACCATACCCTTCCCCAATTCCTGACTTCCTCCCAGCTGAAATAATCATCCTTAACTGCCATCTGAATCCCCACAAAAAACCTGCAATTGCCTCTGTCTACCTTCCTCCTGATAACAATCTGCCCATTCTTGAAAACATCCCATCCTGGTTCTCCCACAACATACCAAATGAGACACTTATCCTTGGTGATGTCAACATTGATTTGTCCAAACTCACAACTGACTCCCCCCTACTCAGTATCCACCTACACGGTCAACCAACTTATAACATCTCCCACTCGCTTCCATACAAATTCCTCTTCCAGCTCCATCATAGACTGGATCCTTACCAATTCCCCCCACCAATACCACAATCCCACCACCTTACCTGACTCCCTCAGTGATCATCTCCCTACCACCATCTTAAGACACTACTCCCATATTCCTAAACCCCACCTCATTAAAGACTGTCGAAAACTATCGACTTTCAATTCATCCCAATTTAACTCCATTCTCCACAACATAGATTGGTCCATTCTAAAACACCTCCCCATAAACGATGCTGTAAGCACTTTCAATAGCATTTTCATGAATACTCTAAACTCCTTAGCTCCCTCTAGGAAGATCAGAGTAAAATCAAACCATGCTCCCTGGCTCTCCAAAGAGACTAGGTCCCTTATGAAACAGAGATCATGCTTGAAAAACCTGGACTAAAACTAAACAACCACCTTTTCTTCAAAAATACAGGCAACTGAGGAACCTTGCAAAAAAACATACAACTAATGACAAAAAGGCATACTATAGCTCTGCTCAGCTTAACAACAAATCCAATCCTCAAAAATTTTGGTCAACTCTCAACAACATCCTCTATCCTGGAAAGCCCTCTAATCCCTCCCCATACCCTAACTCTTCCTCTCAGGAAACGGCTACCCTCCTGAATAAACACTATCTCTTCCATCCAAAATCTGGTAACCCTCTAAGCCAAACTCTACTTCGACACCCACCTCTCCAAGTCCCACTAACACAAATTTGTTTATTTTTGAGCCAGTTCCCATTACTTACATCAAATCTCTACTACTCATGCTAAAACCTTGCTCTCCTCCCACTGACAATCTATCTCCTACATTCCTCAAACTTGCTGCTGACTCAATTGCCTATCCTGTAGCTATACTAATTAATCGATCTATTCTGGAATCAAATGTCCCCACCCTTTGGAAATCTTTCTTCACTATCCCTCTTCATAAAGGTGGAAACTCCGCTGACCCATCAAACTACCAACCCATTGCCATTCTGTCCCCCTCTCCAAGATATAAGAAAAATGTATTCACTCACAGCTTCTCAATCACCTCCTCACACACCACTTACTTGCCTCTACCAAACATGGATTTCGTCCTCACCACAGCACCACCAATGCTCTCCTCTCCTTCATTCATATCATTGCAGAGGCCCTAGACAACAATAAACTCATTTCCTGTCTCTTCCTAGATCTCTCCAAAGCCTTCGATACTGTCTCTCATCCTCTACTACTATCCAAACTTGCAAATCTCCACCTATCCCCCTCCGCACTTGCCTGGTTTAATAGTTACCTATCTGGCAGGGAACAATCTGTCAAATGGCTCTCATCTTTCCTTCCCATCCCCACTGGTGTTCCCCAAGGCTCCATCTTGGGACCCCTTTTGTTTAACATCTTCACCAATGATCTTTACACCTCATGCAAAGAATCCCTTATTCAGTAGGCTGACGACTCCACACTTATATCCATCTCCGATAACATTCCTGAACTACACTCCCTTACACAACAGGCCCCACTATCCCACTGAACAATGGCTCTCTCACAACCTATTGATCCTAAATCCCAAAAAGACCAAACTCCTACTTTTCCTTCCCCGTTCTCTTTCTCATCACAAAACCTCCTTTTTTATTACATCTTCTAACAATACAAATATCCAACCTGACACCCACACAAAACTCCTAGGGGTCATTATCGATGACAAACTCAAGTTCAACCTACACATACTCCAATGTATAAAAAAAAACAAACCAGAAACTAGGTCTGCTATATCGGAACAAAAAATTTCCTAAGCCTGAATCGAGACTTACCCTGGGCCAGGCACTCCTCCTCCCCTCCCTCTTATATGCCGCCCCAGTTCTTACCAATATCCAGGCCTCCACTCTAAATAAACTGCAACAGACTTACCATAAAATAGCCAGATTCATTACTAACTCCCCATACAACTCACACCACTGCATTTCTTTAAACTCTCTTCAATGGCTTGAACTTCCCCAGTTTCTGCTATCTTATCAATTTCATACACTACACTCTATTCTTTATAAACCCTCCTCCTGTCCATCTCTATCTTCCTTAGTCTCCATCTACATCCCATCCCGGACCCTCCGTACTTCTAACCACCAATTACTTGATATCTACCACCCAAAAAGGTCAGTAGGCAAACTACTCTACAAACACTCCCTTGCCCATGCTTGGAACAAACTTCCCCTTGACTTACGTTCAATCTCCCACACCTTACACTTTAAAAATGAACTAAAAGCTTATTTTCTCAATTCCAGGACCTGCCCTTGCCATGACCCTACCTAGTCTTCCTTCCCTATATGTACCCTCAAAAGGACCATACTTAGTACCTCATTACACCTCTCTCTCCAATGTGTCTACTATGCATTTGCACAATTTCATACAAACAAAAAATGTTCATTGCTGACCTATTGAACTATATCAATGTAAAAATGTTACTTGGCTTCTTTTTAATGCAACTTTAACTTTATGCATGTATCCCAACATATGTGAATCGTTTTGCTATAACTGCTATTATATCAATATTGTTTAAAATTGTACTGGTTTTAAAATGTATTACTGGAGCTTTTCGCCTCTGGTCTCCACTGAAAATGGGCCACAAGCCCAGTTGGACAAACCCGGTTAACAAATGTCAATAAATAAATATATAAGGCATAAAAAAATTAGTTCATAGGTTCATAGGTTAGTACTAGGCTAACTGCCCTTGCAAGCCATTTTAAGCCTAGCCAATTATCTCCTGCGAGATTCAAACCCTGTACCTTGTGTTTGTAAGGCAAACACCCTAACCATTAGGCCACCCTCCCAACGCTTGCTTGGCTCAAGGAGCAAAATCTGCCTGATCATGTTAAAGGAAAATTGTTGGATGCTCCTTTACAACAGCTCCTTTATTTGGTAATAAGGCAGAAGTAGTTTTGAAAAAGATGGAAGATAAAGCTAAATCTATGCAAACTATAAAAATTTCCTACAAGTGCAGCCACCCAGGTTCAGTAGGCACTGGCCTACTAAGAATTGGTCCTTTCCAGTACCTATCAGAACCACTTGGGTCAAACCCAGACACTCCAAAGGCTCCAGGTTTCAGTCACAGGGAACTTATAGAACAAAACAATGGGGTGCCTCCACCTACAAATCTGGAAGTAACAAGGCACCTTCCTACAGTAAACAGTCTCAATGACTTTACTCTGCAATCACCAAGCACTTATCTTTTGACCGCCCCTTTGGGGGGAAAACGGGCACTTCATGCACGAAACTGGCAACTAATTACCCAGAACAAGTGGGTTTTAAATATAGTATCCCAGGGATACAGATTTCATTTCCACACATTGCCAATTCCAAACGGATGGCCAGATCTACCTCCAAATCAGTGGGCAGAGGCCCAGAAACAAGTTATTTCCCTCATGAATATGGGGGCTACTCAACCAGTACCAAAAAAGGAAAAGGGACAAGGTTTTTATTAAAGACTTTTCCTGGCACCCAGAAAAGAAATCTTGGTGTACAATTCTGGACTTAGCCATTCTAAATACATTTCTGGGCATTCCAAAATTCAAGATGCTGACTCTACAACAGTTACTGCCTATGCTAGGCAATGATGCCTGGGTGGTAACTCTAGACTTAAAGGAGGCTTACCTGCATATCCCAATCAGGGAATCTTGCAAAAGATACCTCCGCTTCAAAGCAGGCTATTTGCAATACCAGTTCTCTGCACTGCCCTTTGGCTGATCTACTGCACCCAGGGTCTTCACAAAGTGCCTGGCTCCAGTAATTGCATTTTTTAGACAAAAAAAAACATTCAAATTTATCCTTATCTGGACGACTGCCTAATTTAGGCAGAAAACAAGGACACTCTTCTAAAACATCTGGCGTTCGTAAAAAGACTTCTAACTTGACCAGGGTACACCATAAACGAAAAGAAAAGTACAGTTTTGTACCTACCATAAATGTAGATGTCCGAGAGGTATGCATCTGCAGTCCTAACATATGGGGTTGTCCTGCCTCAGGCAGCCCTTCGGTCGGCCGGATTCCAAAGTCTGAGTCTGGCCTCGGCTGATGTCGCACTTCACCCGACGTCATAGCTGCTGTTTATTGGGTATAAAGGCATCAACCGACGCCATTTTCCTCAGTGTTTCTTGCCCCAGATGCCCTCTAGTAAGGCTAAATTTGGATAAATGCAAATAATTCCAAACAGTAGAGAGCAAACAATATAAAAAAAAATATATATATATACATATATACAAACAAATACACCATAACAGATTCCCCCAGCTAGCTGAAAGATGGGTAAATACCCTAGGAGTACCACAGAGGGGAAGGAGGGTGGGTAATCCTGACTGCAGATGCATACCTCTCGGACATCTACATTTATGGTAGGTACAAAACTGTACTATGTCCTTCAAGGATGCATCTGCAGTCCTAACATATGGGTAGAATACCATAGCCAAACTGGGGGAGGAGGCACTAAGATAAAGATGGTGTAGTTAAGATCCCTTGCAAAACAGCAGTTGCAAAACCTGCTCGGGATCTAGAGTATAAAGGAAGATTGTAATGCTTGGCAAATGTATGCACGGAGCTCCAGGTAACAGCTTCTAAAATGTCTTTGGTAGCCACTCCTCGTAGGAAAGCTGTAGTGGTGGCTGTAGCTCTTGTGGAATGAGGTCTGATATTAACAGGAGTTGTCTTTCCATGAAAAGAGTAACAAAAACGAATGCAATTTCCTATCCATTTTGAGATTGTCTGTTTTGAAATTGCTTTTCCTTGCATTCCTGTTGCATATGCTACCAAAAGCTGGTCAGTTTTTCTGCTGGTCTTAGTTCTGTCCAGATAGTAGCGTAATTGTCTGTGCACATCCAAGGTATGTAGCAGTCTTTCCCCCCTGTTCTGTGGGTTGGGGAAGAATGTAGGTAAATGAATCGCTTGATTCAATGATACTCTGGAGACCACTTTTGGCATAAAGGTAGGGTTGGTTCTCAGAGAGACTCTGTCCTGATGGAAGATAAGGAAGGGTTGTACTGCCATTAATGCCTGTAACTCAGATACCCTTCTTGCTGAAGTGATTGCTAGTAGGAAAGCAGTTTTCCAAGACAAGTATTGTAATTCTGCTGTTGCTGCTGGTTCAAAAGGGGGAAGTGTTAACTTTTCCAGCACAAAGTTGAGGTCCCATGTAGGTAAAGGCGGTTTCCTTGGAGGCTTTACATTTTTGATTCCTCTCAAGAACTGCCTGAGTAGAGGATGAGAGAAGACAGGAGGATCCAAGTTGTATTCTGCTGAAATTGCTGATGCATGAATCTTAATGGAGGGGTAAGACAGGCCATTATGGAACAGCTCTGCTAAATATTCCAGGATGTGTGCTATGTTTGCCAATGAGACATTTTCTCCCTTTGCTGCACTCCAAATGAGGTATCTTTTCCACTTGGCTGAATAAGTCTTCCTTGTGGAGGGTCTGCGTGCCTCCAGGATAATGTCCTTAACCCTCTGAGATAAATCTGGGTTATTTTGTGTTATGCAATATTCCAAGCAGCTAGCTGCAGTGTTTTCAAGTTTGGATGTAGGATCTTGTAGTTGTCCTGTGTTAGTAGTAAGGGACATAGAGGTAGATGCCATGCGTGTGTCCGAGACATGCTTCTCAGTAGCGGGTACCAATGTTGTCTCGGCCAGTCTGGAGCTATCAGAATTACCCTTGGTTGATCCTCTTTGATCTTCGGTAGAACTTTGTACATCAAGGGAAGAGGTGGAAATGCATATGCTGTCAGGTTTTTCCAGCTGAAGGAAAGTGAGTCCACCCTCCAAGCAAGTGGGTGGTATGCTCTTGTGCAGAATTTCTTCAATTGGTGATTGTGTGGGGAGGGAAACAGGTCTATCTGTGGTAGTTCCCATTTCTTTGTTATGGCTTTGAAAATATCTGGATGCAGCATCCATTCGTGAGCATCCTTGGTAGTTCTGCTTAAGGTGTCTGCTAGAGAATTTTCTTTTCCTGGTACAAATCTGGCCTGGAGTAGAATGTTGAGGTTCAGGGCCACATTCCACAGGTCCATTGCCATCCGGCATAGAGGATATGAATGCGTACCTCCCTGTTTGTTGATGTACCACATGACTGTGGTATTGTTGGTCCTTAAGAGCAGATGACCCTGTTGAAGGAGTGGTCTGAATGCCTGGATCGCATATTTCACTGCCAGCATCTCCTTTAGATTTATGTGTAGATTCAGCTGGTCTTGGGTCCATAGGCCTTGTATACACTTGTCCACCATGTGAGCCCCCCATCCTAGGTCTGAGGCGTCCGTGGTGATGGTCTGGCTTGGCTGTGGTTTGTGGAAAGGCAAGCCTCTGTTCAACTGACATGCCTGAGCCCACCACAGGAATTCTTGCTTCAGGCATGGAATTATTGGAATCTGGTCTTCTAGACTGTGCTGGTGTTGAGACCATACATTCCTTAGGTACCATTGTAACTTTCTCATATGTAGCCTGGCATGCGGAATCAATATTATGCAGGATGCCATGTAACCCAGGGCTTGCAGGACTTTCCTTGCAGTAAGCTGAGTTTGTTTTGTTAATGACATGAAATAGCCTGGTAGTTGCTTTTGTTTTTCTTCTGTGAGAAAGGCCATCTGAGTTGATGTGTCCAGTTCTGCCCCCAAGAATGTTATCCTTTGGGATGGTACTAGTCTCGACTTCTGCATGCTGACTGTGTATCCCAAGGCTTGCAACAGTTGAATGACATTTTCCAAATCTTTTGTTAATTTTGCCTTGTTGTCCGCTTGTATTAGGCAGTCGTCCAGGTATGGGTAAATTTGAATTCCCTGAAGTCTGCAATGAGCAATTACTGATGCCAGGCATTTCGTGAATACTCTGGGCGCAGTAGATAAGCCAAAGGGCAATGCTGAGAATTGATAATGCTCTGATCCTGCAAGAAATCTGAGGTGTCTTCTGCAATCTGGTCGTATAGGGACGTGCAGGTATGCCTCCTTGAGATCTAGAGTCACCAGCCAAGACTCCTTGCCCAGCATGGGAAGAAGCTGCTGGAGGGTCAGCATTTTGAATTTTGGAACAATGAGGTATGTGTTCAGTGCGGACAAGTCGAGAATAGGTCTCCATTGATTTTCTTTTCTTGGTACCAGGAAAAGCCTGGAGTAAAATCCTTGGTCTTGTTCCATAGGTGGCACCTTTTCTATAGCTCTCATCCTTAGTAAGTTGTTGATTTGTCTTAGAGCGTCCGTTTTTTGGCTTGGTGGTAGGTTTGGCATTCCCCTCTTTTTTGGTAGAGTGTGGAAGTGAAACCTGTAGCCCTTGTCTATTGTTTGTAAAGTCCATTTGTCTCCTGTAATGCAATGCCAGTTGTCTGAAAATAAAGCAAGCTTTCCGCCCAAGGGAGCTTCCAGTAGTTCCCTGGTAGGCAGTATCAGAGCCAAGTCATTGTGTCTGTCCTGTGGAGGTGGTTGTAGTTGAATCTGTGGCAGTACTTCTCTGATTGGTAGGTTGCCACTGACGTCCCCTGTAGGCACCCCTAGATTGATTTCTGCCTCTTGGGCGTCTATTTTTGCCTCTCTGTGCTCTGGAGTTGTCTGGAAAGGACCAATTTTTCGAAGGCCAATTTCTGCTAAACCTCGGAGGTTGGACCTGTAAGAAATCCTTGACTGTTTGGACAGATTTTGCTTTTTCTTCCACCTTCTTTAGAATTTCCTGTGCAGGGGAACCAAATAAACTTTGTTTCTCCATGGGAGCATCTAGGAGTTTTGATTTAACATGGTCTGGTAAAGATTGTTCTTTTAACCATGCATGTCTTCGAATCACCGTTCCAGTCATAGCTGATCTAAAGGAAGCCTCCAGTGCATCATAGCCACATTTTAAGAAATGGTTACTGACCTGCTGAGAGTTATGTACCAAATCCTGAAGAGACTTGCGGTCTATAGGTTCAGGAGAGGACAGTTTTTTATTTAGCTGGTCTAACAAAAATTCCTGATACTGAATCATGTGAAATTGACAGTTTAAGGCCCTAGCCGAAAGAGCAGCAGAAGTATAAACCTTTTTACCCCATCTCTCTAATGCTCTAGATTCCCTATCAGAGGGGAGAGGGTTTTTGGCAGAAGCAGCTGCCACACCTTTCGGGCCCTGTGAAATGGTTTCGGGGTCTGCAACAGGAGCCTTATACAAATGGTAGTGTGTGTCCGGGACCCTGTAATATCTGTCAGGCTTGGCAGGGGCCGGAGGAAGAGAATCAGGAGCAGTACAGGCATCATTAAATGCATCATCAACCACTGTTAGTACTGGAGGAATGGCTAAAGGCCTATGCTGTGGTAAGTGTAAAAAAGTCCTTAGCCTTTTCCTTGAATCTGAAAAATCCTGGCCCTACCATTGGAAATGCTCCCTCATAGCATGTAAAGTTTCCCCAAAAGAAAATTCTTCAGGAGGAGAAGCAGAAGGAATGGAGTCTTCTGCATCAGAATCCTCATAAGGAGAATATGGGCCTTCCTGAGGGTCTGTAATGTCCGAATCCTCTGAGGAATAGTCTGTAGAGACAGGTTCCGGGGGTTCAGTCCTAGGCCTCTTATCTGAAGGGGGCTGAGAGGCCCTGTCTGGGTGAGGTTGGGATCCCCTGATCAAAGAAATGAGATCCTCAGCCAGGCTGAGTATTTGTGAACTAGAGGTAGGCCTATGTGGGGGAGTTTTAGCAGGTAAGGCCTTAGAAGATTTAGCTGCTTTAGCCCTGGCAAAAGCCTTGATGGACATAGAAGCAGGGGGTCTAGCACCCCCACGTGCAGGGGGTCTAGCACCCCCACGTGCAGGGGTAGATATGTCTAAAGGAATAGTATCTGACAAATCCTGGGTGCCTGCTTCTGTAGCAGTAATTTCAGTAGCAGATTCGACCATGCTCTGTGAGGCCTCGGCTATAGGAGGCATGCTTTCGGCCGAAGGAAGAACCGAGGACTCTGTTTCAGCCGAAACCGAGACACTCGCGGTTTCTATCTAACCGCGGTTTCAGCCGAAACCGCGGACCGCGAGTGTCGGTCCTTTTCCTTGCGCTTTTTAGCTATTTGTGTAGCCGGAGTCTCCGACGGCATTTTGTAAGCAAAAGCGGGACCAAAAAACTCCTCTGCAAACTCCGACCGACGTCTAAGTGTCCGTCGGTTGAAGGAAGCACAGGCTAGACAAGCTGATACGCAGTGGTCTGGGCCTAAGCAAGGAAGGCAGTAAGAGTGGAAATCCTTATGAGGTATTTGTTTCCCACAAGTCAAACAATTATTTACTTTTTCTGACATCGGCTGAAGGCAAGAAAGAGTCCCCAACGGGGTACTTAGCTTTTTAGAAGTCTTCGGTAGTAGAAATCTCTGGATCTGACCGACCGGCACTTGCGAACAGCTTCTGCTTCGGGCACCACGCGGCAAGAAAGACTGAGGAAAATGGCGTCGGCTGATGCCTTTATACCCAATAAACAGCAGCTATGACGTCGGGTGAAGTGCGACATCAGCCGAGGCCAGACCCAGACTTTGGAATCCGGCCGACCGAAGGGCTGCCTGAGGCAGGACAACCCCATATGTTAGGACTGCAGATGCATCCTTGAAGGACATCTGGTACCCTCTCAAATAATTACATTCCTGGGTGCAAGCTTGAATACAACTGCCCAGATGACTTACCTTACACCAGAAAAACAAATTCAATTGATGACTTACTTCAAAACAAGTGGCCACAAAAACCTAGCTATCTGCAAGACATTCTGCAGGCCTTGGGGTTCATGGCTTCCTGCATTCTAATAATTCCATATGCAAGACTGCATATGAGGAAACTTCAATGGTACCTAAAAAGCATATGGAGTCAACATTGTCACAGACTGGAAACCATGATTCCTATCATGCCTTGCCTGCAGCAAGAGCTCCTATGGTGGGCAGAGGCTTGCCACCAAAACAAGAGACTGTCATTCATTCCACCCCCTGCCACCCAAATCCCGACTACACACGCATCAGATTACGCTTGGGGGGGGGGGGATCTGGCAGGGAGATGCATTCAGGGCCAATGAAGCCCAAACCAAATGCACCTACATATCAACCAGAAAGAGATGCTAGCTGTACAGAATGCTCTGACAGCCTTCAAGGACTATCTTCATCCAGGACAACTACTGATAAAGACAGACACCACAGTCATGTGGTACATAAAAAAGCAGGGGGGTACCCATTCCTACCCCCTTTGCAGACTAGCCATGGCTTTGTGGAACATGGCCTTGACTTACCAAATACATCTACAAGCTCAACTCCTGCCAGGGAAGCAAAATACTCTGGCAGTCGATCTAAGCAGAAATCTTATGGACCCACACAAATGGAAACTGGATCCACAAATCTTCAGCATGTTGACATGCAAATGGGGGAGCCAGACACAGATCTTTTTGCCTCACCCCAAAACTATCAGTTGGACAAATTCTGCACAAGAATTCATCACATAAAAGCTTGGAAAGTGGATGCTCTATCCTTCAGCTGGAAAAACCTATCAGTCTATACCTTTCCCCCTCTGCCTCTGCTCTCCAAGGTCTTACTAAATGTCAGACAGGAAAACCAAAAGTGATTCTGATTGCTCCAGACTGCCCTCGCCAACAATGGCACCCGCTCCTACGCAATACGTCGCACCTGCCTCAGACATCTTATCTACTGTCTCAGCAGAACTATCAAATTCTGCATAATTAGCTCCAAACTCTGAATCTTGCAGCATGGCTAATTAATTTCACCAGATACATCTCTCAGCAAACCTGTGATGGACGTCATTTTGGAGGCTAAAAGGCCTAGTACTAGAAAATCTTATGCTGACAAATGGAAAATATTCTGTGCCTAGAATCAAGCACAAGGAATAAAGCACAGCAATGCCCAATATTCCTCAGATTTTGCAAAATTTAAAGGAGATGCTTCACAAGGGCCTATCTTTTTCTTCCATAAAAATCCATGCATCTGCCATTTCAGCTCATTACAACACAGAGCCTCCCCTCTCTCTTTTCTCACCCCCTGCTAAAGAAGTACCTCAGAGGGTCCAAAAATTTAAGACCTCCCAGGAGAGCACCTACTCCTGCATGGGACCTCAGTTTTGTGTTGGAAAAACTCACTCTACCTCCTTTTGAGCCAGCTGCTACTGCAGACCTAAAATGTCTCTCTTGGAAAACAGCTTTTCTTTTAGCAGTCACTTCAGCTAGAAGGATTTCAGAACTACAGGTTCTCATGACAGTGGAGCCTTTTATTATCTTTTACCCAGACAGGGTGGATCTCAGGACCAATCCATCCTTTATGCCTAAAGTGGTACCTAGTGTGGCTCTTAATCAGACCATTCCCCTTGCAACCTTCTTCCCAAATCCAGAGAAGGGTGAGCGGATTCTGCAATCATTGGATGTACACAGACAACTAAGATTCTACTTAAACAGGAAAAAATCTCTAAGAAAATCTGCGCAATTACTGGTGGCATTTGCTGCAGGGGCAGACGGAAAGGCTATTTCAAAGCAGACTATTTCAAAATGGGTCATTGTATTCGTTTCTGCTACATGCACCATGGTAAACCTGTCCCCAAGGGAATAAGATCCCAATTCCACCAGGGCTGCATCTACCTCTGCAGCCTTTCTCAGAGGGGTTCCTACCAGAGACTTTCTGGAAGCTGCTACCTGGAGCTCAGTTCATACGTTCACCAAACATTACCATTTACCTCTCTTCTCTAAATCCAGAGCAGGCTTTGCCACTGCTGCCCTGCAGGGCCTTATAACTGCTCCTCATGCTGTACAATTCCATCCTCCCAACCATAGCTTTGGGATTCTACCCAAATGCAATGACTGCAACAGTGAAACACAAAGAACATAGTACAGTTGTGTACACTTATCATAAATGTAGATGTTACGAGTGTATTCACTGTTGCAGTCCTGGTTACCCACCCTCCAGCCCCCTGTTTTTCTCTTTCTATACCTCTTCTTTTACTATGGCATTGGCTGCATGTTTTATACCCCTAACATCATGGAAGAAGGGACAGCAACCGATGCAGGACACAAGACTTTGTTAATCAGGCCGACTGAGGGCAACTTGCCAGCAGATTACTCCAAATGTAATGACTGCAACAGTGAATACACTTGAACATCTACATTCATGGTTAAGTGTACACAACTGTACTTTCTAGCAGACGTCCCTCAACTCCTAAAATCAGTGGCTGACGGAACGTCCAGTGACTGAGGGGCAGAAGCGGTAGGCCTTGTAACCTTGGCCTTCTTTACAGGCAGCTCCATTCTGATGGCCGACTCCAGATCCATATGTAGGGCTAAGTGCTTTAAATCGCCGATTCTCAAGATAGAATTTTAGGGCAGCCAGACGAGTACACAGGGTTTTAGGTACTAATGACTGGCAGATGCTACAGGTGGTGTGATTGTGTTCTTGGTCCAAGTAGAACAAACAGTTCATGTGAATGCTTGTAGATGCAGATGTCAGATTCTGCACATTTCCCATTTCTAGCAGACATTGGCTAAATAATAACAGCAAGCAACCAAAGCTCAAGCAAGAAAAGAAATTTCCCCAATGGGGTACTTATCTGTAGACTACAAGAGCAGGAAGCGAAGCGATCGATCTGATGTTTGACAGCGGCAGAGAAGTACTGAGGTCTGTGCATGCAAATGTCACATTTAAGGCCTATGGTTTACAACCCTGCATGTGATGTCCCACACCTAGCAGCAACCAGGCTTAAGCTTTTGCACAGAAGCCGGACGTTTGGGTTGCCTGAGGTGGTGGATCCCACAGTAAGAATACTGCAACATAGAAAAAGGACATGACTTCTGTTCTAAATGATGTGGTCTACTTGTGGTCTCATCTTTTGGAACCTTTCTAATGGGAGTGAAGCAATTCCCATGGCTGTGTTTAGTACAGCTCTAATAAATTCCAGCTGTTATGTGGGCTCGAAATGGGTTTTGTAATTTACTGTGATTCCTAAGGTGGCCCAAATATGAAGGGTGTAATCTCTTGTCTTTACGAGTTGACATCTGGTGGTAGTGGTAGCGGTAAGGAGCCAGTCATTGAAATATGGAAACACTGGAAACCCTAGCAGTCGATGTGCTGCTACCACTGCAATGCATTTGGTAAACCCCATGGGGGCTGTGGTGACACCAAAGGGCAGTGCTCTGAACGGAGAGAGTGTGGATCCCAGCTGAAGTGCAGGAATCTTCTGAAGCATTTGTCCATTTTTATGTGGTAATTATGCATCCTGAAGATCTGTTGAGCACATCCAGTCATCTTTTTCCAAGAATGGAAGTACTGACTGTACCAAGACCATCTGGAACTTTGCTGAACTGATTTATTCAGCTGGCTGAGATCTAAAATGGGTCTCCAGTCCCCTGTTTTTTTGGGCACTAAAAAGAACCTTAAGTAGATTCCAGATCCTCTTGGGTCTGGTGGGACTGACTGGATGACTCTGTTCGAGCAGTTTTTGTATTTCTACGACTACCACTTCCCTGTGACTGGGTGCAATGTCTGCAAGTGTTTTTTTGTACTTTTGGATTCACTGAAAGGGGAATGATGTATCCTCCGGAAATGATCCCCTCCACCCATATGTCTGTTGTCATTTGTAGCCAGGCAGATTGGTGCATGGATAATCCCCGACTGCCTCCAGAGAAAGACAATCTGGCCTCCACATTCAGGAGTGCTGGTAGGCGTTAACAGACAACATCTCTGGAACCCTGGTTCTGTGAGCCACTTCAGCCTCATGAACAGAGTCTTCCATTGTTACTACCCCCTCTGCCCCAGAAGTTCTTGCCAAGTGAGTCCTAGAAAGGTCCTTGGGACTTTTTGAACCATAGCCTCCAACTCTTCTGGTTCCTAGAGTAGGGCCATTGAGGAGTGGAAAGCATACACCCATGGCAGAAAGAGTCTTCCCATCTTTCTCACATCTGGCTGGTATGCCTTTCACCTAGGGTCCAAACATGGATGATCCATTAAATGGAGCGTTGACTAACTAAAATTTAAATGGCTGTGCGAAGTCACACAAGCGCATCCAGGAGTGTCTCCTAATGGCTAAGCCAGAACCTGCTGCTCTTATCATCCCTTCAGCTGAATGAGCAATTAGCCTCATGGACAAATTGGAAACTCATTCAAGGGTGGTGAACTGAGGGGTAAACTTACCTCGGACCCCTTCAGCCACTGCTCCTGAGAGATTATCTGAAAGCTCTTTAATCAGATCTCTCTGCAACCTAGTGAAGTGTGCCATATAATTAAAGGACCTGAGAGAGAAGGTCAAAGCATATATGAGCTTCCCAAACCTATCCACAGTCCTAGATTCCTTGTCAGGGTGATGGATAGTAGGACTTTCTTCTGCAAGTTACTTTTTGGTGGCAGCCAAGACCACCATGGTGTCTACAAGAAAACCCTTAGTGCAAAGTTGCTCTTCCTTACGGGCAGACAAAATCTGGTCAGGTCTCTCTGGGATCGGCTTGACGGAATCACGAATTTTCCATGCTCACTGAGCGATCAGTTTAATAAGTTCATCAGCAGGTGGAGAGTTCCAAGAAGTAAAGGGCTGGGCACAGAAAGCCTCCAGGTATACAGATTCCTCTGAGGAAGGCTGGAGGGAAGTTCAGCCACCCCTCTGTTCAGGATTTCTAATATGTATCTGAAGGAATCATCAGGGGGTGACCTAGGGGAACCTTCCTCTTCACTGAGATCCGTATCCTCTCTGAAAAACACTCTTCAGGGGAGACCAAGTGCTTCCACTTGCACTTTTCTTCGAAGGTACTTCTTCAGTGAGATGCTCCAGGGAAGTATTCCAAGAGGAAATGACCATGGTGGATTGCTCCTGAGGCTTTTGTGCCCTATGTCCCAGTGACGAGCCTGGAAGAAGCTCCAGTTGAGGGGACAGAGAAGATACTTTAGGCCGACGGGGATGGCACAGAGTCCACAATGGACACAACCTTCTCCGTGATTCTAAAGGCGGGCCCCTCACAGGGATGGGAGAGCAGAACCTAAATAGACTCCATCGGAACAGTGGTCCCACCCCGCACCAAGAAAACCCTCCGAAGCAGAAGCCAGGGTCGAGCTTATGAATGCCAAGTCACCAGGGGGCATGGGAGGCTCTGAATGGACTGAAATTGAATTCTGCCCCTTGGAATCAGAAAAGAAGCCTCAACCCCGGGAGGTGTCCAGTTCTGACAAACCAGAAGAGCTCAAGGCAATCCTCGGTGCCAAAAAACTGGCACTAAAGGCAGTTGGAACCAGGCAAGTCGGTGCCAGGGGCTCCGAACACTCAGCTGGAGTCAGAGGAAGAATCTGAGAGGGTGTCGAGGAGGGACCGGTTTCGCAGCCAAGTTGGCTGGGGAACAGGAGATGGAAACAATCCCCTCACTATCAGGAGCTGGTCAGCCAGTCTCATGATGCCCGACTCAAATAGACTCTTAGTTGACCAAAAAGAGGAAGGTGAAGAGGACAGTACAGTTGTGTACACTTACCATAAATGTAGATGTTAGAGTGTATTCAATGTTGCAGTCATTACATTTGGGTAATCCGCTGGCAGGTTGCCCTCAGTCGGCCTGATTAACAAAGTCTTGGATCCTGCATCGGTTGCTGTCCCTTCTTCCATGACGTCAGGTCATCAGGGGTATAAAACATGCAGCCAACGCCATTTTCATCAATTTTTCTTGCCCCAGATGACAGGTGCCCCCAGACAGGAAGGCTGGAAAGATAAAATTATGCCAAAAAACAAGCATATATTATTATAAACATTTCCTTCATCTACAAGCAAATACACCACATAGGTTGTATAGAATTGTGAAGTACAGAAGTTCCAGCAATGAAAAGGGGGATGGAGGGTGGGTTACCTGGACTGCAACAGTGAATACACTCGAACATCTACATTTATGGTAGGTACCCAACTGTACTATGTTCATCGTGTTTCACTGTTGCAGTCATTACACTTGGGTAGAATCCCAAAGCTGAGGTTGGGCAGCTGGGTCTAAATTGTATTTGGAGAGGCTACCAGGCCCTGCAGAACTACAGTGGCAAAGCCTGCTCTGGATTTAGAGTAGAGAGGTAAGTGGCAGTGCTTGGTGAAAGTGTGCACTGAGCTCCAGGTTGCAGCTTCTAAAATGTCTTTGGTTGGTACTCCTCTGAGAAAAGCTGCTGACGTGGCTGTTGCTCTGGTAGAATGTGGCTTAATGCCCTTAGGCACTGATTTGCCATGTTGTGCATAACAGAAGCGGATGTAGTGTCCTATCCATTTTGAAATAGTCTGCTTTGTAATAGGCTTTCCTTGTGATCCTGCAGCATAAGCTACAAACAGTTACTCAGTTTTTCTGAAAGCTTTTGTTTTGTCCAAGTAGAATCGTAGCTGTCTGTGTATATCCAAAGCGTGCTGTCTTTCCCCTTTATTCTGGGGATTTGGGAAGAAGGTTGGTAAATGAATGGTTTGGTTCAAGGCCACATTGGAGACCACTTTTGGCATGAATGTTAGGTTTGTCCTAAGAGAAACCCTGTCTTGATGAAAAATGATGAAAGGTTCCACAGCCATTAATGCCTGTAACTCTGAGACTCTTCTTGCTGAAGTTATTGCTAGGAGCAGAGCAGTTTTCCATAAGAATTTTAGATCAGCTGTGCTGGCTGGTTCGAATGGAGGCAGTGTGAGTTTTTCCAAAACAAAATTGAGATCCCAAGTTGGTACTGGTGCTCTCCTTGTGGGTCTTATATTTTTTGCCCCTCTGATGTACTGTCGTATTAAAGGATGGGAAAAAATTGGAGATTCTGTATTGTAAAGAGCTGAAATGGCAGAGGCATGGATTTTAATTGATGAGAAACATAGGCCTTTGTCCAGCATCTCAGTTAGGTATTGTAAAATCTGAGGTATATTTGGGACAAGTGGGTCAAGCCCTTGTGCCTGGTTCCAAGCACAGAATCTCTTCCACTTTTCTGCGTAAGGTTTCCTAGTACTGGGCCTCCTGGCTTCTAAAATGACATCCATAACAGCTTTAGAGAGAGGAGCAGTCTGAGTGGCTACATTATCTGTCATGCTGCCAGATTTAAGGTTCTGAGTTGACTGTGCAGAATCCGATTGTCCTGTTGAGTCAGCAGATGAGGAATTTGAGGTAAAAGCCAAGCTGGACCTTGAGACAAGCTCTTTAGGATTGGGTACCAGTGATGGTGTGGCTAGTCTGGGGCAATCAGGATCATTTTTGGCCTTTCTTGTCTGACTTTTAGGAGCAACTTGGTAATAAGAGGCATCAGAGGGAAGGCATAGACTGTCAGGCCTTTCCAGCTGAATGATGGAGCATCTACTTTCCATGCTTGAGAGTGATAAATTCTTGTGCAGAATTTCTGTATTTGGTAATTGTGAGGGGAGGCAAATAGATCTATGTCTGGGCATCCCCACTTCCTCGTTATGTTGAACACACTTGTGGATTTAGTTTCCATTCGTGAGGATCCATGAGATTTCTGCTTAGTTCGTCTGCCAGTGTATTTTTTGTTCCTGGCAGGAATTGTGCCTGCAGGTGTACTCGATAGGTCAGTGCTGTGTTCCACAAAGTCATGGCTTGTCTGCATAGGGGGTAGGAATGTGTGCCCCCTTGCTTATGTACCGCATAACAGTGGTATTGTCAGTCTTTATTAAAAGTTGTCCTGGATGCAGAAGGTCCCTGAAAGCTGTCATGGCGTTCTGTACAGCTAGCATCTCTTTTTGATTGATGTGAAGATGCATTTGTTCCTTGGCCCATGTGCCCTGAATACATTTTCCTGCCATATGTGCCCCCTAGGCATAATCCAATGCATCCGTTGTTATTGTCT
This sequence comes from Protopterus annectens, assembly GCF_019279795.1. Taxonomy (NCBI): domain Eukaryota; kingdom Metazoa; phylum Chordata; order Ceratodontiformes; family Protopteridae; genus Protopterus; species Protopterus annectens. The sequence goes on along the minus strand of NC_056736.1, from coordinate 262,482,117 downwards.
GCCTGGCTGTGGTTAAGGTGAAAGGCTGTCCCTTGTTGTGGTGACAGGCCTGGGACCACCATCTAAACTCCTGTTGTAGGCAGGAAATTAAAGTTATGATTGTCTCTAGGCTGTGACAATGCTGAGTCCAAACACTTTTCAAGTACCATTGTAGTTTCCTCATATGCAGTTTTGCATATGAAATTAGAATGCAGGATGCCATGTAGCCCAGAGCCTGCAGAATTTTTCTTGCAGGGAGCTGGGTTTTTGTTGCCATCATTTGAAAGTAATGAGTCAGTTCCTTTGTTTGTCTGGCGTGAGATAAGCTATCTGGGCAGTGGTATTTAAGCTTGCACCCAGGAATATTATCTCTTGAGAGGGTACTAGTTCTGATTTATTTTCGTTTACTATGTACCTTAAGCAAATTAGTAATATTTTTACAAACGCCAGATGCTTTCGAAGAATGTCCTTGCTCTCTGCTTGAATAAGGCAGTCGTCCAAGTAGGGATATATTTGAATTCCTTTTTGTCTGCAAAATGCAATTACTGGTGCCAGGCATTTTGTGAAGACCCTGGGTGCAGTAGATAAGCCAAAGGGCAGTGCAGAGAATTGGTAATGCATTGAGCCTGCTATGAATCTGAGGTATCTTCTGCATGATTGATAGGGACATGCAGGTATGCCTCCTTGAGGTCCAAGGTGACTAGCCAAGCCTTCTTGCCCAGCATGGGCAGAAGTTGCTGTAGTGTTAACATTTTGAATCTTGGAACATCCAGGAAAGTATTTAGAATTGACAGGTCCAGTATTGGTCTCCAGGCTTTGTCCTTTCTGGGTACTAAGAAAAGTCTTGAGTAAAATCCTTGCTGAGGAACTCTTTGAATAGCTTCCATGTCCATAAGAGCAGCAATCTGTTTTTGTGCCTCTGCCCATTGGTTTTGTGGCAGGTCTGGCATACCTTTTGATTTTGGAAGCGTGTGAAAGTGGAACCTGTAACCCTGAGAAACAATATTCAGTACCCATTTGTCCTGGGTGATTATGTGCCAATTTTTTGAGAAAAGTGCTAGCTTTGCCCCTAGGGGTGCTGCCAAAAGGTAAGCGCTTGGCATCTGTAGAGGGAAGTCATTGGGACTATTTCCTATAAGGCTGTGATTTGTCTTCTCCTCCTTTGGGGGCTGAAGCACCCCATTGCTTAGGTCTGTAGGAGCCTTGGGCTGAGATCTGCCTATTGGGCGTCTGTATCTGCCTCTTGGTGGTCTGTCTGACACTGGAAAGGACCAATTTTTTGAAGGCCAGTTTCTGCTAAATCTAGGTGGTTGAACCTGTAAGAAATCCTTCACTGTCTGCACTGATTTTGCTTTATCCTCCATTTTCTTTAACACCTCTTCTGCCTTAACACCAAACAAAGCATCATGCTGTAGAGGAGCATCCAATAATTTTACTTTAACATGGTCAGGTAAACTTTCTTTCAACCAAGCATGTCTTCGAATAACAGAGCCTGTAACTGCGGCTCTACAAGAAGCCTCTAATGAATCAAAACCACATTGTAGAGTATGCATTCCCACTTGTTCAACCGCATGCAATAAATCCTGCATTTCCTTACTGTCAGGACTTTCTGAATTTGAAACCATTTTCTGTTTTAATAATGACATGAGGTACTGTTGATATTTAAGCATGTGAAACTGGCAAATTTAAAGCCCTTACAGCTAAAGTAGCAGAAGTGTAAACTTTTTTCCCCCATCTGTCCAGAGCTCTGGAATCCCTATCTGAGGGGACAGGATTTTTAGCAGTGGAAGCCTTAACCCCTTTAGGACCTTGGGAAATTGTTTCTGGGTCCGCAGCGGGGTTTTTGTAAAGAAATTTATGAGAGTCAGGGAACCCTGTAGTACCTTGTCTGGCTTGACTGGTGCAGGGGGTAAAGAATCAGGAGACAGACTGGATTCAGAGAAAACATCACCAACAATACAAGTACAGGGGGGATAGCTAGGGGCCTGTGCTGTGGCAATAAAATAAGTCTCTTGAGCCTTTTCTTGGATTCTGAGTAATCCTGGCTCTCCCAATGGAAATGTTCCCTCATGATGTGCAGGGTTTCCCCAAAGGAATAATCCTCAGGCGGAAGGTATAGACTCTTCTGCATCAGAGTTCTCATAGAGAGGGAGAGAATATCCCTGATCAGAAGGGGAAACAGAGGAAATAGAAACCTGGTCAGAGGAATCGTAATCAGAGTCTTGCCTAGGCCTTTTGTCAGGAGGGGGATGGGAACCCCCGATTAAAGTAATTAGGTCTTCGGCCATTTTAAGCATCTGTTTCTTTGGCATGGATGACTGTTCAGGAGAATAGTGTACTTCTTTCCTTGTCCTTAATGGAGTCTTTGACTTTGCCTTGGCTGCTGTAGTGGGCTTAATTGTAAGCTGTGATGGTCTGAAAACACCCTCAGAAGCTGATGCCTGCTCAGCGGCTCCTGACCCATCTGAGGGAATATTTTCCTTAGGCCCAATACCTTGAGTTTCCACAGGCCTCGGTGTCTCCACGTGGTTGTCGGTTGTGGCCTGTGGCTCTGAGGTAGCGGGTGTCAGGGGCTGCGAAAGCACCTCACTGAGAACCGGTGAACCAGCGACTGGCCTAGAAGAGGCTTCGTCATCGGTTTTGGACCTCGGATGCCTGTCCTTTTCTTTGTCTTTGCGTTTTTTATAAATTCCTGTCAGTTGTTCCGACGGCATTATGTAATTAAACCTTCGGCCAAAATAATGTAAAGCAAAATCAAACAGACGTTTAATAGTGCGTTTATTGAATCTAGCATAAAACCGACAACTGGTAACGTCGTGGCCAGGGCCTAGGCAAGGAATACAGTAGGAGTGAAAGTCGTTATGAGGTATTTGCTTCCCACAAGAAATACAATTAACTTTTACTGACATCGGTCTGGAGCAAGAAAAAGTTTCCCCAATGGGGTACTTAGCTTTATTGAAGACTTCGGATCTGAAACTCAATTTGAAAATCTCAGGAGTCGGCCGACTGGCACTTGCGAACTGCTTTTGCTTCGGGCACTGCGCGGCAAGAAAGACTGAAGAAAATGGCGTTGGTTGCATCTTTTATACTCCTGGTGCACTGACGTCAGGGAAGAGGCGACAGCAACCGACGCCGGACCAAGACTTTGGAACTCGGGCCGACTGCAGGTCCACCTGCCGGCAGGATAACCCAAGTGTAATGACTGCAACAGTGAAACACGAACATCGAATACAATGGCTTATCCATTTTGAAATAGTCTGCTTTGAAACAGCCTTTCCGTCTGCCCCTGCAGCAAATGCTACCAGTAATTGCTCAGATTTTCTTAGAGATTTTGTCCTGTTTAAGTAGAATCTTAGTTGTCTGCGTACATCCAATGACTGCAGAATCCGCTCACCCTTGTTCTGTGGATTTGGGAAGAAGGTTGGCAGATGAATGGTCTGAGTAACAGCCACACTAAGTACCACTTTAGGCATAAAGGACGGACTGGTCCAGAGAGCCACCCTGTCCAGGTAAAAGATAATAAAAGGCTCCACTTCCATGAGAGCCTGTAGTTCTGAAATCCTTCTAGCTGAAGTGACTGCTAAAAGAAAAGCTGTTTTCCAAGAGAGATATTTTAGGTCTGCAGTAGCAGCTGGCTCAAAAGGAGGTAGAGTGTGGTTTTTCCAACACAAAATTGAAGTCCCATGCAGGAGTAGGTGCTCTCCTGGGAGGTCTTAAATTTTTGGCCCCTCTGAGATACTGCTTTAGCAGGGGATGAGAAAAGAGGGGAGGGCTCTGTGTTGTAGTGAGCTGAAATGGCAGAGGCATGGATTTTTATGGAAGAAAAAGATAGGCCCTTGTGAAGTATTTCAGTTGCAGAATCTGAGGAATATTGGGCATTGCTGTGCTTATTCCTTGTGCTTGGTTCCAGGCACATAATCTTTTCCATTTGTCAGCACAAGATTTTCTAGTACAAGGCCTTCAGCCTCCAAAATGACATCCATCACAGGTTTGCTGAGAGATGTAACTGGCGAAATTAGTTGAATAGCCATGCTGACAGTCGAGGTGTCTGAGGCAGGTACCACGGAGGAAGGTGCGACATATTGCGTAGGTGCGGGTACCAGTGTTGGCGAGGCCAGTCTGGAGCAATCAGAATCATTTTTGGTTTTTCCTGTCTGACATTTAGTAAGACCTTGGAGAGCAGAGGCAGAGGGGGAAAGGCATAGACTGATAGGTTTTTCCAACTGAAGGATAGAGCATCCACTTTCCAAGCTTTTATGTGATGAATTCTTGTGCAGAATTTGTCCAACTGATAGTTTTGGGGTGAGGCAAAAAGATCCATGTCTGGGCTCCCCCATTTGCGTGTCAACATGCTGAAGATTTGCGGATCCAGTTTCCATTCGTGTGGATCCACAAGATTTCTGCTTAATTCGTCTGCCAGAGTATTTTGCTTTCCTGGCAACAATTGAGCTTGTAGATGTATTTGATGAGTCAAGGCCGTGTTCCACAAAGTCATGGCTAGTCTGCAAGGGGTTAGGAATGGGTAACCCCCTGCTTGTTTATGTACCACATGACTATGGTGTTGTCTATCAGTACTTGTCCTGGATGAAGATAGTCCTTGAAGGCTGTCAGAGCATTCTGTACAGCTAGCATCTCTTTCTGGTTGATATGTAGGTGCATTTGATTTGGGCTCCATTGGCCCTGAATGCATTACCCTGGCAGATGCGCCCCCCAAGCATAATCTGATGCATCTGTAGTCAGGGTTTGGGTGGCTGGGGGTGGAATGAATGACAGTCCCTTGTTTTGGTGGCAGACCTCTGCCCACCACAAGAACTCTTGCTGCGGGCAAGGAATGATAGGAATCATTGTTTCCAGGCTGTGACAATGTTGACTCCATAAGCTTTTTAGGTACCATTTAAGTTTCCTCACATGCAGTCTTGCATATGGAATTATTAGAATGGAGGAAGCCATGAACCCCAAGGCCTGCAGAAATCGTCTTGCAGACAGCTGGGTTTGTGTGGCCACTTGTTTGAAGTAAGTCATCAATTGAATTTGTTTTTCTGGCGTAAAGTCATCTGGGAAGTTGTATTCAAGCTTGCACCCAGGAATGTAATTATTTGAGAGGGTACCAGTTGTGATTTCTTTTCATTTATGGTGTGCCCTAGACAAGTTAGAAGTCTTTTTACAAATGCCAGATGTTTTAGAAGAGTGTCCTTGTTTTCTGCCTGAATTAGATAATCATCCAGGTAAAGATAAACTTGAATGTTTCTTTGTCTGCAAAATGCAATTACTGGTGCCAGGCACTTCGTGAAGACCCTGGACAGAGTAGATAAGCCAAAGGGCAGTGCAGAGAACTGGTAATGCAAATAGCCTGCTTTGAAGCGGAGGGATCGTTTGCAAGACTTCCTGATTGGGATATGCAGGTAAGCCTCCAAGTCTAGAGTTACCAACCAGGCATCCTTGTCTAGCATAGGCAGTAACTGTTGTAGAGTCATCATCTTGAATTTTGGAATGTCCAGAAATGTATTTAGAATGGATAAGTCCAGAACCGGACGTCAAGATTTGTCATTTCTGAGTACCAGGAAAAGTCTTGAATAAAAACCTTGTACATTTTCCTTTTCTTGTACTGGTCGAATAGCCCCCATATTCATGAGGGACAACTTGTTTCTGGGCCTCTGCCCACTGATTTGGAGGCAGATCTGGCTATCCGTTTGGAATTGGCAACGTGTGGAAATGAAATCTGTATCCCTGGGATACTATATTTAAAATCCACTTGTCTTGGGTAGTTAGTTGCCAGTTTCGTGCATGAAGTGCCAGTTTTTCCCCCAAAGGGATGGCCGAAAGATACGTGCTTGGTGAATGCAGAGGATAGTCATTGGGCCTGTTTACCGTAGGAAGGTGCCTGGTTACTTCCAGATTTGGAGGTGGAGACACCCCATTATTTTGTTCAAGTTCCTTGTGACTGAAACCTGGAGCCTTTGGAGTGTCTGGGTTTGACCTGAACGGCTCTGGTGGGTACTGGAAAGGACCAATTCTTAGTAGGCCAGTGCCTACTGAACCTGGGTGGCTGCACTTGTAAGAAATCTTTTACAGTTTGCATAGATTTAGCTTTATCTTCCATCTTTTACATAACTTCTTCTGCCTTATTACCAAATAGACTGCCCTGTTGTAAAGGAGCATACAACAATTTTGCTTTAACATGATCAGGCAGATTTTGCTCCTTGAGCCAAGCATGCCTTATCACAGATCCACTTACAGCGACCCTGCAAGAGGCCTCCAAGGAATCAAAACCACATTGCAAACTATGCTTTCTAACTTGTTCAGCTGAATGCAGTAATTCCTGCAACTCTATTTTCCACACAGTCAGAAATCAACATGACTTTCTGTTTAAGTAAGCCCATGACATGCTGCTGATATTTAAGCATATGAAATTGACAGTTACTGCCAAGGTTGCAGACTTGTAAACCTTCTTACCCCATCTATCCAACGCCCTGGAGTCTCTATCAGAAGGGGTAGGATTTTTAGCAGTAAAAGCCTTAAACACCCCTTGGGACCCTGAGAAATGGTTTCAGGGTCAGCAGTAGGGTTTTTAAAAAGGAATTTGTGGGAGTCAGGAACCCTATATCTGTCTGGCTTACTAGAAGCCGGAGGCATGGAATCAGGAGCCATGCTGGATTCTGAGAAAACATCAACAATGTCTAGAACAGGAGGTATAGCCAAAGGCCTATGCTGAGGAAGAAGGAAATCCCCAAGTCTCTTTAGATTCTGAGGAGAACTGACTCTCCCAGTGAAAGTGTTCCCTTAAGGTATGCAAAGTTTCTCCAAAAGAAAAACCCTCAGGAGGAGAAGCAGAAGGGATGGAATCTTCTGCATCAGAGTCCTCATAAGGTGGAATAGATAATTCCTGATCAGAAGAAATAGACACCTGATCTGATGGATTCATAGTCAGTGCCTTGCCTAGGCCTCTTAGCAGGAGGGGGATGGGAACCCCTGATCAAGGTAATTAAATCCTCAGCCATTTTGATCATTTGTTTTTTTAGGCATAGGGGCCTGTGCATGTGGCCCAAGCGTCATCTTTTTTAGACATAGGTTTTGAAGATGGCGTCGGTTTAATATACAAATCTTTAGGCCTGAAAACACCCTCAGAAGCCGGTGCCTGCTCAGCGGCTCTGGACCCATCTAACGTAGAAACATCCACAGGTTCAATACTTTGTGTCTCATGGCATACAGGACTCCAAATGGGTCTCAGTAGAGGCCTGTGAATCAAAAGTGGTGGGTATCAGGGGCAGCAAAAGCGCCTGAGTACCGGTGAACCGGCAACTGGCTTAGGAGAAGCTTCCTCGTCAGATTTGGACCTCGACTGTCTGTCTTTTTCTTTGTGTTTTTTATGTATTCCGGTAGTCAGATTGCTAACACACGACATTTCTGGATAGTTGAATCAAATATTTTGATGCAAAAATTTACCGACGCTTAACAGTGCGTTGATTAAATTTAGCACAGCAAGGCACGTTGTGGTCAGGGTCTAGGCAAGGAATACAGTACAAATGAAAATCCTTATGAGGTATTTGCTTCCCACAAAAGTAATACAATTATTTACTTTTACTGACATCGGTAAGGAGCACGGAAAAAAGTTTCCCCAATTGGGTACTTAGCTTTAGGTTGAAGACTTCGGTTCTGAAACTCGAAAACGAAAATTTCTGGACTCTGCCGACCGGCACTTGCGAACTGCTTCGGCCACCGCACGGCAAGAAAGACCGATGAAAATGGTGTCGGCTGCATGTTTTATACCCCTGACAACCTGATGTCATGGAAAAAGGGACAGCAACCGATGCAGGACCCAAGACTTTGTTAATCAGGCCGACTGAGGGCAACCTGCCAGCAGATTACCCAAATGTAATAACTGCAACAGTGAAACGCGAACATCTAGGTGGTCTCAGGTCCATGAAAGAACTGGGGGGACAGTCAGCAAAAGGGTCCACTGATGGAGAATAGCCGGTTATTGGTAAGGAAATAAGGTTAGTGTTCTTCAGTACTGATAATCCTGCTGGTACTGAAGCTCCAGATGTCCGCTCAGAGATTTGACTTGACATCGAATAATCCTTACCTGCCAGTGTCAAAGATGCAGTCAACACTACAGGTGGTTTTGTCAATTTAGAAGATGGCTTCGAGGAACTTTTCGGAACAGAATGTGATCATTTTTTTTCTTGGATGACAAACAGGAAGAGGAACAACAGCTGGCTTCAGTTCTTGGACCAGATATGGCCTCTTCAAATCACCCTTTAATAGCCCCTTCAAAATAAGTTTCTCCACTCAGTCAAGGTTCTGGCACAGAAACCATGGCAAAATGTACAATCTTTCTGGAGATGGACAGCACCTAAATATACATAGAAAAAAATGCCCATCCAAATTTGGCATCTTCATATCACATTTTTGGCACCTCTTAAAGCCAGAGATGTCTTTAGCGGACTTATCAGCCATGCTAACAAGAGAAAAGCCCAACACTAATACACACACACACACACACACACACACACACACACACACACACACACACACACACACACACAAGAAGAAAGAGAAGAGAGTCTTTTTTTTGAAAGGACAGGGAAAGTGAGAAAAAAAATTACCAACGATGGTAATGAAGATCACCCCGAAGTAAAGAAAGCAGAAAGAAATAGTTAATATACCATCGTTGGTACTACCTAACCGTAGAAGAAACACTCATGCACACAAAGGGAGAGGAGAGGGTAGAAATAGAAAATATGGAAAATACAGAAAAAGGAACTTACAGTATAATTATGCCAAAGCTCGAGAGATAGGTCAGACGCATCTGACACCACGAAGCAGCTAACAAGATCTTTTGTAATTTAGTGAGGAGCATTATAGACAGAGCCTAGCTCGAGAGTTTTTGGGAGACGCAAGCTGGCAAAACCGGTACCGAAGTAACCAGTGGGGCGGTGTCGTCGGTCTGTAGCGGTTGTGAAACCGGCTCAGAAGAGACCGAGACACTCGCGGTAGGCCTAAGCATGGTGTCGGCCGAGACCGCGGGTGTCCGTCCTTATCCTTCCGTTCTTTAGGTAAATGTGCTGTCGGAAGCTCCGACGGCATGATATAACAGAAATTTTCCCCAAAATAGTCCTGTGCAAACTCTGACCGACGTCTAAGAGTGCGTTTATTGAAAGAAGCACAAGCTGCACAGGCCGAGACGTTGTGTTCTGGGCCTAGGCAGGGTAAGCAGTAAGAGTGGAAATCCTTATGAGGTATTTGTTTCCCACAAGTTAAACAATTATTAACCTTTACAGTTTTATCTGACATCGGCTGAGGCAAGAAAAGATCCCCAACGGGGTACTTAGCTTTTTTGAAGACTTCAGTAGTTGAAAACACAGGAGCTGGCCGACCGGCACTTGCGAACTGCTTCGGGCGCCGCGCTGCAAGAAAGACTGAAGAAGATGGCGTCGGCTGACACTTTTATACCCCAGGCGCTCTGACGTCGGGGAAAGGGCGACATCAGCCGACGCCGGACCCAGACTTTGGAATCCGGCCGACCGAAGGGCTGCCTGAGGCAGGACAACCCATATGTCAGGACTGCAGTTGCATCCTTGAAGGACATCAGCAGTCTCTGTTCCAAGGCTAGGAACCGAGCCTACAGTCAAGGATTAAGTTAAGACTGACAAAATCAGATTTTTTGTTTTAACAAAAGCAAATTCATGACAAAACTGAAATGCAGGACAGTTTCAGAATATATGACTTGCCTTCAAGTAGGGCATTACCTTCACCCCCCCCCCCGACTCTTCGCCAAACAAAGACTTGGAGCTGCAGCTGTATGGGAGAAATCATCATACGAATCCACAGATACAAGGCACTACCACCACCATCCTCCTGGTAACAGTTTAGGCCAGGATTTTTCTTCTTCTCAGATGTCGGCAAATTAGTGCAACATTGGACATTTAAGATAGTTTCAAAAACTGATCAGACTCCAAAGAGAATACCAAAGACCTGCAGTCAGGTTTTTCAGACTGTGCCCCAACAAAAACCTAGGGTTGCATGGGAATGTGCTATCCTGTCAAACCCAGTTGGGGACTTTCAGCTACCACCATCCTCTTGGTAATAAGGAGGGCCAAGTTTTTCTTTTTTTTTCAGATGTCTGCAGGTGAGCAAGTTGAAAAGGTAGTGCTTCGCATGCCATTCATCTCTCAGACAGTGTGGTTCTTAGTTCATTTACTAGCTGAGAAATTAACACTAGAACTTTACCATGATTAAGATCAGAAATGTGTGAGCATAAGACAACCAAGAAGTTCTGGGGCTAACTGAACTCAGACTATTTCACACAATGCATGTTCTGTAGCACGAGTGCTTCAGGGGAAAAAAAAAAAAACATTTGACAATGTCAAGTACCTACTTGCTCTGGACCACTACTAGTTGAAATCTGAGGTAAAAACAATACACAAAAAAGGAAATTTTGTTTTTGTCTACAAAGTTACACTGCTTTCATTCGATTAAAAGGTTACACTGCTTGTATAAGTGCCACTGATCACAAACAAGCAACATACAGCAAAAAAAAAAAAAAAAACAATTTGAAGATTATGCTGCTTAAAATTAGGAGCCTTAACCTGAAAATGCACTCACTGTAGGTTCTCCTTGCGCTGGAAGATGCCAATGTCTGTGCAGTCACAGAAACTTGGTTCATGGCTGCAGACAGCACCCCTGCCTTACCAGGCTACACCTCATTTCACACATTCCGACCCCAAAATGAGGTCAGAAAGACTGTGGTGGAGTACATCTTCATTAAGGACAGGCACACCTCCAGACTGATTTGCCAGCATGATGCACTGGAACTACTCCAGGTGCAACTGGCACCTAGCAAGACACCTATCCAAGTTATAACCAGCTATAGAACCCCCTCCAGGACTCAGGACACCCACTCCTCTTACCTGGATCTACTTAACTTCAATAAGGTACCCCCTAACCCCCTGATCCTTGATGACCAAGTACTCCACCATAGACTGGGTGGACTATTCCTGCATTAATGCACTCACTCAACAACTCCTAGACTTCATCAATTCTAATGCAATAGACCATCTTGTCTCATCCCCCACAAGGGGAGATAACATTCTGGACTTGGTTTTCACCAACATGGGCGACCGCTGCACCACTCCCATAGTATGTTCTTCCCTGGTGAGATCAGATAATCGGATTGTCTCACTTGAAGTTTCTATCACCCCCAAGTGTAATCAAGTTAAAAAACTTCTCAAAAGCTGACTACAACCTCCTAAGGGAGGGTATCGGGTATCTGTAGTTTCACACCACCCCCCCACCCCAGGATGCATACAACTATGCTGAACAGTACACCAATGCAGTATACAAGCATCTGTACAACTGCTTGGACTCAGCCCATACCCAATAGAACTAAAATCTGCTCAAGGAAATACAAACCTATTTGGTGGACATCCTCTATCAACAGGCTATACAACAAAAGGAAGAAACTGTTGTCCAAGGGTAAAAAGGAACATATTCCAAATTGGAAAAACTCTCTCCTTAGCCTCAACAAGCAAATTAGAATCACTAGTGAAAGCCTCCAAAGCCAATTATGAATCGAAACTAGCCTCGAAACAAAGCCATCTTCATTTACATCAGGAACCTCCAAAGCAAAGCCCAGGTTTGTTCCAAACTAGTACTTAACAGTATCACTTACACCGAATCTACTGAGTTAACCAACCTGCTAGCAGATGGATTCAGCACAAACTTCACCTGTCTTCCCCCAAAGCCACTTTTGACAGTACTGATACTTGTCCCTCACTTCACATTTCTGTAGCTCAAGTGCTAAACGCCCTATCCTAGGCAAAGAACATGGCGCTTCCATGGGACCGGACAGTATCCCAGGCTGTATTCTGCACCATCTCCAGGAAGAACTGGCTTTGCCATTGAGCATCCTATTCAACCACAGCCTAAGTACAGGCTTCATTCCAGCAGAGTAGAAAAAGTACAGTTGTGTATACTTACCATAAATGTAGATGTTAGAGTGTATTCACTGTTGCAGTCATCAACTGTGGGTTACCCCTGCTATGGTAGCCCTTGGTTGGGCGAATACCAGAGTCAATGTTGCTGTGCGCCAGCTGCTGTCACCTGTAGTCTGACGTCAGGTCGTCATTGCTATAAAGCAATGCAACCGACATCATTACATCAGTTTTTCTTGCCCTAACCTGTCAGAAGCACAAGGGAAAAGACAGAAGTGGTCCTGGTGGCTAAAAGCCACCTTGGGAAGCTTGTGTCCCCCCTAGGAGAAGATGTTAAATAGGGGATGGAGGGAGGGAAACCAAGACCAACAGTGAATACTCTCGAACATCTACATTTATGGTAAGTGTACACAGCTGTACTATGTTCTTTGTGTTTCACTGTTGCAGTCATCACCTGTGGGAGGATTCCTAAAGCTGAGGGAAAAGGGTGGAAGGTTAGGCTGAGACCTAGGTACGGGTCAGGAGGCCCTGCCGAAATGCAGAGACAAACCCTGCCCTAGACTTGGAAAAGAGAGGTAGGTGGCAATGCTTTGAAAAAAGTATGGACAGAGGTCCAGTTGGCCGCTTCCAAGATGTCCCTGGTAGGTACTCCTCTGATGAAGGCAGTGGAGGTTGCCCTAGTGGAGTGGGTATGCATAGACTTAGGGATGGGTTGCCCACGTAGTTGTAGCAAAAATGGATACAGTGTGAACTCCATTTGGAAATGGTTTGTTTGGAGATGGGCTTCCCCTCTGCCCCTAGGGCTTAGTACGGTCCAGATAGTATCTGAGTTGTCTGTGCATGTCTAGTGAGTGCAGAATTCTTTCCCCCTTGTTTTGAGGGTTGGAAAAGGTGGGAAGGAGTATGGCCTGGTTAAGTGTCACATCAGACACCACCTTGGGCATAAAGGAGGGATTAGTCCTCAGGAAGAGACTGTCTGCATGGAAAATTATGAAGGGCTTGACAGCCATGAGAGCTTGAAGTTCCGAGACCCTTCCAGCTGAGGTGATGGCTAGTAGGAAGGCAGTCTTCCAAGAGAGGTATTTCAATTCTGCTGGAAGCGGCAAGTTCGAAAGGAGGTAAGGTTAGCTTCTTTAACACACAATTCAAGTCCCAAGGTGGCGTTGGAGGCCTTCTGGGAGGCCTGATATCATAAGCCCCTCTGAGGAATTGCTTAATTAAAGGATGAGAGAGAAGAGGGATGGGTTTGAATCATAATGGGCAGAGATGGCCGAAGCATGGATTTTAATAGAGGAGAAAGAGAGACCACTACTGAGCAACTCTGCTAGGTAATCCTGGATGACAGGGATGGAAGGTTGGGAGGTACTGCTCCCTTTGGATTGTTTCCAGGAGCAGAATCTTTTCCATTTTCCTGCATATGATTTTCTTGTGCTGGGCCTTCTGGCCACTGTGATGATGTCCATGACCTGTTTGCTTAAACTACAGTTGTGTACACTTACCATAAATGTAGATGTTAGAGTGTATTCACTGTTGCAGTCATTACATTAGGGTTATCTGCTTACAGTAGCACTCAGTCAACCTGATTAACAAAGTCTTGGGTCCTGCGTCAGTTGCTGTCCCTTCTTCTATAATGTCAGGTAGTCAGGGGTATAAAACATGCAGCTGACGCCATTACATCAGTTTTTCTTGCACCAGATGTCAGGTGCCCCCTAATGGGAAGCAATTAAATCTGTAAATACAAGGATATAACTCCAACAAAAAAGCAAATACACCAAAAAGCTTTTGAGCATAGTAAGGGAGAGTAGAGGTAGAGCCAAAAGAAGAAAGGGGGCTGGAGGGAGGGTAACCAAGACTGCAACAGTGAATACACTCTAACATCTACGTTTATGGTAAGTGTACACAACTGTACTATGTTCTTCGTGTTTCACTGTTGCAGTCATTACATTTGGGTAGATTCCCAAAGCTAAGGTTGGGAGGAGGAATTTAAATAGAATTAGGACCAACTGTAAGGCCCTGCAAGACTGCAGTGGCAAAGCCAGCTCTGGATTTAGAGGAAACTGGCAAATGATAATGCTTTGTGAAAGTATGTACAGAACTCCAGGTAGCAGCTTCTAGGATGTCCCTGGTAGTGACGCCTCTGAGAAAGGCTGCAGAGGTAGATGCAGCCCTGGTTGAATGGGGTCTGATTCCGTGTGGTATAGGTTTTCCATGGTGCTTACAGCAGAAATGAATGCAGAGGCCTATCCATTTTGAAATGGTTTGCTTTGAAATAGCTTTAATCCTGCCTCTGTAGCAAATGCCACCAGCAGTTGTTCAGATTTCCTTTGAGGTTTAGTCCTGCCCAAGTAAAATCTAAGTTGTCTGTGCACATCTAATGAGTGCAGTATCCATTCCCCCATGTTCTGGGGGTTAGGAAAGAAGGTAGGCAAATGAATGGACTGATCAAGAGCCACACTGGATACCACCTTTGGCATGAAGAAGGGATTGGTTCTGAGGGACACCTTGTCCACATGAATGATGATGAAAGGCTCCACTGCCATAAGGGCCTGTAATTCAGATAGCAGTCACTTCAGCAAGAAGGGTAACAGGAAAGCTGTTTTCCAAGAAAGAAATTTAAATCTGCAGTAGCAGCTGGCTCGAAAGGAGGAAGAGTGAGATTCTCCAAGACAAAAAGTTAGGTCCCAGGCTGGAGTTGGAGCTCTCCTGGGTGGCCTTAAATTTTTGGCCCCTCTGAGGAACTGCTTGAGCAGTGGGTGAGAGAAGAGGGGAGGGCTCTGTGCTATAATGACCTGAAATGGCTGAGGCATGAATTTTGAGGAAAAGTACAAGCCCTTATGAAGCATCTCAGTCAGGTATTGTAGAATCTGAGTAAATTGGGCGCTGCTGCGCTCATCCTTTGATATTTGTTCCAGGCACAGACTCTTTTCCACTTTGCAGCATAAGATTTTCTAGTACTAGGCCTCCTTCCCTCTAAAATGATATCCATCACCGATTTACTGAGGGATGGTAAAGGAGAGATTAGGTAACTAGCCAGGCTGCTAGGTTCAGGGTTTGCAGCTGAGGGTGCAGAATCTGGTTCTCCTGCTGAGACAACAGGGAAGGAGTCTGAGGCAGGTGCCATGGAGCCAAGCGTGACGCACTGTGAAAGTGTGGGTACCAGTGCTGGCGTGGCCAGTCTGGTGCAAATAAAATCATCCTTGGATTGTCCTGCTTGATCTTTAGTAGTACTTTGGAGAGCAGAGGCAGAGGAGGAAACAGATAGGTTTTTTCCAGCTGAAGGACAGAGCATCCACTTTCTAAGCTAGCTTGTGGGGAATCCTTGTGCAAAATTTGTCCAATTGATGGTTCTGGGGGGAGGCAAACGGGTCTATATCTGGGCTCCCCCATTTGCTTGTCAAAATGTTGAAAATCCTCTGTTCCAGTTTACACTCGTGTGGGTCCATGAGGTTTCTGCTTAGTCCATCTGCCAGTGTACTTAGTTTTCCTAGCAGGAATTGAGCTTGTAGAGTCACTTGGTAGCTCAAGGCCGTGTTCCACAATGCCATGGCTAGTCTACCGAGGGGGTAAGAATGTGTACCCCCTGCTTGTTAATGTACCACATGACAGTGGTGTTGTCTGTCTTTACCATTAGTTGCCCTGGAAGAATGTGATCCTTGAAAGTGTGATTTCTTTTCGTTTATGGTGTACCCCAGACAAGTCAGCACCCTTCGAACAAAGGCCAGGTGATTCAAAAGTATGTCCTGGCTTTCTGCCTGAATTAGACAACCATCCAGGTATGGGTATATTTGAAAATTTCTTTGCCTGCAAAATGCAATGACATGAACTAGGCACTTTGGCTTATCTGCTGTGCCCAGGGTATTCACAAAGGGCAGTGCAGGGAACTGACAGTGCATGTAGCCTGCTTTGAAGCATAGGTATCTTCTGCAAGACTCCCTGACAGGGATGTGCAGGTATGCTTCTTTTAAGTATAGTGTTGCCAACCATGCATCTTTACCTAGCATAGGAAGCAGCTGGTAAAGAGCCAGCATCTTGAATTTTGGAATCACCCAAAAGGTGTTTAGAGTAGAAAGGTCTGGGATAGGAAGCCAGGAATTGTCTTTCCTGGGTACCAGGAAAGTCTCTAATAGAAACCTTGTCCCTTTTCCTCTTCTGGTACCAACTGAATAGCCCCCATGCTTAAGAGGGAGAGTACTTGATGTTGGGCCTCTGTCCACTGATTTGGAGGTAGATCTGGCCACCTGCTTGGTTTTGGTAACGTGGAAGTGAAATCTGTATCCTTGGGACACTACATTTAAAACCCATTTGTCCTGGGTAATGAGTTCCCAGTTTTTGGCCTGCAGACCAATCTTTCTGCCTAAAGGAGCATTCAGTTGGGAAGTGCTTGGAAGTTTTAAAAGCAAGTCATTGAGATATTTTTCCATATGGAAGAGTCTTACTACTCCCAGATTTGGATGCGGAAACCCCATACTGCTTAGCCTTGTGCATCTCTGGGATTGAAACCTGGGGTTTCTGCTGTGTCTGGGTTTGGCTTGAGAAGACCTGGAAGGGGCTGGAAAGGACCAATTCTTAGAGAGCCAATGCCTACTAAATCTTGGAGGCTGAACTTGTAAGAAATCTTTAAGAGTTTGCAAAGATTTAGCTTTACCTTCCATCTTTTTAAGAACTTCCTCAGCTTTGTTGCCAAACAGGCAGTCCTGATTTAAGGGAGCATCCAACAGTTTAGCTTTAACATGATCAGGCAAAGATTGCTCCTTAAGCCAAGCATGCCTTCTGAGCACATACCCAGTAACTGCAGCCCTGCAAGAGGCCTCTAATGAATCAAATCCACATTGAAAGGTACGTTTTCCAACCTGTTCAGCAGAATGCATTAAATCCTGTAATTCTTTATTTTCAGCACAGTCAGGAATCAACATCGTTTTCAGTTGAAACAGCCCAATAACATGTTGCTGATACTTTAACATATGAAATTGGTAGTTTAAAGCCCTAACGGCCAAGGCTGCATAAGTGTAAACCTTCTTACCCCATCTATCCAGCGCCCTGGAGTCCCTATCAGAAGGGGTAGGATTTTTAGCAGTAGAAGCCTTAATGCCCTTGGGCCCCTGTGAAATAGACTCTGGATCTGCAATAGGATTTTTAAAAAGGAACTTGTGGGACTCGGGGACCTTGTAGTACCAGTCAGGTTTTCTGGGAGCAGGAGGCAGGGAATCAGGGGACAAACTAGATTCCGAGAAAGCATCATCAACAATGTTTAGTACAGGAGGAATAGCTAAAGGCCTATGCTGAGGTAGGAGAAGGAAATCCCTAAGCCTCGTTTTTGATTCAGAAAAATCCTGGCTTTCCCAGTGGAAATGCTCCCTTAGAGTATGTAAGATTTCACCAAAAGAAAAATCCTCGGGAGGGGAAGCAGAGGGAATGGAGTCGTCTGCATCAGAAGTACATAAGGGCAAATCCAGATCATCCGAAGAATCAGAAGATTCATAATCAACTTCAGTCCTAGGCCTCTTAGGAGGAGGGGGGGGGTGGCTACCCCTGATTAGAATTAATAGATCTTCAGCCATTCTAATTTGTTTTTTAGGCATAAAGACCTGAGCATAAGGCCTGAGCATGTGGCCCGAGCGTCGGTTTTTTAGGCATGGATCGAGATGTATGCCTACGTAAAGGAGGAGGTGTCAGTTTAATATGCAAGTTCGTAGGCCTGAATACACCATCAGAAGCCGGTGCCTGCACAGCGGCTCTGGACCCATCCAATGTAGAGACATCTGCGGATTCCATAGTTGAAGCATCTCGCGTCATACCGGACTACGAATGGGTCTCAGTAGAGGCCTGCTTATCAGAAGCAGGAAGTATCAGGGGCTGCGAAAGCGCCTCACTGAGTACCGGCAAACTGGCAACTGGCTTAGAAGCATCGTCAGCAGTTTTGGACCTCGGCGGCCTGCCTCTGTCTTTATCTTTGCGTTTTTTCAGAGTCCTGGTAGTCGGATGGCTAACCGACATTTCTGGATAATTAAACAGAGAACCGAAATATTTAGAGGCGAAAATATATCGACGATGGATAGTGTGCTGATTAAATAAAGCACAAAACCGACAGCAAGGTACGTCGTGGTCAGGGCCTAGGCAAGGAATACAGTACAAATGAAAATCTTTATGAGGTATTTGCTTTCCACAAGTAATGCAATTAATAACTTTTACAGACATCGGTAAGGAGCAAGAAAAAGTTTCCCCAACGGGGTACATAGCTTTAGTTGAAGACTTCGGTTCTGAAACTTGAAAATGAAAATTTCAGGAGTCAGCCGACCAGCACATGTGAACTGCTTCTGCTTCGGCACCGCACGGCAAGAAAGACTGATGCAATGGCGTTGGCTGCAGGTTTTATACCTCTGATGACCTGGCGTCATGGAAGAAGGGACAGCAACCGACGCAGGATTCAAGACTTTGTTAATCAGGCCGACTGAGGGCTACCTGAAAGCAGATAACCCAAATGTAATGACTGCAACAGTGAAACACTAAGAACATCTGACAATGCATGCAGTCTGCTTTGAAGCGTATGTATTTTCTGCAAGATTCCCTGATTCGGATGTGCAGGTAGGCTTCCTTTAAATCAAGTGTTGCCAACCAGGCATCTTTGCCTATCCAGAGGAAAAAGTCTGGGTCTGGCCTCGGCTGATGTTGCACTTTCCCCGACGTCAGAGCTTCTGGGGTATAAAGGCATCAGCCGACGCCATTTTCCTCAGTGTTTCTTGCCCCAGATGCCCTCTAGGAAGGCTAAATTTGGATAAATGTTGAAAATTCATATATATATATATATATATATATATATATATATATATATATATATACACATACATACAAACAAATACACCATAATAGATTCCCCCAGCTAGCTGAAGAAGGGGTACTAGGAGTACCACAGAGGGGAAGGAGGGTGGGTAATCCTGACTGCAACCTATCGGACATCTACATTTATGGTAGGTACAAAACTGTACTATGTCCTTCAAGGATGCATCTGCAGTCATAACATATGGGTAGAATACCATAGCCAAACTGGGGGAGGAGGTACTAAGATAAGGATGGTGTAGTTAAGATCCCCTGTAAAACTGCAGTTGCAAAACCTGCTCGGGATCTGGAGTATAAAGGTAGATTGTAATGCTTGGCAACCCTGGATACTACCTTTGGCATGAAAGTAGGATTGGTTCTCAGAGACATTCTATCCTGCTGAAAAATAAGGAAAGGCTGCATTGCCATTAGTGCCTGTAACTCGGATACTCTTCTTGCTGAAGTGATTGCCAGAAGGAAAGCAGTTTTCCAAGATAAGAACTGTAAGTCTGCTGATGCTGCTGGTTCAAAAGGGGGTAATGTTAATTTTTCCAGCACAAAATTGAGATCCCATGTAGGCAGAGGGGGTCTCCTTGGAGGCTTAACATTTTTGATCCCTCTTAAAAATTGTCTGAGGAGAGGGTGAGAAAAGATAGGTGGATCCATGTTGTACTCTGCTGAAATTGCTGAAGCATGAATCTTAATGGAAGAATAGGACAGGCCATTATGGAACAGTTCTGCTAAATATTCTAGGATGTGTGCTAGGTTTGCCAGTGTGATACTTGTACCCTTTGATGCGCTCCAAATGAGGAATCTCTTCCATTTAGCTGTGTATGTCTTCCTTGTGGAGGGTCTGCGAGCCTCCAGGATAATGTCCTTGACCCTCTGAGATAAAACAGTTTTGTTTTGTTTTAAGCAATTTTCCAGGCAGTTAGCTGCAGTGTTTTCAAGTTTGGATGCAGGGTCTTGAAGTTGTTCTGGGTTAGAAGAGGAGGCCATAGGGGTAGAGGCCATGAGTTCGCCCGAGACATGCTTCTCAGTAGCGGGTACCAGTGCTGCCTTGGCCAGTCTGGAGCTATCAGTATCACCTTTGGCTGTTCCTCCCTGATCTTCAGTAGAACTTTGTACATCAATGGGAGAGGTGGAAAAGCATACACTGTTAGGGCATTCCAGCTGAAAGAGAGAGAGAGTCCACCCTCCAGGCTTGTGGGTGGTATACTCTTGAGCAGAATTTCTTCAGTTGGTGATTGAGTGGGGAGGCGAACAGGTCTATCTCTGGCATTCCCCATTTGCTTGTTATGATTTTGAAGATGTCTGGATGCAGCATCCATTCGTGAGCATCCGTGGTAGTTCTGCTTAGGCTGTCTGCTAGTGAATTCTCTTTTCCTGGTACGAATTTGGCCTGCAGCTGGATGTTGAGATTCAGGCCTAGGTTCCACAGATCCATTGCCATCCAGCATAGAGGGTAGGAATGCGTGCCTCCCTGTTTGTTTATGTACCACATGACTGTGGTGTTGTCTGTCCTTATCAGCAGATGTCCTTGCTGGAGGAATTATTTGAATGTCTCGATTGCATGTTTCACCGCCAGCATCTCCTTTAGGTTTATGTGCAAGTTCAGCTGGTCCTGAGACCATAGGCCTTGGATACACTTGTCCTCCATGTGTGCTCCCCATCCTAGGTCTGAGGCGTCCGTGGTGATGGTCTGCCTTGGTTGTGGTTTGTTGAAAGGCAACCCTCTGTTGGACTGGCAGGCCTGAGCCCACCACAGGAATTCCTTTTTCAGGCATGGAATGATTGGTATCATGGTTTCTAGACTGTGCCTGTGTTGAGACCATACATTCCTTAGGTACCACTGTAATTTTCTCATATGTAGCCTGGCATGCGGGATCAAGATTATGCAGGATGCCATGTAACCCAGGGCCTGCAGGACTTTCCTTGCAGTAAGCTGAGTTTGTCTTGTCAAAGCCATGAAGTAGACTGGAAGTTGCTTTTGTTTTTCTTCTGTGAGAAAAGCCATCTGAGTCATTGTGTCCAGATAGGCCAAATCCTTTATTAGTTTTGTCTTGTTGTCCGCTTGTATTAGGCAGTCGTCCAGGTATGGATAGATTTGAATTCCCTGAAGCCTGCAATGTGCAATTACTGATGCCAGGCATTTCGTGAATACTCTGGGCGCAGTAGATAAGCCAAAGGGCAATGCTGAGAATTGATAATGCTCTGATCCTGCAAGAAATCTGAGGTGTCTTCTGCAATCTGGTCGTATAGGGACGTGCAGGTATGCCTCCTTGAGATCTAGAGTCACCAGCCAAGACTCCTTGCCCACCATGGGAAGAAGTTGCTGTAGGGTCAGCATCTTGAATTTTGGCACAATGAGATATGTGTTTAGTGCGGACAAGTCGAGAATAGGCCTCCATTGGTTTTCTTTTCTTGGTACAAGGAAAAGTCTGGAATAAAATCCTTGGCCTTGTTCCATACATGGTACCCTTTCTATAGCTTTCATCTGAAGTAAATTGTGGATTTGTCTTAAAGCCTCTGGCTTCTGGTTTGGTGGATGGTTTGGCATTCCGCTCCTTCTTGGAAAAGTGTGGAAGTGAAACCTGTATCCTTTGTCTATGGTTTGCAATGTCCATTTGTCTTTTGTAATGCAATACCAGTTTTTCGAGAATAAAGACAGCTTTCCGCCCAAGGGTGCTTCCAGTTGTTCCCTGGTAGGCGTAATCAGAGTCAAGTCATTGTGTCTGTCCTGTGAAGTGGTTGTAGTTGCAGCTGTGGCAGTACTCCTCTGGTTGGCAGGCTGCCACTGACGACCCCTGTAGGCACCCTTTGATTGACCTCTGCCTCTTGGGCATCTATTCCTGCCCCTCTGTGTTCTGGAGGTGTCTGGAAAGGACCAATTCTTTGAAGGCCAGTTTCTGCTGAACCTCGGAGGTTGAACCTGCAGAAAATCCTTTACTGTTTGCACAGATTTTGCTTTTTCTTCCACTTTCTTTAGAATCTCCTGTGCAGGGGAGCCAAATAAACTTTGTTTCTCCATTGGAGCATCTAGGAGTTTAGCCTTGACATGGTCTGGCAAGGATTGCTCTTTTAGCCAGGCACGTCTTCGAATTACTGCCCCAGTCATAGCTGATCTAAATGAAGCCTCCAGTGCATCATAGCTACATTTTAAGAAATGATTACTGACCTGCTGAGAGTTGTGTACCAAATCCTGAAGGGACTTTCGGTCTAAAGGTTCAGTAGAAGAAAGCTTTTTATTCAGCTGATCTAACAAATATTCCTGGTACTGTATCATGTGGAATTGACAGTTTAATGCCCTGGCAGAAAGAGTAGCAGATGTATAAACCTTTTTTCCCCACCTCTCTAATGCTCTTGACTCTCTTTCAGAGGGTAGGGGGTTTTTGGCCGTGGCAGCTGCAACACCTTTTGGGCCCTGAGATATAGTTTCTGGGTCTGCAGCATGGGCTTTATACAAATGGAAGTGAGAATCCGGGACCCTGTAATATCTGTCAGGTTTGGCAGGGGCCGGGGGAAGAGAGTCAGGGGCAGAACTGACATCATTATATGCATCACCAACTACAGTTAGCACAGGTGGTATGGCTAAAGGCCTATGCTGTGGTAAGTGTAAAAAGGTTCTTAAATCTTTTTCTAGAATCAGAGAAATCCTGACCCTGCCATTGAAAGTGTTCCCTCATTGAATGCAAAGTTTCCCCAAAGGAAAATTCTTCAGGAGGGGAGGCAGAAGGAATAGAGTCTTCTGCATCTGAATCCTCATAAGGAGAATATGGCCCTTCCTGATGGTCTGATAAATCAGATCCATCCGAGGAGTAATCTGAGGAGAGAGGTTCAGGGGGTTCTGTCCTAGGCCTTTTGTCAGGAGGAGGGTGGGAGGCCCTGTCTGGGTGAGGTTGGGAACCCCTAATCATGGATATAAGGTCCTCAGCAAGGCTGAGAATCTGAGAACTTGAGGAAGGTCTCTGAGAAGTAGCTTTTGCAGGTAAGGCTTTTGAAATTTTAGCTGCTTTAGCTCTGGAGAAGGCCTTAATAGACATAGAAGCAGGGGGCCTAGCTGCCCCATGTGCAGGAGTGGAAATGTCCAATGGAATGGTGTCGGACAATTCTTGTGCGCTTGCTCCTTCGGTAGGGATTTCTGTAGCCGACGCAGCCGGGGCCTCTCTGGCCTCGGTTGTCGGAGGTATGATTTCCGCAGAAGTAAGAACCGAGGACTCAGTTTCAGCCGAAACCAAGACACTCGCGGTAGGCCTAACCGTGGTTTCAGCCGAAACCGCGGGCCGCGAGTGTCGGTCCTTTTCCTTGCGTTTTTTGGCTAAATGTGTAGTCGGAGTCTCCGACGGCATTTTGTATGCAAAAGCGGATCCAAAAAACTCTTCTGCAAACTCCGACCGACGTCTAAGAGTCCGTCGGTTGAAGGAGGCACAGGCTAAACAAACTGATACGTCGTGGTCTGGGCCTAAGCAAGGAAGGCAGTAAGAATGGAAATCCTTATGAGGTATTTGTTTCCCACAAGTTAAACAATTATTTACTTTGTCTGACATTGGCTGTGGCAAGAAAGAGTCCCCAACGGGGTACTTAGCTTTTTTAGAAGTCTTCGGTAGCTGAAATCTCTGGATCTGACCGACCGGCACTTGCGAACAGCTTCTGCTTCGGGCACCGCGCGGTAAGAAAGACTGAGGAAAATGGCGTCGGCTGATGCCTTTATACCCCAGAAGCTCTGACGTCGGGGAAAGTGCGACATCAGCCGAGGGCAGACCCAGACTTTGGAATCCGGCCGACCGAAGGGCTGCCTGAGGCAGGACAACCCATATGTTATGACTGCAGATGCATCCTTGAAGGACATCTGGTGAAGAGTTACCATCTTGAATTTTCGAATCACCAAAACGGTGTTTAGGATAGAAAGGTCCAGGATAGGATGCCATGAATTGTCTTTTCTGGGTACCAGGAAAAGTCTTGAGTAGAAACCTTGTCCCTTTTCCTCTTCTGGTACAGTCTGAATAGCCTTTAATCTTGAGAGTACTTGCTTTTGAGCCTCTGCCCACTGATTTGCGGGTAGATCTGGCCAACCGTTTTGGGTTGGTAATGTGTGGAAGTGAAATCTGTATCCTTGGGAAAGTATGTTTAAAACCAATTTGTCCTGGGTAATGAGTTACCAGTTTTTTGCTTGCAGAGCAATCTTTCCCCCTAAAGGAGCAGTCAGTTGAAAAGTGCTTGGAAGTTTTAAAGTTAAGTCATTGAGACAGCTTACCATAGGGGGGAGTCTTACTACTACCCGATTTGGAAGTGAGAGCCCCCCACTGCTTAATCCTGTGCATACCATGGGACTGAAGTTTGGGTGTTCTGCTGGTTCTGGGTTTGAACTGAGAAGGCCTGGAAGAGGCAGGAAAGGACCAATTGTTTGAGGGCCAATGCCTACTAAATCTAGAAGGTTGCATTGTAAGAAATCTTTAACAGTTTGCATAGATTTAACTTTTTCCTCCATCTTTTTAAGAATAACTTCTGCTTTGTCGCCAAACAGGCAGTCCTGATTTAAAGGAGCATCCAGCAATTTAGTTTTAACATGATCTGGCAAAGATTGCCCCTTAAGCCAAACATGCCTTCTAAGTACAGAGCTGGTGACAGCAGCCCTGTAAAATGCCTCTAGTGAATCAAAACCACATTGCAATGTATGTTTTCCAACCTGTTCAGCAGAATGCATTAAATCCTATAAATCCTTAATTTCAGCACAATCAGGAATCTACATCATTTTCTGTTTAAGCAACCCAATAATATGCTGCTGATACTTTAACATATGAAACTGGCAATTTAATGCCCTGATGGCCAAGGTTGCAGAGGTGTATACCTTCTTACCCCATATATCCAGGGCCCTGGAATCTCCATCAGAGGAGGTAGGATTTTTGGCAGTAGTAGCCTTAATGCCCTTGGGTCCCCATGAAATGGTCTCAGGATCCACAGTAGGATTTTTAAAAAGGAACTTGTGAGAATCAGGAACCCTGTAATATCTACCAGGTTTTCTGGGAGCAGGAGGTAGAGAGTCAGGGGCCAAGCTAGATTCCGAAAAGGCGTCAACAATGTCCAGCAAAGGAGGGATAGCTAAAGGTCTGTGTAGGGGCAGGAGTAAGAAATCTCCAAGCCTCTTTTTAGAATGAGAGTAATCCTGGCTTTCTCAGTGAAAATGCTTCCTAAGAGTATGCAAGGTTTCACCAAAAGAAAAATCCTCTGGAGGAGAAGCAGAGGAGTCCTCTGCATCAGAATCCTCATAGGTAAATAAGGGTAAATCCTGGTCATCAAAGGAGACAGAAATTTCAGAATCCTGGTCAGAAGTACCATAAGTAAATTCAGTCCTTGGTCTCTTAGAGGGGGAAAGGTGGCTTCCCTTGATTAAAGTAATAAGGTCTACAGCCATTCTTATTATTTGTTTTTTAGGCAATAGCGGCCTGACCATGCGGTCTGGGCATCGGTTTCCTAGGCATGGTTCGAGTTTTAGGCCTAGAAGAAGATGGCGTCGGTTTAAAATGCAAGTCAGTAGGCCTGAATACACCCTCAGAAGCCGGTCCCTGCACAGCGACTGCGGACCCATCCAAGCTAGAGACATCCGCAGGTTCCATAGTTGAAGCATCTCGCTGCATACCGGACTCCGAATGGGTCTCAGAAGAGGCCTGAGAATCTGAAGTAGCGGGTATTGGGGGCTACGAAAGCACCTCACTGAGTACCGGCGAACTGGCGACTAGCTTAGAAGCATCGTCGGCAGCTTTGGACCTAGGCGGCCTGTCTCTGTGTTTATCTTTGCGTTTTTTCGGAATGTCGGTAGTTGGATCACTTACCTAAGACATATCTGGAAAATTGGCCCGAGTACCAAAATATTTAGAGGCGAAAATGTACAGACGAATAGTTCGTGGTTTAAATAAGGCACAAAACTGACAGCAAGGTACTTCCTGGTCAGGGCCTAGGCAAGGAATACAGTACAAATGAAAATCTTTATGAGGTATTTGCTTTCCACAAGAAATACATTTATCGACTTGGAGCAAGAAAAAAAATTTTTCCAATGGGGTACTTGGCTTTAGTTGAAGACTTTGGTTCTGAAACTCAAAAACGAAAATTTCAGGAGTCGGCCGACCGGCACTTGCAAACTGCTTCTGCTTTGAGCACTGCACGGCAAGAAAGACTGACGTAATGGCTTCAGCTGCATGCTTTATACCCCTGACTACCTGACGTCACAGAAGATGAGACAGCAAACGATGCAGGACCCAAGACCTTGATAATCAGTCCGACTGAGGGCTACTGCAAGTAGATAACACAAATGTGATGACTGCAACAGTGAAACACGAAGAACATCAGGAGGAAGCAAAAGTTGGAGGTGCCAGTGCCACAAGTGTCTACGTTTGCACTGCAATTACATGAACTGCGTCTGACAGTACTGCAACATTTGATCTTATAACAAGTTCTGTGGCACTGCAAAAGAAAATTTAACACTGCCATGCAACAAAATGTATACAGAAAAAAGTGACAGATTTTTTACCACAGCTTAATGAGACAATGTGCTATCTCCAGTGACACATTTCTAAGTACTCGCCTATTGAAAAGCAGTAGTATTGGCACTCTACTACTATACGGCTGCAAATCATTCTAAGTAGTATTAGTTGCATGCCAGCCTCCCTACTAAACTAATGTGGTGCAACTGTTCAAGCCAACACAGCTGGAACACAAGAGGGGATGAACCCAATCATATACTTACCAAGGAAGTTTCTTGACTTGTGATATATGGGTAATCAGTATTTAACATTTATTATAGCAATAACTCACAGCTGGGTGTGGGTAATGCTGATTTAATTACAGCTGTGGGTTTCTGCTATTGTGTCTTTCGGCTTTTCCCGGTTAGGGGTCGCCACAGCGGAACTCTGGTCCGCTAATGATTGGCAGTTGATTTTTACGTGCCGAGTTGCCAGCCCTAATGCACAACAATCAACGAAGGTACGCACATTCAAGCATGTCTCCACAGAAGACGCTCTAGCTGAGAATCGAATGGGACATCTTGCTGTGAGGCGATAACACTACCGCAGCACCACCACCGCGGATCTGTGGGTTTCTGCTATTATACAATAAGAGAGCAAAAAATTACTTTTGTTAAATAATCCTTCCGTTAACGGCACCATGCTGATCTTCCGCACATTACCCTGGTATCCTGGAGCTTTCTATGCATATGTGACTTTGTTCCCACACTTACACAGTGCACCACAACAGAGAAAGATCTCCATTTTTTTTTTTTTTTTTTTTTTTTTAATTAAAAAAAAAAAAAAAAAAAATCTGGAGATTTTTCAATGTACAGGAGAGACGGGACAAAGAAAATGTAAGATTATCCTTGTATTTTTCTGTCCCATCTGTCTCGTTCTTTTGAAGTCTTCTGATGTTGATTTTTTATTTTTTTTTTTTTTTATTAAAAACAAAACAAAAAAAAAACTAAACTAAGTAGAGTTTCCGTAGTATATATTAATAAACTGGACCTTCTTTTCATTAATATATGCTCGATTTACAAGGGGCACATTGGTTGGGATGACAAATCAACATGCTCGTTTTAGAATGTTAATGGCCACTCACTGTAAAACATTTATACAAATGGATCAGGTGTTCCCCAAGCAGACAGTCATGCTCTTTTTTTGGACTAAAATTACATAAGCTTTTATGGAAAACCAACACAAGAAAAAACTTTTATTCAATGAATCATGCAACTTTCACTATAAAAATTGAATACTTATTCTCAAATGTTACACATACCTGAGATGGCCCATACTATAAAACTGTGACTCTCCATCTGTTGACCGAACTACTTTCAGTGTAAATATTGGTTGAAGCTGCCGCAATTCCAACAGCACAATTGCCAAATAATGGATAAAAAGCAGTGCATCTACTAATGACACTGCATACTGCACGATTCCTTGGTAGTTCTTATCTCGAGAATCAAGAATTCTCACCCCATAGAACAGCCAATATGACACCACAAATAGAAATACAAGGACCATAAGCAAGGCGCGAAAAACAAATACGCGTGGCATATCAGCCTGTGGCTGACGGAAGAACAATGCCCAGGTCCCAATTAAAAGTATAAGGAGTTTGAATGCTACAGAGATGAAGAGTCCCTCACAGACAGTACCACAGGGATCCAACTCTTCACGCCACAGGATTTGGGGTAACAGCACAAAAGCTATTGGGGTAAGGAAGACAAGAAGTCCAAGTACTGCAGTGACTGTTAAGCACAGATAGCGTTTACAATCCAGTCCTACACTGTCCTCTATGTCCTTGCTGATCCGAGCAATATCCTCCTGAGAGATACTATGTTCCGAGGTTCCAGTAATAGCGGTGGTAGTTTCCCCCCAGTTATCATCCTAGAAAAAAAGGATGAAAAAACTATCATTCAAAATAAAAACAGATTATACATTTCATGCAGTTTCCAAACACTGCCACCACAGTCTTTAAATATGCACAATGCATGTGCTATAGAAATTGTGACAAGGCATGTAGGAGTGGAAAAAAAAATCTAACACTTATTCTTTGAAGTTTTGCAGAAACAAATCTGTACTATTTCTAAATAAGCGCATGCCAAAAATCTTGTCATAGCTCAGTGCACTCAACATACATGACTGAAGGTAAAACCAGTTTTGGTCAAGCAGGACTAATTCTCCATTTTAGCCTAAAGAAAGAACGAGAAAACTGACACTATCAGCACAAAAATCAAGATGCAGCTGCCCATATCAAACAACTTCTTCAAAAGGTACAGAGTCCATGCACCCCACTGCACACGCATTTGTCAAAATATTTTTTTACCCCTTTACATGTACTTCGTGCAATAAAGTCAAAAGTTATGTATTTATTGTAATGCTAGGTCTGCAAGATCTCCATTCTTATAGTAACCTACATAACTAAAAGCCACAAGCTTTAGAAAGTACAGTTGTGTACACTTACCATAAATGTAGATGCTCGAGTGTATTCACTGTTGCAGTCATCACATTTGGGTTATCTGCTTGCAGGTAACCTTCAGTCGGCTCGGCCTGAATACCAGAGTCTTGGGATTTCTGCGTCAGATGCTGTCACTTCTTCCATGACGTCAGGTCGTCAGGGGTATAAAACATGCAGCCGACACCATTACATCAGCTTTTCTTGCCCCAGATGTCAGTAGCCCCCACAATAGGAAGCAATTACATGGTGTGGAACACCCCCAGTAGAAAGTAAATAGCAATGTTAAAAGATATGGCCAATCAAAGAAGAATAGGAAGAAGTATAGAGAAGTCAGGGGGCTGGAGGGAAGGTAACCAGGACTGCAACAGAGAATACACTCGAACATCTACATTTATGGCAAGGGTACACAACTGTACTATGTTCTTAGTGTTTCACACTGCTACAGTCATTCACATTTGGGTTGATTCCCAAAGCTGAGGATGGGGGAGGCAGTCGAGAAGCATTAGGGCTGGCAAGCAGGCCCTGTAAGACTGCTGTGGCAAATCCAGCTCTGGATTTGGAAAAGATAGGTAAGTGGTAAAGCTTGGTGAAGGTGTGTACAGAGCTCCAGGGTGCAGCTTCCAGGATGTCCCTGGTAGGGACTCCCCTGAGAAATGCTGTAGAGGTTGATGTAGCCCTCGTGGAATGTGTTCTGATCCCCTATGGGGTAGGTTTCCCATGGTGTTTGTAGCAGAAATGGATGCAGTGTGCTATCCATTTAAAAATGGTTTGCTTTAAAATAGCCTTTCCCTCTGCCCCTGTAACAAAGCTGACTAGCAGCTGGTCAGATTTTCTGAAAGACTTAGTCCTGTCCAGATAGAAGCTAAGCTGCCTCTGCACGTCCAGAGATTGCAGGATCCTTTCCCCTTTATTCTGAGGATTAGATAAAAAGGTTGGCAAATGAATGGATTGGTTTAAAGCCACACTAGATACCACCTTGGGCATAAATGAAGGGTTAGTCCTGATGGAAACCCTGTCTGCGTGGAAGATAATGAAGGGTTCCACGGCCATAAGGGCCTGCAATTCAGACACTCTTCTTGCTGAAGTGATGGCTAGAAGTAGAGCTGTTTTCCAGGAGAGCAATTTTAACTCTGCTGAAGCAGCAGGTTCAAAGGGTGGAAGCATGAGTTTTCCAATACAAAGTTAAGGTCCCAGGCTGGAGTGGGAGCCCTCCTCTCAGGAACTGTTTGACCAGAGGATGAAAGAAGAGGGGTGGCTCAGTATTATAATGAGCGGAGATGGCAGAGGCATGAATCTTAACTGAAGAAAAGGACAGGCCTTTGTGGAGCATTTCTGTTAAGTAATCTAGTATACGAGGTAAGCTGGGCACCGTTGTTGTCCATTACTTGAGACTGGCTCCAAGAGCAGTATCTTTTCCAGTTTTCTGAATAGGATTTTCTGGTACTAGGGCGCTCTGCCTCAAGGATGACATCCAGCACCTGTTTACTGAGGGTTGCTGGTGATGAGTTCAGGGGATGAGCCAGGCTGCTAGGTTCAGGGTTTGTAGTGGAGGATGCAAAATCTGGCCCTCCTGCTGGGACAGCAGGGAGGGGGTCTGAGGCAGGTGTCATGGTGGCAGTACTGTCAGACTGCGCAAAAGTGGGTACCAGTGCTGACATGGCCAGTCTGGTGCAATTAGGATTGTCCTTGGCTTGTCGTGTTTGATCTTTAGTAGAACCTTCGGGCGGAGGGGCAGAGGGGGAAAGGCATAGATTGAGAGGTTTTCCCATGTAAAAAAGTACAGTTTTGTACCTACCATATATGTAGATGTTCCGAGTGCTAATACAGCTGCAGTAATCACATATGGGTTCTCTGCCGTCAGGCGGTCCCTCGGTCGGCCGAATTCCAAAGTCTAGGTCCGGCGTTGGTTGTTGTCGCTTTCCTTCCTGACGTCAGTGAGGCAGGGGTATATAAGACACAGCCGACACCATTTTCTTCAGTCTTTCTTGCCCCAGATGTCAGGTGCCCCCAGAAGGAAGGCAATACATAAATTATATTTATATACATGAAATGCAATATAATCAAAAATCAGTAGTTGCAAGCAAATATACCATAGAAGGATAACCCCATCAGGTTGTATGAAGAGGGGTTAGGCCCTAGGCCTTTACCAAGAGGGGAAGGAGGGAGGGAAACCTGTATTGCAGCTGTATTAGCACTCTAACATCTACATTTATGGTAGGTACAAAACTACTATGTTCATCGTGCATACAGCTGCAGTAATCACATATGGGTAGAATCCCAAAGCTACGCACAGGGTGGTAGGCACTAGGTGGAACTGGGATGAGCCAGAATGCCCTGCAACACAGCAGTGGCAAAGCCCGCTCTAGTTTTGGAATATAAAGGCAGGTGGTAGTGTTTTGTGAAGGTATGCACAGAACTCCAAGTGGCTGCCTCCAAAATATCTTTGGTAGGAACTCCTCTGAGGAAGGCTGTAGAGGTAGCTGTGGCCCTGGTGGAGTAGGATCTGATGCCTGTAGGGACAGATTTTCCATTATAGGAGTAACAAAACCGTATGCAGTGGCCTATCCATTTTGAAATTGTCTGTTTGGTAACTGGCTTCCCTTGAGCTCCTACAGCATAGGACACAGAGTTGCTCTGATTTCCTGAAGGGCTTTGTTCTGTCCAAATAATAACGTAGCTGTCTATGGATGTCTAAGGAGTGTAGGAGCCTTTCCCCTTTGTTTTGAGGATTGGGGTAAAAGGTAGGTAAGTGTATGGCTTGATTTAAAGCTACCCTGGATACCACTTTAGGCATAAATGACGGGTTGGTTCGAAGGGAAACCCTATCCTGATGGAAGATGAGAAAGGGCTGCACAGCCATGAGGGCTTGTAGTTCCAATACTCTACGAGCTGAGGTAATGGCCAGAAGGAAAGCTGTTTTCCAGGACAAGTATTGCAAATCTGTTGAGGCAGCTGGTTCAAAGGGAGGCAATGTAAATTTTTCTAGAATGTAATTAAGATCCCAGGCTGGTATTGGTTGCTTCCTTGGTGGTCTTGTATTCTTAGCTCCTCTGAGGAACTGTCTTAAGAGTGGGTGAGAGAATAAGGGTGGATCCGTGTTGAATTCTGCAGAAATGGCTGAGGCATGGATTTTTATGGAGGAAAATGAAAGTCCAGTGTTCAGCAGCTCAGCTAGATACTGTAATACCAGAGGCAAATTCAGTTTTTTAGGGTCCTGGCCTTTTTTCTCATTCCAAGAGCAAAACCGTTTCCATTTTGCGGAGTAAGCCTTTCTAGTAGATGGCCTTCTGGCCTCCAAGAGGACATCCTGCACCTCTTTGGGGAGTAGAGTCTGTTGTGGTGTTAAGGAATTTTCCATGCAACGAGATTGAGTGTTTTCAGCTGACTGAAGAGTTTTGTAGCTGTGCTGAGTCAGCAGAAGAGGTATTAGAGGTAGGGGCCAGGGAGGAGTATGTGTTAGGCTCCTCAGTAGTGGGTACCAGTGTTGTCTTGGCCAGTCTGGAGCAATTAGTATCATCTTTGGTCTGTCTGCTCTTGCTTTCAAGAGCACCTTTGGCAGAAGAGGCAGAGGTGGGAAAGCGTAAACTGTCCATGCTGTCCAACTGAATGAAAGGGCGTCCACTCTCCAGGCCTTTGGATGAAAGGCCCTTGAACAAAACTTTTCCAATTGATGATTCCTGTGGAAGGCCTCCCCCACGCTTGGATTATCTTTGTAAACACTTGAGGATGCAACTTCCATTCGTGTGGCTCTGTCATATTTCTGCTTAGATTGTCTGCCAGAGTGTTTTCCAAGCCTGGCAAGTACTGTGCTTGAAGTTCGATTTGCCATTCCAGAGCCAAGTTCCAAAGTGTCATGGCTAGTCTGCACAGGGGGTATGAATGTATTCCTCCTTGTTTGTTTATGTACCACATTACTGTGGTGCTGTCTGTTCTTATCAATAATTGTCCTGGATGCAGGAGGTCCTTGAATGCTGTAATTGCATTTATCACTGCTAGCATTTCTTTTTGATTGATGTGAAGGTGCTTTTCCTTTTGGGACCATTTGCCCTGAATGCACCTGTCTGTCATGTGCGACCCCCAGGCGTAGTCTGAGGCGTCTGTTGTAGTGACTTGATTTGCTTGAGGCTTGCAGAATGGAAGACCTGTGTTTGTTTGACATGCTTGGGTCCACCATAGAAATTCCTTTTGCAAACATGGAATTATTGGTATTATTGTTTCCAAACTGTGGCTGTGTTGAGACCATAGTTTTTTTAGGTACCACTGAAGTTTCCTCATATGCAACTTTGCACATGGGATTAAAAGAATGCAAGATGACATGAAGCCCAGAGCCTGCAGGAGTTTCCTTGCAGTAAGCCTGGTACAATTTGCTAGTGTTTTGAAGTACTGAGTTAGTTGCCCCTGTTTTTCTGGCGTAAGATAGGCCATCTGGGTGTTTGTGTCCAAGTTGGCACCCAGGAAAGTTATTTTCTGAGATGGTGTTAGCCTGGATTTCTCTTTATTGATTGTGTATCCCAGAGAATTCAGTAACCATGTTGCATAAGCCAGATGTTCCAGAAGTATGTGCTTGCTGTCCGCTTGGATCAGGCAGTCGTCCAAATAAGGGTAAATGTGTATCCCTTGAAGTCTGCAGTAGGCAATTTACTGATGCCAGGCATTTCGTGAATACTCTGGGCGCAGTAGATAAGCCAAAGGGCAATGCAGAGAATTGATAGTGTATTGAACCTGCAAGAAATCTGAGGTATCTTCTGCAGCTTTGTCTGATTGGGACATGCAGGTATGCCTCCTTGAGGTCCAATGTTACCAGCCAAAACTCCTTGCCCAGCATAAGAAGAAGCTGCTGTAATGTGAGCATCTTGAATTTTGGTACGAGTAAGAATGTGTTCAGGATGGAGGTCCAAAATGGGTCTCCAGTCGGTTCCTTTCCTTGGTACCAGAAATAGCCTGGAATAAAAACCTTGACCTTGTTTGTGAGTAGGTACCTCTTGAATAGCTTTCATGTCTATGAGCTTTGAAATTTGTAGTTGTGCCTCTGCCCTTTGATTGTGTGGCAGGTTTGGCATGCCTCTCATTTTTGGGAGAGTGTGAAAATGAAATCTGTAGCCTCTGTTTATAACGTCCAGGATCCATTTGTCTGTTGTGACAATATGCCACTTTCTTGTAAATAATGCCAGCTTTCCTCCCAAGGATGCTGCCAGCCTGTATTTGCTTGGCATGGAAAGGAGGAAGTCATTGGGTTCGTTTCCTGTATTGTTGTGCACTGTCCTCACCACCTCTTGGTGCTGGAGATTGCCATTGCCTGCCTCTACATGATCCTTGTGATTGCCCTCTGCCCCTTGTGCGTCTATCTACCTATTTGGGGCTTGTCCGTGGCTGGAAAGGACCAGTTTTTAGAAGGCCAATTTCTGCTAAAACGTGGTGGCTGAACCTGTAGAAAAGCTTTGACTGTTTGCATAGATTTGGCTTTTTCTTCCATTTTCCGTAGTATCTCCTCAGCATTAGTACCAAATAGCACATCCTTTTGTAAAGGAGCGTCTAATAGTTTAGCTTTCACATGGTCAGGCAAGATTTGTTCCCTAAGCCATGCATGTCTGCGAATGACTGATCCTGTAACAGCAGCTCTACTTGAGGCCTCTAGGGCATCATAGCCACATTGTAAAGTGTGTTTACCCACTTGCTCTGCACTATGCATCATATCCTGCAACTCCTTCAAATCTGGTTGTTCAGGTTGAGACATTTTATTTCTTAATTGTGATAACAGAAACTGCTGATATTTAAGCATATGAAACTAACAATTTAAGGCCCTCATAGCTAGGGTGGCCGAGGTATATACCTTTTTTCCCCACCTTTCTAAGGATCTTGACTCTCTTTCTGAAGGAAGTGGATTCTTAGCAGTAGAGGCCTTCATTCCCTTGGGGCCTTGAGAAATGGTTTCAGGGTAAGCATTATGGCTTTTGTAAAGAAATTGGTGAGAGTTAGGAACCCTGTAGTACCTATCAGGCTTGACTGGGGCAGGAGGCAGTGAATCCGGATTAAGGCAAGCCTCCGAGTAAACATCATCAAGTACGTCCAAGACAGGAGGTATCACCAGAGGTCTGTGTTGAGGTAACAAAAGAAATTCCCTAAGTCTTTTCTTGGAATCAGAAAAGTCTTGGCCTTCCCAATGGAAGTGTTCCCTCAAGGTGTGCAAGGTTTCCCCAAAAGAAAAATCCTCAGGAGGAGATACTGAAGGAATGGACTGCTCTGCGTCCGAGTCTTCAAATGGGGAGTAAGAGTGTTCCTCTACATCAGAATGTTCTGAAAAAATGGAGCCCTGATCAGAAGAGGGAGAATCCTCCTCCACTCTGGGTCTCTTGTCTGGAGGGGGTTGGGAACCCCCGATAAGAGTAATTAAATCTTCAGCCATTTTAAGCATCTGCTTTTTAGGCATGGGGCCTGGGGATGGGCCCTGTGCAACAGGCCTCTTGGGATGCCTGGCTGATTTGGACTTAGTAAAGGCCTCAATGAAAAAGGAAGATGAAGGTCTAAAGACACCATGGGTGGAAGTGGACCTGTCCACATTAGGAGGCTCAACGCTCACAGGGGTTCAGTGGTTGTAGTCTGGGTCGAGGAACCTGCGGTCTCGGTTACAGAAGACACCGCCAAAGACGTGTCGTCGGTAGTCAGGGACTGCATAGGTGTCCCGCTGAGAACCGGCCCACGTGTAGCCGGTTTTGGCGTGGTGTCGGTGGGGACCACGTGAGTCGGTCCTTGTCCTTGCGTTTTTTGGTCAAAACGGTAGTCGGAGTCTCAGACGACATTTTATAATCAAAGGCTGTACCAAAAAAGTGTTGGGCGAACTCCGCCCGACGCTTAATAGTGCGTTTATTGAAAGTCGCGCAAAAGCGACAGCCCAAGACGTCGTGGTCTGGGCCTAAACAAGGTATGCAAAGGGAATGGAAATCCTGATGCGGTATTTGCTTCCCACAAGAAATACAATTGTTAACTTTTTCTGACATCGGTCTGAGGCAAGAAAAGTTTCCCCAACGGGGTACTTAGCTTTAATGAAGACTTCGGTTCCCAATTTTTTGTAAATTCAGGAGCTGGCCGACCGGCACTTGCAAACTGCTTCTGCTTCGGGCACCGCGCGGCAAAAAAGACTGAAGAAAATGGCATCGGCTGTGTCTTGTATACCCCTGCCTCTCTGACGTCAGGAAGGAAAGCGACAACAACCGACGCCGGACCTAGACTTTGGAATTCGGCCGACCGAGGGACCGCCTGACGGCAGAGAACCCATATGTGATTACTGCAGCTGTATGCTCCATGCTTGGCTGTGGAGAGTTCTGGTGCAATATTTGCTCAACTGATAGTAGAGGGGAAGCAAAAAAGTCTGCCTCTGGTGCCCCGCCACCTGTGAATCAGGACCTTGAATGATTTGGGCTCCAGTTTCCACTCATGTGGGTCCATTAGATTTCTGCTCAAGTCATCTGCCAGTGTATTTAGTTTGCCTGGCAGGAATTCAGCTAGCAGGTGCACTTGACTGCTTAAGGCTGTGCTCCACAAGGCCATGGCTAACCTGCAAAGCGGGTAGGAATGGGTTCCCCCCTGCTTGTTTATGTACCACATAAATGTGGTGTTGCCTGTCTTTATCAATAGTTGCCCTGGAGGAATAAGGCCTTTGAAGACTGTTAGAGCATTCTGTACAGCTAACATTTCCTTTTGATTGATATGCAGATGCATTTGCTTTGAGCTTCATTTGTCTTGAATACATTGTCCTGCCATGTGAGCCCCCTATGCATAGTCTGATGCATCTGTTAGGGTTTGGGCGGCAGGGGGTTGAGTGAAAGGGAGTCCTTTGTTGTGGTAGCAGGCCTCTGCCCACCTAAGGAACTCTGCCTTTAGGCAAGGAATGACAGGAATCATTGTTTCCAGGTCCTGAGAATGTTGACACCAGAGGCTTTTTAAGTACCATTGAAGTTTCCTCATATGCAGTCTTGCATATGGAATTAGTAGAATGCAAGAGGCTATGAACCCTAGGGCCTGCAGAATTTTTCTTGCAAATATCTGGGTTTTGGTGGCCAGTAGATTGAAGCAGTTTGTCAAATAAATTTGTTTTTCTGGAGTGAGGAATGAAAATAGATTCCAACCCTCCCTGTCGGTGCCGAC
The DNA here is from genome assembly GCF_019279795.1 of Protopterus annectens. NCBI lineage: Eukaryota > Metazoa > Chordata > Ceratodontiformes > Protopteridae > Protopterus > Protopterus annectens. The sequence continues at coordinate 262,445,293 of NC_056736.1, read as the reverse complement.
AGGAGAGCTTCGGCCCCTGGACACGACGGACGGCACTGAGCGTGTCAAAGCTGAACCCATCTCCAAGGCAGCAAAGCATTTCCTCCATTGGCACCAAGCACTCCAGCTCCGAAAGGCCAGTATGGCTCGGAGGAGGAATAGCAGACAAGGGCAAAGCTGGGCTAAGAGACTCCAGAGCCGACTGGGTCGGAGCCAACAATACTTTTGGTACGGCAGACTACTTCAGGAGTCTCAGCACTACCCTCTCCACATCATCTTCTGAGGGGCTCCTGGAAGACATAGTAGGGAATCTTGCCCTGGGGGGCACTGGAGACTTAATTGTTACGAAAACTGGTAGGGAGCTTACAGACCGGCTCCGAGCAGCAGAGTCAACTGCTGTATCAATAGATTCAGAGATTGGCTCCGAAACACCATCACGATGCTCTCCTTCGGCTCCGAAAGGCTGAGGAGTCAGATTTGGACTGTTTCGGAGGTGGCTCCAAGACACCAGCCGGTGCCAGAGAAGGCCTTTTTGGGGATTTTGATTTGCCAGACTTAGAGGAAGCCGAAGAACTGGATAGTGCTTCCTCAAAGCATGGTTTCAATAGACCCTTGAGTATGTGTTTGTTCTTTCTCTCCTGTAACACTCTAGGAGAGAAAGCATGGCAGAACAAGCACAACTCCTGCAAGTGGATGGCCCCTATGCAGTAGACACAGCTACTGTGGCCATCCGTTAAGGACATCTTTTGGGAGCATTTCATGCGCTTTTTGAACCCAGAGGGTTTATGCTCCTTGCTTTCCTTAGACATTATTACACAAGCAAAACCCAGAGAGATTGAAAGAGAAAAAGGAGGAGGACTAGGTCCTCTAACTAAAATGGGCCCAGCCCTAAAGAGGAGTTACACGAGGACTAGGTCCTCTAACCTAAACGAGCCTAGCCCGGTGTAGAGAAAACTAGGTCTTTTAATTTAAGCAGACCACAAAGGAAAGCCCACTCACACAAGAGAAACGTAAATGACACAATAAATTTCTACATTTCCAATAACAGGCAGAATACTAGGAAGGCTGCAATCCTAGTAAATTCACAAGCGGATCCCCCGCCAAAAATAAACAATCTCAATACAGCAGAAAACTGCCAACGGTGACCAAAAAAGGTCAGAATAACCACAGATAAGACAACAGGAGCCCCTGTTGACTAATAGCGGAAAACCGCCAAAAACTAATACTCTACCTAATAATCAAAAAATGCACAACGGCTCCTAAAACTAACTGGCACACAGGATGCCAACAACCACTAGTAAACCAAGTTGCACTCAAAAAAGGGCAAGCAATAAAACTGCCTAATATATTAACAACCCTAAATATACTATAAAGTTCTAACAAAGCATTGAAAATAAAGAATTTGAAAAAACTTAGCCAGAGCCAAGAGAAGCACAACCAAACTCGTTGACGTGGCAAACGAGATCTGGGGATTGTACTGCTGCACCATGGGATACCTGCTTAGCCACAAGCCAACCAGAAGTCTTACAGCTTGTAAATCGGCCGAGTCGGAGCAGAGGATCGGCTCCGAAAACATATGTAAAAATGAAGGTGAGACTACACTACCTAACATTCACTGTTTCCAGGTCCTGAGAATGTTGACACCAGAGGCTTTTTAAGTACCATTGAAGATTCCTCATATGCAGTCTTGCATATGGAATTAGTAGAATGCAACAGGCTATGAACCCTAGGGCCTGCAGAATTTTTCTTGCAGATAGCTGGGTTTTGGTGGCCAGTAGATTGAAGCAGTTTGTCAAACAAATTTGTTTTTCTGGAGTGAGGAATGCCATCTGGGAAGTTGCGTTCAAGCTTGCTCCCAGGAATACAATCTGTTGGCTGGGTACCTGATGTGATTTCTTTTCGTTGAGGTGTACCCCAGTGAAGTTAGAAGTCTCTTAACAAATGTCAGCTGCTGGAGTAGCAATTCCTGACTGTCCACCTGAATCAGGTAATCGTCCAAGTATGGATAAAATTTGAATTTTTATCTACCTGCAATATGCAATGGCTGGAGCTAGGCATTTTGTGAATACCCTGGGCGCAGTAGACAAGCCAAAGGGAAGTGCAGAGAACTGATAGTGCATAGAGCCTGCTCTGAAATGTAGAGATTTCCTGCAAGACTCCCTTATGGGGATGTGCAGATAAGCTTCTTTTTAAAGTCTAGGGTGGCTAGCCAGTAGTCCTTGGCTAGCATAGGAAGCAGCTGTTGGAGAGAAAGCATTTTGAACCTTGGGACCACCAGGAAACTGTTGAGAATAGACAGATCCAGGATAGGGTGATTCTGGGTACCAGAAACAGTCTGGAGTAAAAAAAAACCTTGTCCCCTTTGCTCTGCTGGGACAGGTTAAATAGCCTTGATACTGAGAAGAGAAAATACTTACTTTTGGGCCTCTGCCCACCCACCCACTGGTTTGGGTTAGGCAGTGAGTGGAAGTAGAATCTGTATCCCTGGGATACAATGTTCAAGACCCATCTGTCCTGGGCAATGTACTCATTTTTTTTTGCATGCAGGGCAAGTTTTCCTCCTAAGGGTGCGAGCACCTGGGCAAGACTTGGAAGAGTTAAAGACAAGTCATTGTGAGATTTTACCATGGAACACTGACTTACTACTCCCCGATTTAGAGGTGGGTGCACTCCATTGCTTAGATCTGTCCATACCCTGAGACTATAATCTTGGTGGTATGCTGCCCCTGGGTTTGGACTGAAGGTCTGGGAGGGACTGGAAAGGACCAGTTTTTAGAAGGCCAATGCCTACTAAATCTAGGTGGCTGTACCTGTAGGAAATCAGTTTGCACAGATTTAGCTTTTTCCTCTATCTTTTTGAGGACATCTTCTGCTTTATTTCCAAACAGACGTTCTTGGTTTAATGGTGCATCTAGTAATTTTGCTTTGACATGGTCTGGCAAAATTTGTTCCTTAAGTCAAGCATGCCTTCTAAGAACAAATCCAGTGACAGCAGCCCAGTAAGATGCTTCTACGGCATCAAAACCTACGACATCAAAACCACATTGCAAAGTATGTTTTCCAGCTTGGTGAGCAGAATGCATTAACTCTTGTAAATCTTTATGTTCTGCACAATCAGGAATCAACACCATTTTCTGTTTAATTAGCTCCATAATATGTTGCTGATACTTTAACATATGAAACTGGCAGTTTAAAGCCCTGATGGCAAGAGCAGCAGAGATGTATACCTTCTTACCCCATCTGTCTAAAGCTCTAGAGTCCCTATCTGAAGGGGCAGGGTTTTTGGCTGTTGTAGCCTTAACGTCCCTGGGAAATGGTCTTTGGATCCGCAGTAGGATTCTTAGAGGAATTTGTGGAGTCAGATACTCTGTAGTACCGGTCAGATTTCCTGGGAGCTGGAGGCAAAGCATCAGGGGTAATGCTGGATTCCAAGAAGACATCCTCTACAATTTACAGAACAGAAGGGATAGCTAGAGGCCTGTGCTGAGGCAAGTTTAAAAATTCAATCAAACAAAAAAAAAAAAGAGCCAGCACAAATCCTGTTCTAAAAATAAGTGTATTCAAAAGATACACATAATATTGGCAATGAAAAACTGCTCAAACCGGTTTCGGCTTTAATAGCTTTCCTCAGTGTGACAAAAACAAACAAGCACCATTACATTCAAATACAGCCCATTAATATATAAGGTAATGAATAGGACAGAGGCCAATCAGAACAATAAACAAATAAAGCAATCAAAAATGCTCATTTAAACTGGGAGAAAAAACTCCCAGTTTAACGATCCACTTTTTTTTTTTAATATTCAAAACCTGATGTAATCCAGTTAAATCATTATTTTTCTGCACAATGCAATCAATAATAGTAAATCTAAAAAAACCTGTCTGATGGTTACAGATATGCTTGTATAGGGCGCTGGTTTGTTTGTGTTTCCTAATATCGCTCAAGTGTTCACAGATTCTATGCCTAAAAGGCCTAGAAGTTTGTCCAACATAAAAAGCTTGGCAGAAGCAGCTAGCTAGATAAATCACCCATGCTGAGCTGCAATAGCCAAAAAAAATTTATATCATAAACATTAGACGTATTTTTACTAGTGAAACAAGTAGTTTTATGTATATGTGAACAACTTGAGCAATGACCACAAGGATGGCAACCTACCAGCCTGTGCCCAATAATGGTCCTTTGTATCAATGTTTTCTCATACCGGACCCTTTTGTAGTGGCTAAACAGAGAACCCAAAGATCTGCCCTTAGGAAAGAACATTTGTTGCCCAAAATATCCATAAAAGGACCCTCACCCTCTAAAATGTTCCAGTGTCTTGAAACTATATCCATAAATGATTTAGTGTTTTTACCATAAGTAGTCACTAACCTTATCTGTGAACCCTGGTCAGGAACCAGTTCCCTGTACCTTAACTCAGATCTATCATGTAGTTGCGCATGCTGACTGGCCACACAGATGTCACCAACCCTGTATCCTCGGGCTTTGAATCTGGCACATAAGTCTGATCCGAAATGATGATGAGTGGCAGTACTGAAGCATATTCTTTTTACCCTGAGAAATTGAGACTTGGGGATGTTCCTGATGACATGTTGAGGGTGGAAGCTAGACGCATGACAAAGTACTATATTGGGGGAATTTTTGGAACACCTGTGTTTCTAATGTATTCAAAGGAGTACGTGTGACCAAAACATCCAGAAATGTTATTTCTTGTTTATGCCAGGTCAATTTGAATTCGGTACCCCCATATATTTTCATTCAAGTATTCCACAAATTCCTGAAGATTCCCAGCATCAGCCCTCCACACAAGCCAACAGTCATCAAGATATCGTCTCCAAATATCCACTTCATCAAGGTAAATGTTACGGCATCGATAATAATTAAGTGACTCCTCTATATAAGCCATAAATAAATGGGCATATATGGGGGCAAAAGATGCCCCCATTGCCATACCCCGAACTTACCACACACATTGTTTCTGAAAATAGAATATGTTCTTATCGAGAACGTATTCAGCTAAACACTAAAGGTACCGAACCCAGGTATGTATAAACTCGGCCCTGTCTAGCCAATACTGAAGTGCCATCAAGCCTGCCCAATGAGGAATGTTAGTATACAGGGAGGTGGCATCAAGGGTGCATAGCAACCAATCGGATTCCAATTGGAGGTCCGAAATGATCCCCAAGACGTGTGTTGTATCTTGAATCCATGACCGTATATGAGGTAACAGGGGTTTAAGATGTTGAGTAAGAAATTCAGAGAGGGGTTCTGTTAATGAACCCCTCCCTGAAACAATAGGTTGCCGGCAAGATGAACTTTTTTCTGACATCGGTTAGAGCAAGAAAAAAGGATCCCCAACGGGATACTTATCTTTTAGAAGACTTCAGGTCTGAAACTCAAAAAATGAAAATTTCAGAAGGCGGCCGACTGGCACTTGCGAACTGCTTCTGTTTCGGACACTGCACGGCAAGAAAAGCTGATGTAATGGTATCGGCTACATGTTTTATACCCCTGACGACCTGATGTCATTGGAAGACGCGACAGCATCTGACACAGATATCCCAAGACTCTGGTATTCAGGCCGACTGAGAGCTACCTGCAGGCAGATAACCCAATTGTGACGACTGCAACAGTGAAACATGAACATCTATTTGACACCTGGAGTTTCTGCACAGCCTTGTTCCATCACATCATTTCATTACCATGAAGTTGTGTAGTTCCCATCTCAATTATTCTTGGCACAATGGTACTGTGCCTCTAAGATACACCTTGGATGCAAACATCAGAAGAGGAAAATCAGGATATGTACTAGCCAGTGCCTGCTGCATGCATGCAAAGAGCAGAATCTGGCTGCATACTTCAGTGAAAGTGTTTCCAATGATGGGCTCGCTTCGTACAGATCCACTACCATGTTAAGTACATAACTTTCATATCAGTCAAGTAGTTCTTCTTCAGTAACTTGCAGAACAAAGTCCACAGTTACTCATCTGGGTTGAGTTGGCTAGGCATGCATTCCCAAATAAAGTGTTCACTGTGGAAGCAATGCCCAACCTATACTGTTTAGCAAAAGTGCTTAGGTTAGATTAAGCGGCTGTTAAATATTGTCAAATGAGGCTTTTAAGAGAAATGTCAATGAGGTTACCAGTGCGCTCTTAAAATAAGCTTTTGAAGGGACCAGTAACTCTCAACCAACTAAGATGTATTAAAATTGTACAAAGTCAGAAATCCACCTGAATGCAGTGACTTGGGACATACTACTTTCCTTTGTTGAACTAAGCAAGTAAAAGTCTGACAGTCTAACTCATTAGATCTGCTGATGTAGAATCTAAGAAACCTGTGGATATCCAATGCAAAACAGGTTTCTCCTTTATTCTGGTAGTTGCAGAATAGTGCTAGCAGCATCAATGCAATTTATTTTGGTTGCTACTTCAGGCCTAAAAGAGGGGTTAGTTCAAAGTGTCACTTGGTCCTTGTGGAAAATCAAAGAGGGGTTTTCACTGAAATAGGTTGCAGCTCTAAACTTTATCTTGAAAGAACAAGCTAAAAAAAGAAGAATGGTCGGCTAAGAGAGCAGTTGCTATGGCAAAGAACAAGATGTTAGAGAAACTTTCTTTAAAGTATCCCAGCACAAAGCAATTATGAGGTTGCAAAGACAAAGATATGAATGGCGACTGCAGCTCACTAGACCATGAAACAAAAGGAGATGAAAGGAGTACGTCCATGACTTTCTGAATTACTCCTAAAATCTCTTGTATTAGAGGCAACATGGGATATATGCAAATGACCCTTTAAGGAAATATGGTGTTTCAGCTATATGGCAATTCTGAATGTCCATGACTTTTCCTTCAAGTCTATTTATGGACAAAATTCAGGCCAATAAAGCCAAACCCATGATTAGTCAAACATTCCACTTACACTGTGCTGATTATGCCATACGAAAGCGGAAATATTTATGTCCACAGCTAATGGGGTTTGGCACAGCCTACAATGGAGAAAGAATCCACTGCATTAGAACAGAACTAAGGAAAATGAAGCCGGGGGAAAACCGGCTCAGATGAAGTAACAGCACTCCCGCTTGGTGAGTTAAGGGAGAAACTGCGCAGAGGGTACTCACTTTAGTATGGAGAGAAATGCAAATTCCAGATGACTAGCAAACAAACATTCTTGTGCCAAAGTACAACAAAGGGGATATTCACAACTGCAGGTAGTACAAAGGTATCAAATTCCTGCTGCACTACATGAAAGGGGTGTAGACAGTAACTGACAAATAGAGAACAGTCGGAGATAAGCAGTTGAAATTCAGATTAGGATGCAGCACAACACATCCAATAGCTGTAGTAAGACAGACAGTAGAGAAGCAGCTAGAGATGAGGAAATAATCCAGCTGGGCAGTCCTGTGGTTCAAAGTCCCCAAAACATTAGTGAAATTAGTGCAGGCTATATACATGGACCCAATGACACAAATATCAGCTGTTTAGACTGAGGGGCTCCCAGTGTAAGTGTGTGCAAATCAGCGTTCAGCTATGAGCCCACTGCTGTTCATAGTGGTAATGGACTAGATTACCAACCAGGTCAAAGGGGGTAGATCAACAAAAACCTATTGTATGCAGCCAATGTTGCACAACAAAAAAAATCTGAACAAGATCTTCAGCACATAAATGGCAACTGGAATACAAAACAGAAAGCAAATGGGGGTAAAACTGAGTACAGACAGGACATTTGTCATGGCAGCAAATGGAGAAAGTCAAAGTCAGAAGTAGAAACTTGCGACAGAAAAACATTGGAACAGGCTGACAGCCTCAAGTGCCTGTGAGGGGTGATTGAGATGAAGGGAAGTCTGAATGAGGAGGTCAAAGGTGGTAGGCAGCCAACTGGCTAGGTAGGGCATGACAGAATAATGCCAAAAAGCTGAAAGGTAAGCTGTGCAAAACAGTGGTGTGATCAGTTTCTGTATGGCACAGAAATCTGTGCAGCGAAGGCAGAGCAGCTGAGGAAGCCTGACATGATGGAAATGAAGTGCCTCAGATAGGTTCTACAATGTGCACCATGGAAAAGAAGAAACAAAGAAATCAGAACAGAAGCCAAAGTAGTCCCAAATGCAAAGATCATCAAGGAGTATGGATTATGGTGGTTTGGTCATATACATGAAGGCAAGAGAAGATTTGCTGAAGATAGTACAGTTGTGTATACTTACCATAAATTAAGATGTTTGAGTGTATTCACTGTTGCAGTCATTACATTTGGGTAATCTAGCAGGTTGCCCTCAGTCGGCCTGAATAACAAAGTCTTGGGTCCTGCGTCGGTTGCTGTCTCCTCTTCCATGACGTCAGGTCATCAGGGGTATAAAACATGCAGCTGACGCCATTTTAATCAGTTTTTTCTTGCTCCAGATGTCAGGTGCCCCCCAAACGGGAAGCAAAAATATATATAAATAAACTATAAATACATAAATGCATTTTTAGAAACATAAAATTTACCTTCGACTAAAAGCAAATACACCACAAAGGCTTTTGAGTATAGTGAAGGAAAGAAAAGGTAGAGAATGGGGGATGGCAGGTGGGTAACCCGGACTGCAACAGTGAATACACTTGAACATCTACATTTATGCTAAGTGTACACAACTGTAATATGTTCATGTTTCACTGTTGCAGTCATTACATTTGGGTAGAATCCCAAACCTATGGATGGGAGGATGGAACTAAACAGCATTAGGAGCAGCTATAAGGCCCTGCAGGACTGCAGTGGCAAAGCCTACCCTGGATGTAGAGAGAAGTGGTAAATGATAATGCGTTGTGAAGGTATGAACAGAGCTGCAAGTAGCAGCTTCTAGAATGTCTTTGGTTGGGAACCCTCTGAGAAAAGCTGCTGAAGCAGAGGCAGCCCTGGTGGAATGGGATCCCCTTGGCCAAAGGTTTACCATGGTGCAAATAGCAGAAACGGATGCAGTGGCTTATCCATTTAGAAATAGTTTGCTTTGATATAGCCTTCCCCTCTGATCCTGCAGCAAATGCTACCAGTAGTTCCTCAGACTTTCTTAGAGATTTTGTCCTGTTTAAGTAGAATCTTAGTTGTCTGTGTACATCCAATGAATGCAGAATCCGCTCCCCCTTGTTCTGTGGATTTGGGAAAATGTTGGCAGGTGAATGGTCTGGTTAAGAGCCACACTGCATACCACCTCAGGCATAAAAGAAGGATTGGTCCTGAGGGCCACCCTGTCTGGGTAAAATATAATGAAAGGGTCCACTGCCATGAGAGCCTGTAGTTCTGAAACCCTTCTTGCTGAGGTGACTGCCAAAAGAAAAGCCATCTTCCAAGAAAGAAATTTTATATCCGCAGTAGCTGCTGGTTCAAAAGGAGGCAGGGTGAGTTTTTCCAGCACAAAATTGAGGTCCCATGCAGAAGTTGGGTGTTCTCCTGGAAGGCCTTAAAATTTTGGCCCCTCTGAGATACTGTTTAAGCAGTGGATGAGAAAAGAGGGGAGGCTCTGTGTTGTAATGAGCCGAGATGGCAGAGGCATGGATTTTTATTGAAGAAAAAGATAGGCCCTTGTCAAGCATCTCAGTTAAGTAATGCAAAATCTGAGGAATATTGGGCTTTGCTGTGTCTATTCCTTGTGCTTGGTTCCAAGCACAGAATCTCTTCCATTTATCAGCATAAGATTTTCTAGTACTATGCCTTCTGGCTTCCAAAAGGACACCCAACACAGGTTTACTGAGAGATGTGGTTTGAATAATTAGTTGATCAGCCATGCTGCAAGATTCGGAGTTTGAAGAAAAGTATGTAGAATTTGAAAGTTCTGCTGAGACAGTAGATGAGGTGTTTGAGGCAAGTACCATGGAGGGAGGTGTGGCATATTCCTTAGAAGTGGGTACCAGTGCAGGCGAGGCCAGTCCGGAGCAATAAGGATCATTTTTGTTTTTTCCTGTCTGACTTTTATTAAGACCTTGGAGAGTAGAGGCAGAGGGGGGGAAAGGCATAGACTGATAGGCTTTTCCAGCTGAAGGGTAGAGCATCCACTTTCCATGCTTTTTTGTGATGAGTTCTTGTGCAGAATTTGTCCAACTGACAGTTGTGGGGGAGAGGCAAATAGATCTATGTCTGGGCGCCCCCATTTCTGTGTTAACCTGCTGAAGATTTGTAGATCCAATTTCCATTCGTGTGGGTCCATAAGATTTCTGCTTAGGTCATCTGCCAGAGTATTTTGCTTTCCTGGCAGGAACTGTGCTTGAAGATGTACTTGGTAAGTCAAGGCTGTGTTCCACAAGGCCATGGCTAGTCTGCAAAGGGGGTAGGAATGTGTATCCCCCTGCTTGTTTATGTACCACATAACTGTGGTGTTGTCCGTCTTTATCAGTAGTTGTCCTGAATAAAGTAAGTCCTTGAAGGCTGTCAGAGCATTCTGAACAGCTAGCATTTCTTTCTGGTTGATATGCAAGTGCATTTGGTTTGGGCTCCGTTTGCCCTGAATGCATCTCTGCCAGGTGGGCCCTCCAAGCATAGTCGGATGAGTCTGTAGTCAGGGTTTGGGTGGCAGGGGGTAGAGTGAATGACATTCCCTTGTTTTGGTGACATGTCTCTGCCCACCAAAGAAACTCCTGTTGCAGACAGGGAATGAGAGGAATCACTGTTTCCAGGCTGTGACAATGTTGACTCCATAAACTTTTTAGGTACCATTGAAGTTTCCTCATATGCAGTCTCGCATATGGAATTAGTAGAATGCAGGATGCCATGAATCCCAAAGCCTACAGAATTTGTCTTGCAGATAACTGGGTTTTTGTTGCCTTTGTCTGGCGCGAGGTAAGCCATCTGGTCAATTGTATTCAAGCTTGCACCCAGGAATGTAATTATTTGAGAGGGTACCAGTTGTGATTTCTTTTCGTTTATGGTGCATCCTAGGCATGCCATAAGCTTTTTTACAAATGCCAGATGTTGAAGAAGAGTGTCCTTGTCCTCTGCTTGAATGAGACAAGCATACAGATAAGGATAAATTTGGATGTTTCTTTGTCTGCAGAATGCAATTACTGGTGCCAGGCACTTTGTAAAGACCCTGGGCACAATAGATAAGCCAATGGGCAGTGCAGAGAATTGGTAATGCAAAAAACCTTCTTTGAAGCAGAGGTATCTTCTGCACAATTCCCTTATTGGGATATGCAGGTATGCCTCTTTTAAGTCTAGAGTTACTAACCAAGCATTCTTGCCTAGCATGGGCAGTAGCTGTTGTAAAGTCAGCATTTTGAATTTTGGAATGTCCAGTTACGTGTTCAGAATCATTCCAGTTACGTGTTCAAAATCGATAAGTCCAGTATTGGATGCCATGAATTGTCTTTTCTGGGTACCAGGAAAAGTCTTGAATAAAATCCTTGTTCTTTTTCCTTTTCTGGTACCGGCTGAACAGCCCCCATATCCATGAGGGACATGACTTGTTTCTGGGCCTCTGCCCACTGGTTTTGTGGCAGATCCGGCCATCCATTTGGAATTGGCAAAGTATGGAAATGAAATCTGTACCCCTGGGATACTATGTTTAATACCCACTTGTCCTGGGTAATTAACAGCCAATTTTGAGCATGAAGTGCTAGTTTTCACCCCCAAGGGGGCTGCCAAAAGATAAGTGCTTGGAGATGGTAGAGAAAGTCATCAAGACTGCTTACTGTAGGGTTGTCCTTTGTTTCCTCTAGATTTGGAGGTGAAGGTACTCCACTGCTTTGACCTGTAAGAACCCTGTGATTGATATCTGGAGCTTTCTGAGCGCCTGGGTTTACCCTGAGTGGCTCTGTTGGACACAGGAAAGGACCAATTTTTAGTAGGCCAGTGCCTACTGAACCTGGGTGGCTGCACTTGCAAGAAATCTTTTACAGTTTGCATAGATTTAGCTTTGTCTTCCATTTTCTTTAAAACTTTTTCTGCCTTATTACCAAACAGAGTATCATGCTGCAAAGGGGCATCCAACAATTTAGCTTTAACATGATTAGGCAGATTTTGCTCCTTGAGCCAGGCATGCCTTCTAAATCACAGATCCAGTAACGGCGGCCCTGCAAGAGGCCTCCAAGGAATCAAAACCACATTGCAAAGTATGCTTTCCAACCTGTTCTGCTGAATGCAATAAATCCTGTAACTCTATTTTCCACACAATCAGAAATCAACATCATTTTCTGTTTAAGTAAGCCCATAACATGCTGTTGATATTTAAGCATATGAAACTGGCAGTTTAAAGCCTTGACTGCCAAGGTTGCAGACGTATAAACCTTCTTACCCCATCGATCCAGCGCCCTGGAATCTCTATCAGAAGGGGTAGGATTTTTGGCTGTAGAAGCCTTAACACCCTTGGGACCCAGAGAAATAGTCCGCCTCTTAGCAGGGGGGGTTGGGAACCCCTGATCAAGGTAATTAAATCCTCAGCCATTTTGATAATCTGTTTGTAGGCATAGGGACCTGAGCACGTGGCTCATGCGTCATTTTTTTAAACATAGACTTTTTTTTTTTACCTTGTTTTTGTTGCTGGCATAGGTTTAATATAAAAATTTTGAGGCCTGAAAACACCCTCAGAAGCTAGTGCCTGCTCAGCTGCTCTGGACCCATCCAAGGGAGAGACATCCACGGGTTCAATACTCTGAGAATCTCGTGGCATTCCGGACTCCAAATGGGTCTCGGTAGAGGCCTGAGACTCAGAAGTAGCATGTATCAGGCTGCAAAAGTGCCGCACTGAGTACCGACGACCGGCTTGGGAGAAGCTTCGTCTGTTTTGGACCTCGACGGTCTGTCTTTTTCCTTGCATTTTTTGTGAACCCCGGTAGTCGGATTGCTAACCGACGACATTTCAGGTTTGTTAAATCTTGAACCAAAATATTTAGAAACAAAAATATACCGACGCTTAATAGTGCGTTGGTTAAATTTAGCACAAAACCGACAGAAAGGCACATTGTGATCAGGGCCTAGGCAAGGAATACAGTACAAATGAAAACCCTTATGAGGTATTTGCGTCCCCAAGTAATGCAATTATTAACTTTTACTGCTATCGGTAAGGAGCAAAAAAAGTTTCCCCAATGGGGTACTTGGCTTTAGTTTGAAGACTTCAGTTCTGAAACTCGGATACGAAAATTTCAGGAGTTGGCCGACCGGCACTTGTGAACTGCTTCTGCTTCGGGCACATTGCGGCAAGAAAGATGGATTAAAATGGTGTCGGCTGCATGTTTTAGACCCCTGACGACTTGACGTCATGGAAGAGGAGACAGCAACCGACACAGGACCCAAGACTTTGTTATTCAGGCCGACTGAGGGCAACCTGCCAGCAGATTACCCAAATGTAATGACTGCAACAGTGAAACATAAAAAACATTTGGGGGAGAGAGGAAGAAAGAAAAAATTAGGATGCCCAGTCAAGAGCTGGATGGACTGAGAGAAGACCGAGACAGACTAGCATGATGCCCCTGAGATGGTATGATAGTAGCAGTGGATTGCTACAGTTGTCTCCAACTAATGTAACACTTAAACCTTATGGGAAAAATAAGAAAAAGAGGTTAACTTTTTGTGTGTCTTGTGCCAGCTATCCAGGGGCAGGTGTCTATCTTCATAACCCCATTTAAATGTATACTTACCATGATTACCAGCTCCTGTGTAAGACTAACAATCTTCTCTCTCTCAGCCTCAGATATATTCTGTACCACTATATGTACAGGTTTTTAAGAGCATACCAACCACATCGTGTGGGTCTGGCAAATACCCGTAACACAGAAAGTGGCTGACCTGTCGAGTGCTCTACTGCTGTTGCAAGTACTCAAGTTGGAAGACTATTTAAAACCCCAAATGACAACTGAAGATATCACAGCAAAGCATAGAAGATTATTCTTAAACTGGAACTTCTGCTGTTCCTGTGCTACACAGCAACCAATCTTTTTAAAGCTGTGTTTTTGGAATACAGCTTTATGAGGGCACTTTCAAAAATTATCATTAAAAGCCCATCATACAGGGTGGTAGCTCAAAGTCTAGACTCCTCAAAATCTGGGAACTTAAATGCTCAAAATAAATCAAACAACTCAACGGTTTGACTCCCTCTCCCCCCAACACACACACACTTCTTAGGATAATAGTCTCCTCTAAGGATGCATCCTCTGGAAAGGACCTTCAAGAAACTGAGTCGTCAACATCAATCAAAAAGCAAAGGATTCTGTAGTTGATCCAAACAGGAAAGGACTCCCTTCCCCAAATCCAAACGTCAAGACGTTTCAGGAAGGTAGTTATTTTTCATTTTTTGTTAGAGCACAGAACATGAAAGGGGAAGAGAGGAGTTTGGAACACAAATGGAACTGCTCTCGGCAGGGCAGCCAGGTACTCCTCTATGAATTTCTGGAAATCACATTAAATAAGAGATCAAATAAAGCAACAAAGGCATCCACCGGACTCATGCACAGCATCAGTTATTCACTTTTGTATACGAATATAACTTAAACGATCCGTTTCTTCATTAACCATGAAATACTTTTATTATATAAAAAAGTTAGTGCTTTCACCGTATTGGCTTCTTCAGACTTATGACAAACAAAAGGAAATCATGTGTTTAAATAAACATTAATCATAACCGATTGGTTGACATAAAATTAGATGTCATTAGTAGTTAAAATGACACTGATACTTCATTATGGCATTACATACAATGTCAGGTTAAAGTAAGAAGCATATAAAGCACCAAACTCACTATAAATAATCTAAAAATAACTAAACAATGTATATATTTGTTTAAAAATATACATATAAAAACTATACTTAGTTGCTTCTAAAAAATAACAATATGTTTAATAACTGCATACTACACAATTTTAAGAATATATAATAAATAATTCTAAAATGCTTCATCCTAATATTCATTTTCTTAAAGATCGTACTGCACTAATAACAGTGTTACTGCTAGAGACTATAATTTTACTGATAGTAAGGTTGCTGGTAAAAAATGATTCAAAGTTCATCATACTTTAATCATTTTAAGCCTTCTTTTTCAAAGGACTGGTTTTAATGGAACCTTGTCATTCAGTCCTGGAAACTTATCAGCTATGAATCTAATTATTCACCTTAACTCACATTCCTCACTGTAGCTTTCTAGATCACCACCACGTATATTTGGATTTACCTTCTGTATGACCATAAATTTGAATTTATGTGTAGGACGTGATGCAGTGTTACGTTTTGCTAATGCACTCTTCTCTGACCCTATACGTAAATGATATACGTGTTCTCTGATTCTCTCACGTAATTTCCTATCAGTTTTACCTATATAGAATATGCTTCGCAGGCTGTGCACCTAGCAAGGTAAATGATGTGTTCAGTCTGACAATTAGCTGGTACACTGAATACGAACTCTTGACCTAATAAAAGATATGTAAAAGTTCTTCTTGTATCAATATATTCACACTGATTGCATGTGTTACATGGTTTGGTGAAACCTTCTACTTGCATACTATTTGATTCTTTATTTACACAGGACCGGTGACGCAAAATCTGTTTCAAGTTTTTATTTTTAAATAGGAATCTAGGAGCACTTCCTATGATTTCTCTTATATTGTCATCTAAAAGTAAGGTGCTCCAATGTTTCATAATCACTTCTTTGATCATCCCAATGTCCGATGTAAAGAACATCGAGATCTTCAACAAGCTGTCCCTGCTTTCCTGCGTGGTATGCTCAATGTCATAACAACTTGAAAAATAGGGGTATGCTCTAGACGGTCTCAGTAAATCCGTCTCTCTGATGATTTTATCAACTTCTGCTGGACTGTATTTCCTTTCAATAAGTTTCGTTCTAAGATCTGATAATTCTTGTACATAACCTGCATCCGTAGGGCTGATTCTAAATACCCTCATGGACTGGCCTTTGACTACGTTGTTAAATACATAATGGGGGTGCATACTGTCCCTATGCAATAAAGTATTCCTATAACTGTTTCCTGTGGACCCCCGTGTTAATAAGGCCATTCTCAAATCTTTCAATGTTAACATCTAGAAAATAAATCTTATTTCTTTAACTCATAGTAAAATCAAGACAGTCTGTCAACCCATTAATTTTTGATAAAAACTCAACTAAACCAACTTCATCACCCTTCCAAATTAAAAACAAATCATCCACGAAACGTTTATAAAATCCAACATTACATCTAAAACTTTCCAAAAGGAAATAAATGCTCCTCTTCCCATTGGGCCATGACTATGCTGGCGTAGCTATTGGCACACGAACTGCCCATAGCTACGCCATCATTCTGAATGTACACCTTCTCATCGAAGAGGAAAACATTATTGTGTAACAATTTCCAAGAACAGAGTCAATAAATCTACTGCTCTGCTTCCCAAGGATGAATGTGTGGACATAATGGTGTACCTTTTCTACACCCTCATTATTTGGTATCACAGTAAACAGACTCTTAACATCTAATGTCACCAGAATATATTGTTCATTCTCACCTACATCTCTCAAATGTGTGTACAAGTCTAACAAAAACTGTTTACTATCTTTCAAAACGAACCTATTAGCTTCCACTATTGGTCTCAAAAAATGTTATACAAAAAGGGAAAACGGTTCGGTAACCCATCCACGTCCAGCTACTATAGGACGCACAGGTAGATGGGAAGGACTAACTCATAATTGCTGTCTTCACTTTTCAGAAGGTCATCTAACACATCATATATCTTGTATACCTTGTTCACTACTTGGTCCATATTAATTATGGTGTAATAATTCCCTTCTTGTAGTGAAGATACCATACTGTCTTTATAGGTGTGTATATCCATCACAGCTGGTCTAATAATAATAGATGTGTCCTTACTCAGATCATTAAGTGCTTTCCTTTACATAAATGATAAATTGTTGTTTCTATTATTTCTATTTTTCTTATTGTTGATCTTATGGATATCTTGTTCTACTAACTTCGTGAATGTATCTATCAAAGGATGTAAGTTGGGAACATAAACACTTGGTATTCGAAAAAATTTTTCATTTTCTGAACTTTGGTTATCACCATAGTCTAATTTCAATTGAATACTCCTTGCAAACATCTTAATATCTATAACAGTGTCTTGCTAGTAGGAATAAATGTTAGGCCTTTGTCAAGGACCTGTACCTCATATTTTGTTAAACACCTATTAGACAAATTGAGGACTAGTGATTGTCCACCCGTTCCCACATTTTCTTTAATGTAGGGCCCGTATGTTCTTCCCACTGCTTAGTTCTGAAAGTCCCTTGGGACTGAAACCTGGTGGTTTTGGAATATCTGCGTTTGGCCGTAGTGGCTCTGGAAGGAGCTGGAAAGGACCACTTCTTAGTAGGCCAATGCCTACTAAATCTAGGAGATTGCACTTGTAAGAAATCTTTCAGAGTTTGCATACATTTAGCTTTATTTTCCATCTTTTTTAGAACTTCTTCAGCCTTATTGCCAAAAAGGCGGTCCTGCTGTAAAGGAGCATCCAAAAGTTTTGCTTTAACATGATCAGGCAGAGATTGCTCTTTAAGCCAAGCATGCCTTCTAAGCACAGACCCAGTAACAGCAGCCCTACAAGAGGTCACTAAAGAATCAAAACCACATTGCAAAGTATGTTTGCCAACTTGTTCAGCTGAATACAATAAATCCTGTAAATCTTTATTCTCCACACAGTGAGGAATCATCATTTTCTGTTCAAGCAGTCCCAAAATATGCTGTTGATATTTTATCATATGGACTTGACAGTTTAAAGCCCTAATTGCCAAGGTTGCAGACGTATAAACCTTTTTGCCCCATCTATCCAGCGCCCTGGAGTGTCTATCAGAAGGGGTAGGATTTTTAGCAGTAGAAGCCTTAATGTCCTAGGGCCCCTGAATAATGGTTTCAGGTCCGCAACAGGATTTTTGAAAAGGAATTTGTGGGATTCAGGAACCCTGTAGTACCTTTCTGGTTTGCTAGGGTACTTTAGGCAAGGAACCAGGGGCCATACTGGATACCGAAAACATATCAATAATATCTAGTACAGGAGGTATAGCCAAAGGCCTATGCTGAGGAAGAAGGAAATCCCTAAGCCTCTTTTTGGATTCACTGAAATCTTGACTTTCCCCAGTGGAAATGCTCCCTTAAGGTATGTAAAGTTTCCCCAAAAGAGAAATCCTCAGGTGGAGAAGCAGAGGTAATGGAATCCTCTGCATCAGAGTCCTCATAAGTAGGTATGGACAAATCCAGATCATTAGAAGAGTCAGAAAAAACAGAGCCCTGTTCAGAAGATTCATAGTCAAATTCAATCCTAGGCCTCTTGTAAGGGGGGGGGGGGTTGACTACCCCTGATTAGAGTAATTAAATCTTCAGCCATTTTGATAATTTGTTTTTTAGGCATAGGGGCCTGAACATGTGGCATGGGCATTGGTTTTTTAGACATTGATCGAGACTTAGGCCTTAGCACTTGAGTTGGAGTCGGTTTAATATGCAAGGCTGTAGGCCTGAATACACCCTCAGAAGCCGATGCCTGCTCAGCGGCTATGGACCCATCCAAGGTAGAGACATCCGCGGGTTCAATATGTGAAGCATCTCGCAGCATACCGGACTCTGAATGGGTCTCAGTAGAGGCCTGCGAATCAGAAGGAGTGGGTATCAGGAGCTGCGAAAGTGCCTCACTGAGTACCGGCGAACTGGCGACTGACTTAGAAGCGCCGTTGGCAGTTTTGGACCGCAACGGCCTGTCTGTCTTTTTCTTTGCATTTTTTCTGTATTCCGGTACTCGGATGACTAACCAACGTCATTTCTGGATAATTAAACCAAGAACCGAAATATTTTGAAGCAAAAATGTACCGACGATTGATAGTGCACTGATTAAATAAAGCACAAAACCCACATCAAGGTACGTCGTGGCCAGGGCCAAGGCAAGGAATACAGTACAAATGAAAAATCCTTATGAGGTATTTGCTTCCCACAAGTAATACAATTAAGTTTTACTGACATCGGTAATGAGCAAGAAAAAGTTTCCCCAACGGGGTACTTAGCTTTAAGTTGAAGACTTCGGTTCTGAAACTTGAAAATGAAAATTTCAGGAGTCGGCCGACCAGCAATTGCGAGCTGCTTCTGCTTCAGGCACCGCGCGGCAAGAAAGACTGATGTAATGATGTCGGCTGCATGTTTTATACCCCTGACGACCTGACGTCATGGAAGTGACAGCAACTGACGCAGGACCCAAGACTCTCTTAATCAGGCCGACTGAGGGCAACCTGCCAGCAGATTACCCCAAATCTAATGACTGCAACAGTGAAATACGATGAACATCTGCTTGGAATCATTTAGAAACACAAAAGCCAAGTTCCAACCACTGATAAAGATCATTGTCAAATAGACACAGAAAATCCAAAGCATCAAAGTTGGCATAAGCACCACAGCTTCACAAAATAAAAGTATTTACTTCATAAAAATTGGACCAGATAAGCGCTTTCACGTTGTAAAAAGTACAGTTGTGTACACTTACCATAAATGTAGATGTTGGAGTGAATTCACTGCTGCAGTCATCACCTGTGGGTTATCCTTGCTGTGATTTGTACCTACCATAAATGTAGATGTTAGAGTGTTCACCCTGCTGCAATCATCACACTTGGGTTATCCTGCCGTCAAGGCAGTCCCGCAGTCGGCC
This sequence comes from Protopterus annectens, assembly GCF_019279795.1. Classification (NCBI taxonomy): domain Eukaryota; kingdom Metazoa; phylum Chordata; order Ceratodontiformes; family Protopteridae; genus Protopterus; species Protopterus annectens. Next base: position 262,425,705 of record NC_056736.1, on the reverse strand, counting down.
TGAGGTATACAAGAGGCATCCGACGCCATTTTCTTCAGTTTTTCTTGCCCCAGATCAGGTGTCCCCAATTATATATATATATATATATATATATATATATATATATATATATATATATAAAACTATATAAAAAATACATATAAAAATAAAACAATACCTTCAGGCACAAGCAAATATAAGTCCAGCTAGTTCGGAGGGGATGGAGGGAGGGTAACCTGGACTGCAGCAGGGTGAACACTCGAACATAGGTTCATACATTTATGGTAGGTACAAATCTGTACTATGTTCATCGTGTTACCCTGCTGCAGTCATCACACTTGGGTTGAATCCCAAAGCTAAGGATGGGTGGTGGAGTTAAACAGGGTTAGAAGAAGCTATTAGGCCCTGCAAAACTGCAGTGGCAAAACCAACTCTAGTCTTAGAATATAGAGGTAAGTGATCGTGTTTGGTGAAGGTGTGCACTGAACTCCAAGTTGCAGCTTCCAGAATATCCTTGGTGTGCACCCCCCTGAGAAAGGCTGCTGATGTAGCTGTAGCCCTGGTGGAGTGAGACCTAATGTTAGCAGGTACCGGTTTCCCATGATGCGTGTAGCAGAAATGTATGCAATGTCATATCCATTTTGAAATGGTCTGTTTTGAGATGGCTTTTCCTTGTGATCCTGCAGCAAAGGCTACAAAGAGCTGGTCAGATTTTCTGCAAGCCTTAGTTTTATCCAAGTAGTAACGTAATTGCCTGTGAATGTCCAAAGAGTGCAGGGAGTCTTTCTCCTTTGTTCTGGGGATTTGGGAAAAAGGTGGGCAAATGAATGGTTTGGTTTAGGGCCACACTGGACACCACCTTTGGCATAAAGGAAGGGTTAGTTCATAGAGAGACTCTATCTTGATGAAAAATGAGGAAAGGCTCCACTGCCATTAGTGCCTGTAGCTCTGAGACTCTTCTAGCTGAAGTTATTGCTAGTAGCAGGGCAGTTTTCCATGAAATAAATTTTAAATCAGCTGAAAAAGCTGGTTCAAAGGGCGGCAGTGTAAGCTTTTCCAGAACAATGTTGAGATCCCAAGTAGGTGTTGGTGCTCTCCTGGGCGTTTTATGTTCTTAGCCCCTCTGAGGTACTGTCTTAGGAGTGGATGTGAAAATAAAGGAGGATCCATGTTGTAATGAGCTGAAATTGCTGAGGTGTGGATCTTAACAGATGAAAAGGAAAGTCCTTTGTGCAACATCTCAGTTAAAAATTGTAGAATCTGAGGAATGTTTGGATCTAAGAGATTTTGGCCTTTAGCCTGGTTCCAGGCACAAAATCTTTTCCATTTGTCTGAATAGGTTTTCCTGGTGCTAGACCTCCTGGCTTCCAGAATGACATCCATAACAGCTTTGGATAGAAGTGTTGGGTGGTTGTTTAGGTAATTTGCCATGCAGCCAGGTTTAAAGTCTTGAGCTGGCTGTGTAGAATCTGATTGTCTCGCTGGGTGAGCAGGTGTGGAATTTGTGGTAAAATCCATGGTGGGCTGTGGGCCATGTTCTTTAGAATTGGATACCAGTGCTGGCGTGGCCAGTCTGGTTCAATGAGTATCATTTGTGGTCTATCAAATCTGACTTTCAGCAGTACCTTTGCTAGAAGAGGCAGTGGAGGAAAGGCATACACTGTTAATGATTTCCAACTGAATGAGAGGGCATCCACTTCCCAAGCTCGTGGATGGAATGTCCTTGTGCAAAATTTTTGAAGTTGGTAGTTTTGGGGGTGGGCAAACAGATCTATGTCTGGGCGTCCCCATTTTTGAGTTATTGCAAATATTTGTGGATACAGTTTCCACTTGTGGGGATCCATGATGTTGCTGCTTAGGTCGTCTGCCAATGTGTTTTTCTTTCCTGGCAGGAATTGTGCTTGTAATTGAACTTGGTAAGACAGTGCTGTGTTCCACAAGGTCATTGCTTGCCTGCATAGAGGGTAGGAAAGTGTGACCCCTTGCTTGTTTATGTACCACATTACTGTGGTATTGTCCGTATTATTAGTTGTCCTGGGTGTAAGAGGTCCTTGAAAGCTGTTAGGGCATTCTGTACTGCTAGCATTTCTTTTTGATTGATATGCAGATGTCTTTGATCTGTAGTCCATTTGCCCTGAATGCACTGTCCTGCCATGTGTGCTCCCCAGGCATAGTCTGATGCATCTGTTGTCATAGTTTGCCTGGCTGTGGGTAAGATGAAAGGCTGACCCTTGTTGTGGTGACATGCCTGTGCCCACCACAGAAACTCCTGTTGAAGGAAGGGAATGAGTGGTATCATTGTTTCCAAGCTGTGGCTGTGCTGATTCCATACGCTTTTCAGGTACCATTGTAATTTGCTCATATGCAGTTTTGCAAATGGTATTAGTAGTATGCAAGATGCCATGAAACCCAAGGCCTGCAGAATTGTTCTTGCAGGGAGTTGGGTCTTTGTTGCCATTGTTTTGAAGTATTGAGTCAGCTGTTGCTGCTTGTCTGGCATGAGTTAAGCCATCTGGGCCGTTGTATTCAAGCTGGCACCCAGGAATATTATGTTTTGTGAGGGGACTAGTTTTGATTTCTTTTCGTTTACTGTGTACCCTAGGCAACGTAGAAGGTGATTGACAAATGCCAGATGCTTTAAAAGAATGTCCTTGCTTTCTGCTTGAATAAGGCAGTCGTCCAGGTATGGGTATATTTGAATTCCTCTTTGTCTGCAGTATGCAATTACTGGTGCCAGGCATTTTGTGAAGGCCCTGGGCGCAGTAGTTAAGACAAAGGGCAGTGCAGAGAATTGATAATGGGTTGAACCTGCAATGAAGCAGAGGTATCTTCTTCAATTTTGTCTGATAGGGACATGCAGGTATGCCTCCTTGAGGTCCAACGTTACTAGCCAAGCATTCTTGCCCAGCATGGGAAGAAGCTGCTGTAGTGTTAGCATCTTGAATTTTGGTACTTGTAGATAGGTGTTCAGAATTGAAAGATCCAGAATGGGTCTCCATGCTATGTCTTTTCTTGGGAATAGAAAGAGTCTTGAGTAAAATCCTTCTCTTTGCTCCTGTGTAGGTACCAGTTGAATGGCTCTCATGACGATGAGAGCTGTAATTTGTTTTTGTGCCTCTGCCGATTGATTTGTTGGCAGGTTTGGCATTCCTTTTATCCTTGGCAAGGTATGAAAGTGGAATCTGTATCCTTGAGACAATGTTTAGGACCCATTTGTCTTTTGCGATGATATGCCAGTTGCCTGCAAAAAGAGCTAATTTTCCTCCCAAGGGAGCTGCAAGAGAGATTTGCTTGGTAGTTTGAGGATTGAGTCATTGTGTTGGTCTTCTGCTAGCTTGGGGCCTGTCCTCTCCTCCTTTCTGGGTAGCAGTACCCCATTGGCGAGGTTTGTAAGGGCCTTGTGACTGACCTCTACCCCTTGGGTGTCTGCATTTGCCCCTCTGTGATCTGTCCAAAGCTGAAAAGGACCAGTTTTTTGTGTGCCAATTTCTGCTGAAACGAGGGGGTTGTACCTGTAAAAAAATCCTTGACCATCTGCATAGACTTTGCCTTATCCTCCATTTTCTTTAAAACCTGTTCTGCTTTGACATCAAGTAATACATCCTGCTGTAAAGGTGCATCCAATAATTTTGCTTTAACATGATCAGGCAGGGTTTGTTCTTTTAACCAAGCATGTCTGCATATAACAAAGCCAGTAACAGTTGCTCTACAGGAAGCTTCCAATGAATCAAATCCACATTGTACAGTGTTTGCCCACCTGTACAGCTGCATGCAACAGATCCTGCATTTCCTTGAATTCAGACTGTTCAGAATGTGTGCTCATTTTTTTGTTTTAATTGAGACATTAGGAATTGCTGATATTTCAGCGTGTGAAACTGACAATTTAATGCTCTCATAGCCAGAGTAGCTGAGGTTTATATCTTCTTACCCCATCTATCTAGGGCTCTGGAATCCCTTTCAGAGGGTACAGGATTTTTAGCCATAGAACCTTTAGCCCCTTTGGGACCCCTGGGAAATTGTTTCTGGGTCAGCCACAGGGCCTTTATAAAGGAATTTGTGAGAGTCAGGTACTCTGTAGTACCTGTCTGGTTTGGCTGGAGCAGGAGGTAGAGAGTCTGGATTTAGACTAGACACCAGTAAATATCATCCACAATGTCTAAAACTGGAGGGATAGCAAGTGGTCTATGCTGGGGTAGTAAAATGAACTCTCGGTGCCTTTTCTTAGAATCATAGCCCTGGCCTTCCCAGTGGAAATGTTCCCTCATGGTATGTAAAGTTTCCCCAAAGGACTAGTCTTCAGGGGGAGATGCTGAGGGAATAGAGTCTTCAGCATCAAAGTCTACATAAGGGGGAAAAGTGTAATCCTGTTCCTCAGAAGAATCCGAAGAAATTGAAACCTGGTCAGAGGAAGCATAATCTTCCTCTTGTCTTGGTCTTTTATCTGGAGGGGGATGGGAACCCCTGATTAGGATAATCAAATCTTCAGCCATCAGCCATCTTAAGCATTTGTTTCTTAGGCATGGGGCCTTGAACTGTAGAGTGATGTACAGTCTTTTTTGGCTTTAATGGAGTTTTAAGTTTAGCATAAGATTTAATGGTGAGTGTAGTCGGTCTAAAGACACCTTCTGCAACCGAAGGTGTTTCAACTGCACCGGGATCTCTTTCTGCTCCGGTGTCGGAAGTGCCTAAAGAAGATGGCTGCGACGGCCTAGTACACTCCGCTTGGGAATCCGCAGCTGTCTGGGGTTCCAATTCTGTGGTAGTCAGGGGCTGCGTAGGCACCTCACTGAAAACCAGACAACTGGCGACAGGCCCAGCGGAGGCCTCGGAATCTGGCTTGTTCCTAGGCTGCCTGTCCTTATCCTTGCGTTTTTTATGCACGTCGGTCGTCGGCTGCTCCGATGGCATGATATAATTAAATTTTCTACCAAAGTAATGTCGTGCGAAGTCAAAACGGCGTTTGATAGTTCGTTTACTAAACCCGACACAAAACCGACAACCTGTGACGTCGTGGTCTGGGCCTAGGCAAGGAATACAGTAAGAATGGAACTCCTTATGAGGTATTTGCTTCCCACAAGAAATGCAATGGTTAACTTTTTCTGACATCGGACTGAGGCAAGAAAAAGTTCCCCAATGGGGTACTTAGCTTTATTCAAGACTTCGGACTGAAATTCGATCTGAAAATCTCAGGTGTCGGCCGACCGGCACTTGCGAACTGCTTTTGCTTCGGGCACCGCGCGGCAAGAACGACTGAAGAAAATGGCGTTGGATGCCTCTTATATACCCCTGGCGCACTGACATCAGGGAAGAAGCAACAGCAACCGATGCCGGACCAATACTTTGGAACTCAGGCCGACTGTGGGACCGTCTGACGGCAGGTTAACCCAAGTGTGATGACTGCAGCAGGGTAACACGATGAACATCCCTCGGTTGGCCCGAATACCAAAGTCAATGTTTTGTTGCGTCGGCTGCAGTCGCTTGTAGTCTGACTTCAGGTCGTCAGTGCTATAAAGCAAGGCAGCTGATGTCATTACACCAATTTGTCTTGTGTCAACCAGTCAGAAGCACAAGGAGATCAGGAAAAGTGTTCCTGGAGGCAAAAAGCCACCATAGGAAGCTTATGCCCCCCTAGTGGAAGACACTATATAAGGGATGGAGGTGGGAAACCAGGATTGCAATAGTGAATACACTCAAAACGTCTACATTTATGGTAAGTGCACTATGTTCTTCATGTTTCACTGTTGCAGTCATCACCTGTGGGAGGATTCCCAAAGCTAAGGAAAGGGGTGGAGGATAAGTTAAAGTCCTAGGCATGGTCAGCAGGCCCTGCAGAACTGCAGAGGCAAACCCTGCCCTAGACGTAGAAAAAAGAGGTAGGTTGTAATGCTTTGTAAAGGTATGGACAGAGGTCCAAGTGGCAGCTTCCAAAATGTCTCTGGTGTGGACTCCTCTGAGGAAGGCTGTGGAAGTGAAGGCTGCCCTAGTGGAATGGGTATGGATAGAGTTAAGGGTGGGGGTTCCTATGTAGTCTGTATCTGAAATGGATACAGTGTGATATGCATTTGGAAGTGGTTTGATTGGAAATGGGCTTCCCCTCTGCCCCGAGGCAAAGAAAAGTAGTTTGTCTGTTTTTCTGAATGGTTTAGTACGGTCTAGATAGTATTTGAGCTGTCTGTGCAAGTCTAGTGAGTGTAGAATTCTTTCCCCCTTGTTTTGGGGAAAAAAGGTGGGTAAGTGTATGGCCTGGTTGAGGGTCACATCAGATACCACCTTGGGCATAAAGGTGGGGGTTAGTCCTCAGGGAGACCCTGTCTGCATGGAAAATGATGAAGGGCTCAAAGTAAAGTTTTGTACCTACCATAAATGTAGATGTCCGATAGGTATGCATCTGCAGTCATAACATATGGGTTGTCCTGCCTCAGGCAGCCCTTCGGTCGGCCGGATTCCAAAGTCTGGGTCAGGCCTCGGCTGATGTCGCACTTCACCCGACGTCATAGCTCCTGGGGTATAAAGGCATCAGCCGACGCCATTTTCCTCAGTGTTTCTTGCCCCAGATGCCAGGTGCCCTCTAGGAAGGCTAAATTTGTATAAAAGTAGAAAATTCCAAACAGTAGAAATCAAAAAGTATATATACATAATATACATACAAACAAATACACCATAATAGATTCCCCCAGCTAGCTAAGAGAGGGGTAAGTACCCTAGGAATACCACAGAGGGGAAGGAGGGTGGGTAATCCTGACTGCAGATGCATACCTATCGGACATCTACATTTATGGTAGGTACAAAACTGTACTATGTCCTTCAAGGATGCATCTGCAGTCATAACATATGGGTAGAATACCATAGCCAAACTGGGGGAGGAGGCACTAAGATAATGATGGTGTAGTTAAGATCCCTTGTAAAACTGCAATTGCAAAACCTGCTCGGGATCTGGAGTATAAAGGAAGATTGTAATGCTTGGCAAATGTATGCACGGAGCTCCAAGTAGGAGCTTCTAAAATGTCCTTGGTAGCCACTCCTCGTAGGAAAGCTGTAGTGGTGGCTGTAGCTCTTGTGGAGTGAGGCCTGATATTTTCAGGAGTCGTCTTTCCATGAAATAAGTAGCAGAATCGAATGCAATTTCCTATCCATTTTGAGATTGTCTGTTTTGAAATTGCTTTTCCTTGCACTCATGTTGCATATGCTACCAGAAGCTGGTCAGTTTTTCTGCTGCCCTTAGTTCTGTCCAGATAGTAGCGCAGTTGTCTGTGTACATCCAATGTGTGTAGTAGTTTTTCCCCCCTGTTCTGTGGGTTAGGGAAGAATGTAGGTAAATTAATAGCTTGGTTCAAGGATACCCTGGATACCACCTTTGGCATAAAAGTAGGATTGGTTCTCAGAGACACTCTATCCTGGTGAAAGATAAGGAAAGGCTGCACTGCCATTAATGCCTGTAACTCGGATACCCTTCTTGCTGAAGTGATTGCTAGCAGGAAGGCAGTTTTCCAAGATAAGAACTGTAAGTCTGCTGTTGCTGCTGGTTCAAAAGGGGGAAGTGTTAATTTTTCTAGCACAAAATTGAGATCCCATGCAGGCAGAGGTGGTTTCCTTGGAGGTTTTACATTTTTGATCCCTCTCAAAAATGGTCTGAGGAGAGGATGAGAGAAGATAGGAGGATCCATGTTGTACTCTGCTGAAATTGCTGATGCATGAATCTTAATGGAAGAATAGGACAGGCCATTGTGGAACAGTTCTGCTAAGTATTCTAGGATGTGTGCTAGGTTTGCCAGGGTGACATTTGTTCCCTTTGCTGCACTCCAAATGAGGAATCTCTTCCATTTGGCTGAACATGTTTTCCTTGTGGAGGGTCTGCGAGCCTCCAGGATAATGTCCTTAACCCTCTGAGATAAAAGTACAGTTTTGTACCTACCATAAATGTAGATGTCCGATAGGTATGCATCTGCATTCCTAACATATGGGTTGTCCTGCCTCAGGCAGCCCTTCGGTCGGCCGGATTCCAAAGTCTGGGTCTGGCCTCGGCTGATTTCGCACTTCACCTGACGTCATAGCTGCTGTTTATCGGGTATAAAGGCATCAGCCGACGCCATTTTCCTCAGTGTTTCTTGCCCCAGATGCCAGGTGCCCTCTAGGAAGGCTCAATTTGGATAAATGCAAATAATTCCAAACAGCAGAGAGCAAACAATATAAAGATATAGAAGTATATACATATATATACAAACAAATACACCATAATAGATTCCCCCAGCTAGCTAAAAGAAGGGGTAAATACCCTAGGAATACCACAGAGGGGAAGGAGGGTGGGTAATCCTGACTGCAGATGCATACCTATCGGACAACTACATTTATGGTAGGTACAAAACTGTACTATGTCCTTCAAGGATGCATCTGCAGTCCTAACATATGGGTAGAATACCATAGACAAACTGGGGGAGGAGGCACTAAGATAAAGATGGTGTAGTTAAGATCCCTTGCAAAACAGCAGTTGCAAAACCTGCTCTGGATCTAGAATATAAGGGTAGATTATAATGCTTGGCAAATGTATGCACGGAGCTCCAAGTAGCAGCTTCTAAAATGTCTTTGGTAGCCACTCCTCGTAGGAAAGCTGTAGTGGTGGCTGTAGCTCTTGTGGAATGAGGTCTGATATTTTCAGGAGTTGTCTTTCCATGAAAAGAGTAGCAAAAACGAATGCAATTTCCTATCCATTTTGAGATTGTTTTGAAATTGCTTTTCCTTGCATTCCTGTTGCATATGCTACCAGAAGCTGGTCAGTTTTCTTCTGGTCTTAGTTCTGTCCAGATAGTAGCATAATTGTCTGTGCACATCCAAGGTATGTAGCATTCTTTCCCCCCTGTTCTGTGGGTTGGGGAAGAATGTAGGTAAATGAATCGCTTGGTTCAATGATACTCTGGAGACCACTTTTGGCATAAAGGTAGGGTTAGTTCTCAGAGAGACTCTGCCCTGATGGAAGATAAGGAAGGGCTGTACTGCCATTAATGCCTGTAACTCAGATACCCTTCTTGCTGAAGTGATTGCTAGCAGGAAAGCAGTTTTCCAAGACAAGAACTGTAATTCTGCTGTTGCTGCTGGTTCAAAAGGGGGAAGTGTTAACTTTTCCAGCACAAAGTTGAGATCCCATGTAGGTAAAAGGTGGTTTCCTTGGAGGTTTTACATTTTTGATTCCTCTCAAGAACTGTCTGAGTAGAGGATGAGAGAAGACAGGAGGATCCATGTTGTATTATGCTGAAATTGCTGATGCATGAATCTTAATGGAGGAGTAAGACAGGCCATTGTGGAACAGTTCTGCTAAATATTCCAGGATGTGCGCTATGTTTGCCAATGAGACATTTTCTCCCTTTGCTGCACTCCAAATGAGGTATCTTTTCCACTTGGCTGAATAAGTCTTCCTTGTGGAAGGTCTGCGTGCCTCCAGGATAATGTCCTTAACCCTCTGGGATATACCTGGGTTATTTTGTTTTATGCAATATTCCAAGCAGCTAGCTGCAGTGTTTTCAAGTTTGGATGTAGGATCTTGTAGTTGTCCTGTGTTAGAAGTAAGGGGCATAGAGGTAGAGGCCATGCGTGTGTCCGAGACATGCTTCTCAGTAGCGGGTACCAATGCTGCCTCGGCCAGTCTGGAGCTATCAGGATTACCCCTGGCTGATCCTCTCTGATCTTCAGTAGAACTTTGTACATCAAGGGAAGAGGTGGAAAAGCATATGCTGTCAGGTTTTTCCAGCTGAAAGAAAGGGAGTCCCCCCTCCAAGCAAGTGGGTGGCATGCTCTTGTGCAGAATTTCTTCAATTGGTGGTTGTGTGGGGAGGCGAACAGGTCTATCTCTGGTAGTCCCCATTTCTTTGTTATGGTTTTAAAGATATCTGGATGCAGCATCCATTTGTGAGCATCCGTGGTAGTTCTGCTTAAGGTGTCTGCTAGAGAATTTTCTTTTCCTGGTACAAATCTGGCCTGAAGTTGAATGTTGAGATTCAGGGCCACATTCCACAGGTCCATTGCCATCCGGCATAGAGGATATGAATGTGTACCTCCCTGTTTGTTGATGTACCACATGACTGTGGTATTGTCGGTCCTTATCAGCAGATGACCCTGTTGAAGGAGTGGTCTGAATGCCTGGATCGCATGTTTCACTGCCAGCATCTCCTTTAGATTTATGTGTAGATTCAGCTGGTCTTGGGTCCATAGGCCTTGAATACACTTGTCCACCATGTGTGCCCCCCATCCTAGGTCTGAGGCATCCGTGGTGATGGTCTGGCTTGGATGAGGTTTGTGGAAAGGCAAGCCTCTGTTCATCTGACAGGCCTGAGCCCACCACAAGAATTCTTGCTTCAGGCATGGGATTATTGGAATCTGGGCTTCTAGATTGTGCTTGTGTTGAGACCATACATTCCTTAGGTACCATTGTAACTTTCTCATATGCAGCCTGGCATGTGGAACCAATATTATGCATGATGCCATGTAGCCCAGGGCTTGCAGGACTTTCCTTGCAGTAAGCAGAGTTTGTGTGGTTAATGTCATGAAGTAGGCTGGTAGTTGTTTTTGTTTTTCTTCTGTGAGAAAAGCCATCTGAGTTCATGTATCCAGTTCTGCACCCAAGAATGTTATCCTTTGGGATGGTACTAGTCCTGACTTTTGTATGTTGACTGTGTATCCCAAGGCTTGCAACAGTTGTATGACATTTTCCAAATCTTTTGTCAATTTTGCCTTGTTGTCCGCTTGTATCAGGCAGTCGTCCAGGTATGGGTAAATTTGAATTCCCTGTAGCCTGCAATGAGCAATTACTGATGCCAGGCATTTCGTGAATACTCTGGGCGCAGTAGATAAGCCAAAAGGCAATGCTGAGAATTGATAATGCTCTGATCCTGCAAGAAATCTGAGGTGTCTTCTGCAATCTGGTCGTATAGGGATGTGCAGGTATGCCTCCTTGAGATCTAGAGCCACCAGCCAAGACTCCTTGCCCAGCATGGGAAGAAGCTGCTGGAGGGTCAGCATTTTGAATTTTGGAACAATGAGGTATGTGTTCAGTGCGGACAAGTCTAGAATAGGTCTCCATTGTTTTTCTTTTCTTGGTACAAGGAAAAGCCTCGAGTAAAATCCTTGGCCTTGTTCCATAGGTGGTACCTCTTCTATAGCTCTCATCCTTAGTAAGTTGTTGACTTGTCTTAGAGCGTCTGTTATTTGGCTTGGTGGTAGGTTTGGCATTCCTCTCTTTTTTTGGTAGAGTGTGGAAATGAAACCTGTAGCCCTTGTCTATTGTTTGTAAAGTCCATTTGTCTCCTGTAATGTAATGCCAGTTGTCGGAGAATAAGGCTAGCTTTCCGCCCAAGGGTGCTTCCAGTTGTTCCCTGGTAGGCGGAACTAGAGCCAAGTCATTGTGTCTGCCCTGTGGAAGTGGTTGTAGTTGAATCTGTGGCAGTACTTCTCTGGTTAGTAGGTTGCCACTGACGTCCCCTGTAGGCACCCCTAGATTGACCTCTGCCTCTGGGGCGTCTATTTCTGCCTCTCTGCGCTCTGGAGTTGTCTGGAAAGGACCAATACTTCGAAGGCCAATTTCTGCTAAACCTCGGAGGTTGGACCTGTAAGAAATCTTTGACTGTTTAGACAGATTTTGCTTTTTCTTCCACCTTCTTTAGAACCTCCTGTGCAGGGGAGCCAAACAAACTTTGTTTCTCCATGGGAGCATCTAGGAGTTTTGACTTAACATGGTCTGGTAAGGATTGTTCTTTTAACCAGGCATGCCTTCGAATCACTGTTCCAGTCATAGCTGCTCTAAAGGAAGCCTCCAGTGCATCATAGCCACATTTTAAGAAATGGTTACTGACCTGCTGAGAGTTATGTAACAAATCCTGAAGGGACTTGCGGTCTAAAGGTTCAGGAGAAGACAGTTTTTTGTTTATCTGTTCTAACAAAAATTCCTGGTACTGAATCATGTGAAATTGACAGTTCAAGGCCCTGGCCGAAAGAGTAGCAGAAGTATCAACCTTTTTACCCCATCTCTCTAATGCTCTAGATTCCCTTTCAGAGGGAAAAGGGTTTTTGGCAGAAGCAGCTGCCACACCTTTAGGGCCCTGTGAAATGGTTTCAGGGTCTGCAACAGGAGCCTTATACAAATGGTAATGTGTGTCCGGGACCCTGTAATATCTGTCTGGCTTGGCAAGGGCCGGAGGAAGAGAATCAGGAGCAGTACAGACATTATATGCATCATCAACAACTGTTAGTACTGGCGGAATGGCTAAAGGCCTATGCTGTGGTAAGTGTAAAAAGGTCCTTAGCCTTTTCCTTGAATCTGAAAAATCCTGGCCCTGCCATTGGAAGTGTTCCCTCATAGCATGCAAGGTTTCCCCAAAGGAAAATTCTTCAGGAGGAGAAGCAGAAGGAATGGAGTATTCTGCATCAGAATCCTCATAAGGAGAATATGGGCCTTCGTGAGGGTCTGAATTGTCTGAGTCATCCGAGGAATAATCTGTATTGACAGGTTCCGGGGGTTCAGTCCTAGGCCTCTTGTCTGGAGGGGGCTGAGAGGCCCTGTCTGGGTGAGGTTGGGATCCCCTGATCAAAGAAATGAGATCCTCAGCCAGGCTGAGCATTTGGGAACTAGAGGTAGGCCTATGTGAAGGAGTTTTTGCAGGTAAGGCCTTAGAAGATTTAGCTGCTTAATTTTTGCAAGTAAGGCCTTAGAAGATTTAGCTGCTTTAGCCCTGGCAAAAGCCTTGATAGACATAGAAGCAGGGGGTCTAGCAGCCCCACGTGCAGGTGTAGATATGTCTAAAGGAAGAGTGTCTGACAAATCCTGGGCGCCTGCTTCTGTAGCAGTAAATTCAGTAGCAGATTCAGCCATGCTCTGTGAGGCCTCGACTATCGGAGGCATGCTTTCGGCCGAAGGAAGAACCGGGGACTCGGTTTCAGCCAAAACCGAGACACTCGCGGTTGGCCTAACCGTAGTTTCAGCCGAAATCGCGGACCACGAGTGTCGGTTCTTTTCCTTGCGTTTTTTAGCTAATTGCGTAGTCGGAGTCTCTGATGGCATTTTGTATGCAAAAGCGGGACCAAAAAACTCCTCTGCAAACTCCGACCGACGTCTAAGTGTCCGTCGGTTGAAGGAAGCACAGGCTAGACAAGCTGATACGTCGTGGTCTGGGCCTAAGCAAGGAAGGCAGTAAGAGTGGAAATCCTTATGAGGTATTTGTTTCCCACAAGTTAAACAATTATTTACTTTGTCTGACATCGGCTGAGGCAAGAAAGAGTCCCCAACGGGGTACTTAGCTTTTTAGAAGTCTTCGGTAGTAGAAATCTCTGGATTTGACCGACCGGCACTTGCGAACAGCTTCTGCTTCGGGCACCGCGCGGCAAGAAAGACTGAGGAAAATGGTGTCGGCTGATGCCTTTATACCCGATAAACAGCAGCTATGACGTCAGGTGAAGTGCAACATCAGCCGAGGCCAGACCCAGACTTTGGAATCCGGCCGACCGAAGGGCTGCCTGAGGCAGGACAACCCATATGTTAGGACTGCAGATGCATCCTTGAAGGACATCAGGTTGGTTTTGTTTTATGCAATTTTCCAAGCAGTTAGCTGCAGCGTTTTTAAGTTTGGATGCAGGGTCTTGTAGTTGTTCTGCGTTAGAAGTAAAGGACATAGAGGTAGAGGCCATGAGTTCATCCGAGACATGCTTCTCAATAGCGGGTACCAATGCTGCCTTGGCCAGTCTGGAGCTATCAGAATTACCTTTGGCTGTTCCTCTCTGATCTTCAGTAGAACTTTGTACATCAATGGGAGAGGTGGAAAGGCATATACTGTCAGGGCCTTCCAGCTGAAAGAAAGGGAGTCCACCCTCCAGGCTTGTGGGTGGTATACTCTTGAGCAGAATTTCTTCAGTTGGTGGTTGAGTGGGGAGGTGAACAGGTCTATCTCTGGCATTCCCCATTTCTTTGTTATGGTTTTGAAGATGTCTGGATGCAGCATCCGTGGTAGTTCTGCTTAAGCTGTCTGCTAGTGAATTCTCTTTTCCTAGTACGAACCTGGCCTGCAGTTGGATGTTGAGATTCAGGCCTAAGTTCCACAGGTCCATTGCCATCCGGCATAGAGGGTATGAATGTGTGCCTCCCTGTTTGTTGATGTACCACATGACTGTGGTATTGTCCGTCCTTATCAGCAGGTGTCCTTGCTGGAGGAATGATTTGAATGCCTCGATTGCATGCTTCACTACCAGCATCTCCTTTAGATTTATGTGTAGATTCAGCTGGTCTTGGGACCATAGGCCTTGGATACACTTGTCTTCCATGTGTGCCCCCCAGCCTAGGTCTGAGGCGTCCGTGGTGATGGTCTGCCTTGGATGTGGTTTGTGGAAAGGCAATCCTCTGTTGATCTGGCAGGCCTGAGCCCACCACAGGAATTCTTTTTTCAGGCATGGAATGATTGGCATCAGGGCTTCTAGACTGTGTCTGTGTTGAGACCATACATTCCTTAGGTACCATTGTAATTTTCTCATATGCAGCCTGGCATGTGGGATCAAGATTATGCAGGATGCCATGTAACCCAGGGCCTGCAGGACTTTCCTTGCAGTAAGCTGAGTTTGTCTTGTTAATGCCATGAAGTAGACTGGTAGTTGCTTTTGTTTTTCTTCTGTGAGAAAAGCCATCTGAGTTATTGTGTCCAGTTCTGCACCCAAAAATGTGATCCTTTGGGATGGCACTAGTCCTGACTTTTGTATGTTGACTGTGTATCCCAAGGCTTGCAGCAGTTGTATGACATAGGCCAAATCCTTTATTATTTTTGTCTTGTTGTCCGCTTGTATTAGGCAGTCATCCAGGTATGGGTAGATTTGAATTCCCTGAAGCCTGCAATGTGCAATTACTGATGCCAGGCATTTTGTGAATACTCTGGGCGCAGTAGATAACCAAAGGGCAATGCTGAGAATTGATAATGCTCTGATCCTGCAAGAAATCTGAGGTGTCTTCTGCAATCTGGTCGTATAGGGACGTGCAGGTATGCCTCCTTGAGATCTAGAGTCACCAGCCAAGACTCCTTGCCCAACATGGGAAGAAGTTGCTGTAGGGTCAGAATCTTGAATTTTGGAACAATGAGATTTGTGTTCAGTGCGGACAAGTCGAGAATAGGCCTCCATTGATTTTCTTTTCTTGGTACAAGGAATAGTCTGGAGTAAAACCCTTGGCCTTGTTCCATAGATGGTACCTTTTCTATTGCTCTCATCCTTAGTAAGCTGATGATTTGTTTTAGAGCCTCTGATTTCTGGCTTGGTGGAAGGTTTGGCATTCCTCTCTTTTTTGGTAGAGTGTGGAAGTGAAACCTGTAGCCTTTGTCTATTGTTTGCAAAGTCCATTTGTCTCCTGTAATGCAATGCCAGTTTTTTGAAAATAAAGCTAGCTTTCCGCCCAAGGGTGCTTCCAGTTGTTCCCTGGTAGGCAGAATCAGAGCCAAGTCATTGCGTCTGTCCTGTGGAAGTGGTTGCAGTCGCAGCTGTGGTGGCACTTCTCTGGTTGGCAGGTTGCCACTGACGACCCCTGTAGGCACCTCTTGACTGACCTCTGCCTCTTGGGCGTCTATTTCTGCCTCTCTGTGCTCTGGAGGTGTCTGGAAAGGACCAATTCTTTGAAGGCCAATTTCTGCTGAACCTCGGAGGTTGGACCTGCAGAAAATCCTTGACTGTTTGGACAGATTTTGCTTTTTCTTCCACTTTCTTTAGAACCTCCTGTGCAGGGGAGCCAAATAAATTTTGTTTCTCCATTGGGGCATCTAGGAGTTTAGACTTAACATGGTCTGGCAAGGATTGTTCTTTTAGCCAGGCATGCCTTCGAATCACTGCTCCGGTCATAGCTGATCTAAATGAAGCCTCCAGTGCATCATAGCCACATTTTAAGAAATGATTACTGACCTGCTGAGAGTCGTGTACCAAATCCTGAAGGGACTTACGGTCTAAAGGTTCAGGAGAGGACAGCTTTTTATTCAGCTGATCTAACAAAAATTCCTGGTACTGTATCATGTGAAACTGACAGTTTAAAGCCCTGGCAGAAAGAGTAGCAGATGTATAAACCTTTTTACCCCATCTCTCTAATGCCCTTGATTCTCTTTCAGAGGGTAGGGGGTTTTTGGCAGAGGCAGCTGCAACACCTTTAGGGCCCTGAGAAATGGTTTCTGGGTCTGCAGCATGGGCCTTATACAAGTGGAAGTGAGAATCCGGGACCCTGTAGTATCTGTCAGGTTTGACAGGGGCCGGGGGAAGAGAATCAGGGGCAGTACTGGCATCATTGTATGCATCATAAACAACTGATAGTACAGGTGGTATGGCTAAAGGCCTATGCTGTGGTAAGTGTAAAAAAGTCCTTAGCCTTTTCCTAGAATCAGAAAAATCCTGACCCTGCCATTGGAAGTGTTCGCTCATTGAGTGTAATGCTTCCCCAAATGAAAATTCTTCTGGAGGGGAGGCAGAAGGAATTGAGTCTTCTGCATCAGAATCCTCATAAGGTGAGTATGGTCCTTCCTGATGGTCAGATAAATCTGAACCATCCGAGGAATAGTCAGAGGAGAGAGGATCAGCGGGTTCAGTCCTAGGCCTCTTTTCAGGAGGGGGTTGTGAGGCCCTGTCTGGGTGAGGTTGATCCCCTGATCAGAGAAATAAGGTCCTAAGCAAGGCTGAGAATCTGAGAACTTGAGGTAGGTCTGTGACAGGGAGCTTTTGTAGGTAAGACCTTGGAAAGTTTAGCTGCTTTAGCCCTGGAGAAGGCCTTGATAGACACAGAAGCAGGGGGTCTAACTGCCCCACGTGCAGGAGTAGAGATGTCCAACGGAATGGTGTCGGACAAATCTTGTGTGCCTGTTTCTTCAGTAGGAATTTCTGTAGCCGACTCGGTTGTCGGAGGCATGCTTTCGGCCGAAGGGAGAACCGAGGCCTCTGTTTCAGCCGAAACAGAGACACTCGCGGTAGGCCTAACCGTGGTTTCAGCTGAAACCGCGGGCAGCGAGTGTCGGTCCTTTTCCTTGCGTTTTTTAGCTAAATGTGTAGTCAGAGTCTCCGACGGCATTTTATATGCAAAAGCGGAGCCAAAAAACTCTTCAGCAAACTCCGACCGACGTCTAAGTGTCCATCGGTTGAAGGAAGCACAGGCTAAACAAGCTGATACGTCATGGTCTGGGCCTAAGCAAGGAAGGCAGTAAGAGTGGAAATCCTTATGAGGTATTTGTTTCCCACAAGTTAAACAATTATTTACTTTGTCTGACATCGGCTGAGGCAAGAAAGAGTCCCAAACGGGGTACTTAACTTTTTTAGAAGTCTTCGGTAGCTGAAATCTCTGGATCTGACCGACCGGCACTTGCGAACAGCTTCTGCTTCGGGCACCGCGCGGCAAGAAAGACTGGGGAAAATGGCGTCGGCTGATGCCTTTATACCCCAGGAGCTATGACGTCGGGTGAAGTGCGACATCAGCCGAGGCCAGACCCAGACTTTGGAATCCGGCCTGAGGCAGGACAACCCATATGTTATGACTGCAGATGGATCCTTGAAGGACATCAGCTATGAGAGCCTGAAGTTTTGATACCCCTCTGGCTGAGGTGATGGCTAGTAGAAAGGCAGTCTTCCAAGGAGAGAGATTTTAATTCTGCAGAAGCTGCAGGTTCAAAAGGAGGTAAGGTTAGTTTTTCTAGAACATAATTCCGGTCCCAGGGTGGCATGGGAAGCCTTCTGGGAGGTCTGATATTAGAAGCCCCTCTGAGGAATTGCTTAATCAAAGGATGACAGAAGAGGGGTGGGTCTGAATTGTAATGGGCAGAAATGGCTGAGGCATGGACTTTAATAGAAAAGAAAGAGAGGCATGGATTTTAATAGAAGAGAAAGAGAGGCCACTATGGAGCAACTCGGCTAGGTAATCCAAGATAAGAAGGGTGGAAGTATAGGAGGTACTGTCTCCTTTGGACTGGTTCCAAGAGCAGAATCTTTTCCATTTCCCTGCGTATGACTTTTGGGTGCTGGGCCTTCTGACCTCTGTGATGATGTCTAGGATCGGTCTGCATAAAGTACAGTTTTGTACCTACCATAAATGTAGATATCCGATAGGTATGCATCTGCAGTCATCACATATGGGTTGTCCTGCCTCAGGCAGCCCCTTTGGTCGGCCGGATTCCAAAGTCTGGGTCCGGCGTCAGCTGATGTCACCCTTTCCCCGACGTCAGAGCGCCTGGGGTATAAAAGCGTCAGCCGACGCCATCTTCCTCAGTGTTTCTTGCCCCAGATGCCAGGTGCCCTCAAAGGAAGGCTAAATTTGGAGAAATGCAATAAATTCCAAACATGCACAGAAATATATATATATATATATATATATATATATATATATATATATATATATATATATATATAAAACAAATACACCATAATAGATAACCCCAGCTAGCTATGAGAGGGAAAAGTACCCAATAAGTACCAAAGAGGGAAGGAGGGAGGTAAACCTGACTGCAGATGCATACCTATCGGACATCTACATTTATGGTAGGTACAAAACTGTACTATGTCCTTCAAGGATGCATCTGCAGTCATCACATATGGGTAGAATACCATAGCCAATCTGGGGGTGGAGGATCTATGTAAAGGATGGTGTAGCTAAAATGCCCTGCAGGACTGCCGTAGCAAAGCCTGCTCTGGATCTGGAATATAAAGGTAAATTGTAATGCTTGGAAAATGTATGCACGGAGCTCCATGTAGCAGCTTCTAAAACGTCCTTGGTAGCCACCCCTCTTAAGAAGGCTGTGGAGGTGGCTGTGGCTCTGGTGGAATGAGGTCTAATGTTAGCTGGCACAGTTTTTCCATGAAAGGAATAACAAAAACGAATGCAATTCCCTATCCATTTTGAAATTGTTTGTTTGGAAATTGCTTTTCCTTGTGCACCAGCAGCAAATGCTACCAACAGCGGGTCAGTTTTTCTGTAGCTTTTAGTTTTGTCCAAGTAGTAGCGCAACTGTCTGTGCATGTCCAGGATGTGCAGAAGTTTTTCCCCTTTGTTTTGTGGATTTGGAAAGAAGGTAGGCAGGTGAATAGCTTGGTTTAATGAGACCCTGGATACCACCTTTGGCATAAATGAAGGATTGGTTCTCAATGAGACTCTGTCCTGATGAAAAATAAGAAATGGCTGTACTGCCATGAGGGCCTGCAACTCAGATACTCTTCTTGCTGAGGTTATGACCAGAAGGAAGGCGGTCTTCCAAGACAGGAACTGTAGTTCTGCAGATGCTGCTGGTTCAAAAGGAGGCAGAGTTAGTTTTTCCAACACAAAGTTAAGGTCCCAAGTAGGCACTGGAGGTTTCCTTGGAGGATTGATGTTTTTAATTCCTCTTAGAAACTGTCTTAGGAGAGGATGAGAAAAGACAGGTGGATCAGTATTGTACTCTGCTGAAATTGCTGAAGCATGAATTTTAATGGAAGAGTAAGACAGGCCATTGTGGAGCATTTCTGCCAAGTATTCCAGGATATGTGCCATGTTCATCACTGTCGCATCTAGGCCCTTTGTGGTGCTCCAAGTGTGAAATCTTTTCCATTTTGCTGAATATGCCTTTCTTGTGGAAGGCCGGCGAGCTTCCATGATTATATCCTTCACTCTCTTGGATAGCTTATCCTGAGGAGGAGTCAAGGTATTTTCCAGGCTGTTAGTTGCAAGGTTTTCAGGTTGGAATGCAGAGTTTTGTAATTGTGCTGTGTCAGGAGAAGTGGCCATTGAGGAAGAGGCCATGGTTTCGTGCGTGACATGCTCTTTAACAGTGGGTACCAGTGCTGTCTTGGCCAGTCCGGAGCTATCAGAATCACTTTTGGCTGCTCTGTCCTGATCTTCAGTAAGAACTTGGTCATTAATATAAGAGGTGGAAATGCATACACTGTTAAGAGTTCTCCAGCTGAAAGATAGGGCGTCCACCTTCCATGCTTGTGGGTGGTATGTCCTTGAGCAGAATTTCTTCAGCTGATGATTGTGGGGGGAGGCAAAAAGATCTATGTCTGGCCTTCCCCATGATTGTGTTATCTGTAGGAAGATGTCTGGGTGCAGCATCCATTCGTGTGCATCCATGATATTTCTGCTTAAACTGTCCGCCAGTATATTGTCTTTTCCTGGCACAAACTGGGATTGCAGCTCTATATTGAGTTTCAAGGAAAGTTCCCATAGATTTATTGCCAGTCTGCAAAGAGGGTAGGAATGGGTGCCTCCTTGCTTGTTTATGTACCACAACTGTGGTGTTGTCTGTCCTTATTAGCAGGTGGCCTTGATGCAGAAAGAGTTTGAAGGCCTCGATTGCATGTATCACTGCCAGCATTTCCTTTTGGTTTATGTGCATGCGTAGCTCCTTTTGTGACCATAGTCCTTGAATACATCTGCCCTCCATGTGTGCTCCCCAACCGTGGTCTGAAGCGTCCATTGTAATGGTTTGGCTGGCTACTGGCTTGCTGAAGGGCAGACCCCTGTTTGACTGGCTTGCTTGAGCCCACCACAGAAATTCCTTTTGGAGGCATGGAATGAGTGGGATCAAAGTTTCTAAGCTGTGACTGTGCTGAGTCCATAAACTCCTTAGGTACCATTGTAGTTTCCTCATATGCAGCCTTGCTTGTGGAATCAGAAGAATGCAAGATGCCATGTAACCCAGGGCCTGCAGGATTTTCCTTGCAGTCAGCTGAGTTTGTCTTGTCAGATTCTTGAAGTAATCCGGTAGTTGTCTTTGTTTTTCTTCTGTGAGAAAAGCCATTTGGGTGGTTGTGTCTAGATCCGCACCCAGAAAAGTTATTCTTTGGGATGGAACAAGTCTTGATTTGTGAATGTTGACTGTATATCCCAAGGCCTGCAGTAGGTGGATGGCATAATTCAAGTCCTTTACCAAAGTTTGTTGGCTGTCCGCTTGTATAAGGCAGTCGTCCAGATATGGGTATATTTGAATCCCCTCAAGTCTGCAGTGTGCAATTACTGATGCCAGGCATTTCGTGAATACTCTGGGCGCAGTAGATAAGCCAAAGGGCAATGCTGAGAATTGATAATGCTCTGAACCTGCAAGAAATCTGAGGTGTCTTCTGCAACTTTGTCTGATAGGGACATGCAGGTATGCCTCCTTGAGGTCTAGAGTCACCAGCCAAGACCCCTTGCCCAGCATGGGAAGGAGTTGCTGTAGAGTCAGCATTTTGAATTTTGACACAATGAGATAAGTATTCAGTGCGGACAAGTAGAGAATAGGCCTCCATTGATTTTCTTTTCTTGGAACAAGGAATAGTCTGGAATAAAATCCTTGGCCTTGTTCTGAAAGAGGAACCTTTCCCATAGCTTTCATTTGCATTAAGTTGGAGATTTGTTTCAAAGCCTCTGCCCTTTGATTTGGTGGCAGGTCTGGCATGCCTTTTCTTTTTGGCAATGTGTGGAACTGGAACCTGTATCCTCTGTCTATTATTTGCAGTGTCCATTTGTCTCTTGTAATACTGTGCCAATTTTCTGAGAATAAAGAAAGCTTTCCGCCCAAAGGTGCTTCTAATTGAGCCCTGGTTGGCGGAGTCAAAGTAAAGTCATTGAGTCTGTCCTTGTGCAGCACTTGTAGGTCCTGCACTACCTCTCTGGTTGGGAGGCTGCCATTGACGTCCTCTCTAGGAGCCTCTAGCTTGCCCTCTACCTCTGGCACGCCTGTTCTTGCCTCTCTGAAATCTTTCTGTGTCAGGAAAGGACCAATTCTTGGTAGGCCAATTTCTGCTGAATCTTGGTGGTTGGACTTGTAGAAAACCTTTGCCTGTTTGTACAGATTTTGCCTTTTCCTCAAATTTCTTTAAGACCTCCTGAGCAGTGGAGCCAAATAACTTTTGCTTTTCCAGTGGAGCATCCAGAAGCTTAGCTTTAACATGGTCTGTCAGAGATTGTTCCTTCAGCCAAGCATGCCTACATATGACTGCACCTGTCATAGCTGACCTACATGAAGCTTCCAATGCATCATAACCACACTGTAAGAAATGGTTGCTAACCTGCTGGGAGTTATGTACCAGATCCTGAAGTGATTTGCGATCTAGGGGTTCAGGTGAAGACAGTTTCTTATGCAATTCATCTAACAAATACTCTTGGTACTGTATCATATGAAATTGACAATTTAATGCCCTCATAGAAAGAGTAGCAGAAGTATACACTTTTTTACCCCATCTCTCTAAAGCCCTGGACTCCCTTTCAGAGGGGAGTGGATTTTTAGTAGTGGCAGCTGCAACCCCTTTAGGGCCCTTGGAAAGAGTTTCTGGATCAGCAGAGTGGGCCTTGTAAAGAAAAAGATGCGAGTCCGGGACCCTGTAGTACCTATCGGGTTTGACAGGGGCCGGAGGAAGAGTGTCAGGGGTTATGCTAGACTCAGAGTACACATCATCAATGACATTCAAAACAGGAGGAATAGCCAAAGGTCTACGCTGAGGTAAATGCAGAAAAGTTCTTAATCTTTTCCTGGAATCAGAGAATTCCTGGCCCTGCCATTTGAAATGCTCTCTCATAGTGTGAAGGGTCTCCCCGAAGGATAGTTCTTCAGGAGGGGAGGCCGAGGGGATTGATTCCTCTGCATCAGAATCCTCGTAGGCCGAAAAAGCCTCCTCCTGGTAGTCCGAGACAGCAGAGCCATCAGAGGCCTCCTCTGAGGAGTGGGGATCAGAGGGCTCAACCCTGGGCCTTTTGTCTAGAGGAGGTTGAGAGCCCCTGTCCGGATGGGGTTTAGAGCCCCTAATTAAGGAAATAAGAATCTGTGAACTTGTAGAGGGTCCCTGAGGAATAACCCTGGGAGGCATAGCTTTTGCATGTTTAGCAGCTTTAGCCCTGGTGAATGCCTTTATGGACATGGATGCAGGAGGCCTAGCTGCACCACATGCTGGTGTAGTTTTGTCTAGAAGAATGGTGTCGGAAGTTTCCAAGCACCAGTTTCTGAAGGAAATTCAATAACTGACTCAGCAGGGGCCTCCGGGGCCGAGGTTGTCGGTTGAGCGGTTCCGGGGGTCGGAAGTACCAAGGACTCTGTTTCAGCCGAGACCGAGACACTCGCGGTAGGCCTGGCCGTGGTTTCAGCCGAAACCGCGGCCCGCGTGTGTCGGTCCTTGTCCTTCCGTTTCTTTGTTAAATGTGAAGTCGGAGTCTCAGACGGCATATTGTATGAAAAACTAGCCCCAAAAAATTCCTCTGCAAACTCCGCCCAACGTCTAAGAGTGTGTCGGTTGAAGGAAGCACAGGCTGAACAGGCCGAGACGTCGTGGTCTGGGCCTAGGCAGGGGAGGCAGTAAGAGTGGAAATCCTTATGAGGTATTTGTTTCCCACAAGTTAAGCAATTATTAACTTTATCTGACATCGGCTGAGGCAAGAAAGAGTCCCCAATTGGGTACTTAGCTTTTGAAGTCTTCGGTAGCTGAATTACAGGAGCTGGCCGACCGGCACTTGTGAACTGCTTCTGCTTCGGGCACCAAGCGGCAAGAAAGACTGGTGAAGATGGCGTCGGCTGACGCTTTTATACCCGAGGCGCTCTGACGTCAGGGAAAGGGCAACAAGCCAACGCCGGACCCAGACTTTGGAATCCGGCCGACCGAAGGGCTGCCTGAGGCAGGACAACCCATATGTGATGACTGCAGATGCATCCTTGAAGGACATCAGGGACTCCTTGCTGGCTTTTAAGGTATAAGCCATGCTGAAAGATTGAGTGTCTGTAAATCTGGGTACAGTATCTTCCCCCAGATGAGCGCTTTCATGTTGTAAAACCAACGCTTCTTCAGATCATAAAAACGCAAAACCACACTTTGGTTTAAAAACAGTTAGATAACTAATTAAGTTAATCAGTCACTTCATTAAACCAATTTCCTCCCTTTCAGTACAGGTTTTAAAGAAACACAAGCATTAATGCCAGAATGTTTATCGGCTTGTAACCTTAAAATCCATTTAAGTTCTGCTGTTTCAGTATAGTCGGTGAGATCACCCCCCACGGTGACCCACATGGACTATTTGTAATACTCTAAAGACAAACTCATGGCCAGCATTTTCTTTAATATGTTTAGCTAACACACTGTTCATATTGGAAATTCTAATCTTATAAGAATGACTAAAAATTCTACCTTTTAATCTCTTAATGGTCTTGCCAATATAGAACCCTGTACAGGACTTGCATGTAGCTAAATAAATCACATTTGCTGTACTATAGTCTGCATAAAATCTAGGGCTGAAAACATACTTCAACTATGGATGTTTAAACACTTGTTCCTGTGAAATAAATGTGCATGCTCTATAGTGTCTGCATCTACATGTGCCAAGTATATCAAATATCTGGCTCCTTGCTTTAATATTACGATTCTGTGTGTACAATTGTCTCTTCAAATGTAAACAGTTCTTGTACATAAAGGAGGTGTTAACCCTAACTATTTCAGCTGTCTTATTGTCACTTGTACGTATTCCCCAATTTTTTCGTATGCTGCTGCAAACAGAGCCTGCATCACTTGTTTATTTCAGGACAAATCTGAGTTTAACAGAGCTCTTATGGGTACTGGATGCACATCTAGAGAAATATGGGGCAGCAATAGTTTTTCTATCATTAATCACCCTCTCTATGTTGCATCAAAACATCCTTCTTATAGCCCTTTTTCAAAAAATGGTTACTCAGTGCATCAATATTTGCATAAAATGCATCCTCTCGTGTGCATAGCCTAGAGGCTCTCATATACTGGCCTTTTACTACATTGGGATATATATATGTGGGGTGCATACTATCAAAAGACAAGTAAATATTTTTCCAACATCCCTGTCAGAATAAATTAGTGTCTATCTGACCCACTTGATTTACCATTAGTCTTGCATCCAGGAAATCCATCTCTTTTTTGTGGCATAGACATAGTAAACCTCAAAACTTCAGTGGTATGGTTAATACAGTGAAGAAAAATATACAATTCTTCCTGGCCCCCTCCCCACAAAATAAAAACATTGTCCACGAACCGACGATAGAATTGAATGTGTTGTCTGAATATATTAAGCATAAATAGTTCCTCCCAAGAAGTCATTACTGCATTAGCATATGAATTAGCACAGGGGGTGCCCATGAAGAGACAAGTGTGCACAGGGAATCGTAATATTAAAGCAAGGGGCCAGATATCCAATATACTTGGCACATACAGATGCAGACACTGCAGAGCATGTACATCTATTTCACAGGAACAAGTGTTTAAACAACCATAGCTGAATTATGTTTTCAGCCCTAGATTTTATGCAGACTGTAGTACAGCAAATGTGATTTATTGAGCTACATGCAAGTCCTGCACAGGGTTCTATATTAGCAAGACCAATAAGAGATTAAAAGGTAGAATTTTTAGTCATTCTTATGAGATCAGAACTTGCAATATGAACAATGCGTTAGCTAAACATATTAAAGATAATGCTGGCCAAGAATTTGTCTTTAGAGTATTATAAATGGTCCATGTGGGTCACCGGGGGGGGGGGGGGGGGTCTCACCAACTATACTGAAACAGCAGAACTTAAATAGATTTTAAGGTTACAGGCTGATAAACATCCTGGCATTCATGCTTGTTTCTTTAAAACCTGTACTGAAATGGAAGAAATTGGTTTAATGAAGTGACTAACACAATTAATTGACTGTTGTCAAACCAGGGTGTGATTCTGTGTTTTTATGATCTGAAGAAGCATTGATTTTACAACGTGAAAGCACTTACCTGGTCCATTTTTTATGAAATAAATACTTTTATTTTGTGAAGCTGTGGTGTTCCTGCCAACTTTTATGCTTTGGAATTATTTAGCACTAATAACTTATGTTGATGCTTACAGTAAATGCCAAGACCACTTTTCATCAGTTACATACCTGTACTTCGTCTGTATGACCAGTTTCATTCCCAAGTAATGGCTCTGCTGGTGGTGTCTGAATAGTGACAGATTTCTCTGATCGACTACTACCAGTGTCTTTACTTCGGGGTTTGTGTCGTTCTCTACTCCGCTCCCTAGAAAACAACACAAAAAACGATACATTACTGCAATACAAAAATTTCCAGACTATACCAAAGGCACAAAAATGATGACTGACAATACTGTGGAGGTGTAAAGTGCGAGAACCGTAAACCCTAGCTATGCTACTGGAAAGCACAGACCATCTCGAGCCAGACATGAGGCATGAAGTGTCTATTCTATATCGCACAACATTAAAAAAAAAAAGTGCAACTTACCTTCTCCCATGATAATACATTTCACATGCATAACTGCAGCATTTTTTACTATGTGCCGAATGGACTGGAATACTCAACAGATGCAACAAAAATATCTTCACAATATCTGCAGCTATCAACGTAATACACAAATATTACCCAAATTTAAGTACAGCTACCCCATCCAATAAGACATCCCTGTGAAGCATCCATTCGTGGGACTGTATCATAGTCTTGCTTAATGCGTCTCCCCCCCCCGTTTATGTACCATAAGATAGTGGTGTCGTCTGTAAGGATTTTCAGAGGACCCGACTGAAAAAAAAAAATAAAAAGATGGTGGACAGACCGCTCAACCATACCAAATTACTCTGTTTTTACTGAGTTTTGGGGTCCAAATGAAGGGGTGCCACGATTCCCAAGTGGCACCCCTTCATTTACGATTTTTTTCTTTATTTTTCTTTCGAATATTGCGCTGTCGGAGCAGACGTCATCACGTGTGTGATGACGTCAGCTCTGTCAGGGCTATCAGGCAGTCGGAATTGAGCTCCTTGAGCTCACGTCATCATTTCCGGCTGCAAATGCAAGTGGGAAACACTCGTTTTGGATTTATTAGCAGTCAAGAGTGAGCAGGAAAGTTACCATTTTGGATGTTATAGCAGCAGCAGCCGGGCTTGAAAATGCACTCGTTCATCGGAAGGGTTACCAGGCAATGCACTCACAAGAGCAGGACGTGTTTGGATTTACTTAATTTGTTTCATGGAGTTTTTGGATTTAATTCGTATTGGAAGGGCAGGTTTGGACTCCATGTTTGGATTTATTTAGTTCGTTTCATATCGGAAGGGCAGGTTTTGACTCATGTGTGTGTGTGTCTGTGTGTGTGTCTGTGTGATATATATATATATATATATATATATATGTGTGTATAAATGCCCCAATGTAATACACCTGGTGGCTAGAGGTATTCAGGCTCAGACCCTGTACCTTTGGTACAGGGTAAAAAGAGCCTAAAGTCCCTAGCCACCACCATTTCTGAGCTTTGTCTAGATTTTTTTGTGCTAAGAGTTGAGAGGCTGAGCTAAGCCTATGGCGAGAAGTGAACAGAATGGTGAGTGAGAAGTGAGAACTGAATTTGTATTCTCCCATTATTGGCTTTGTCCAGGTTTTTTGTGCCAGGAGGTTGAGAGCTATGTTGAGAAGTGAGAACTGAATTCACTACACGATAGCCATTAAGTTTCAGTCTTTCTATTTTTTAGGCCACTGCTGATTTGGCATAGTTGCTCTGACTGTAGTGCATAGGGTCCTAGGTTCAAGACTTGCTAGTGACATGCATGGTGGTAACACATTTTATTCTAACAACTTTCCAAACTTCTACAAGCAATGTTTAAAATGTGTCCCTGTTTTTTGACCTTTTGTCCCTCCCAGAAAAAAAAACTGAAGTTGAAAATAAGTGTGAGAAGCTGTGCAAGATGCCTATGGCTCAACACCACTGTCATTCTATTTATAGTGTGGGTGTGGAAGTAGACTTTTATGATGGAAATGTTCTGAATTGGGCAGTTTTGTCATTATTGGTTCATGCATTTTGTTTCATTGCCTACAGTACAGCCTACTGGAAAAATGTTCAAACAAACTTAAAATGCTCTCTGTCTAACAAGTGTGCTGTATTTATACAAGGAATATAACTTAAAGTCAGGAAGGTGCATCAAAGAAAAGAACACATGTATGTTTCTTGTTCTGTGTGCAAGGGGCCAGTGATATGAAAACAGCCCAAAGGTAATCTTTATCAGTCACTGGCCAGATGCATTTTCTTTGGATGTGGTGTGTGGGTTTCAATGCTATTTCAATGAATGTGAGTTTCAAAGACAGAGAAGCTTAATGCCAAGTCTATTTTCATTGCAAGACAGTACTGCTTTGTTTAGGGGATGTCTTTTAGTGTTTGTGCATTGTTGTGCTGCAAAATGTACAAAGAAAATTCAAATAATCATTGTAGAACTAAAGCAGTATGCACACATTAGGGTTTATGGTAAATGAGGAGAAATCACCAGGTAATGGGACACTGGAATGGCTGCAGGGGGACTCTGGTGCCATATTTTGGTTGTCTGTTCTTCAGTTTGCGTTTGAAAGTTGGTATCCCACAATTCCACTGGAGTGGGTGGGGTTACGTAATTATGTATGCAAATTAGATACTCAGCGTACAGATTTGTAGCTATTTTTCTTGAGCCTTGTTACAGATTTTTGATGTTTCTAGGTTGAGTGGTATGATGGTGGAAAATTTGCAAAGCTATGAGCACAGCCCTCATTTCCCTGATGTTGATGTGCTCTCTTCTCTGAAATTCAGACAACAGACCCGGAATTTTCCTGGATGCAAATGTCGCTCCCCAGCCCATTTCTGAAGCATCTGTGAAGAGTTGTTGAGAAGGTTGGGCAGAAAAGGAAAACCTGGAAAGTACAGTTTTGTACCTACCATAAATGTAGATGTTCGAGTGCTAATACAGCTGCAGTCATAACAGATGGGTTCTCCTGCCATCAGGCGGGTCCTCGGTCAACAGAATTCCAAAGTCTAGGTCCGGCGTCGGTTGTCGTCGCTTCTTCCCTGACATCAGTGCAACAGGGGTATAAAAGTACCAGCAGACGCCATTTTCTTCAGTTTTTCTTGCCCCAGATGTCAGGTGCCCCCAGAAGGAAGGCAATACATAAATTTGTGTAATAAAACAATGCAATATAATCAAAATACAGTAGTTGCAAGCAAATACACCATAAATGAATACCCCAATCAGGTTGTATGAGAAGGTGTTTAGCCAATAGGCCTGTCCCAAGAGGGGAAGGAGGGAGGGAAACCTGGACTGCAGCTGTATTAGCACTCAAACATCTACATTTATGGTAGGTACAAAACTGTACTATGTTCATCGTGCATACAGCTGCAGTCATAACAGATGGGTAGAATCCCAAAGCTAATAAAGGGGTGGTAGGCACTAGGTGGAACTAGGAGCCAGGATGCCCTGCAAGACTGCAGTGGCAAAGCCTGCTCTAGTTTTGGAGTATAAAGGTAGGTGGTAGTGGTTGGAGAAGGTATGCACGGAACTCCAAGTGGCTGCTTCCAAAATATCTTTGGTAGGAACTCCTCTGAGGAAAGCTGCAGATGTAGCTGTCGCCCTTGTGGAGTGAGATCCGATGCCTGCAGGTACAGTTTTACCATGAAAAGAGTAACAAAAGCGTATGCAGTTGGCTATCCATTTTGAGATTGTCTGTTTGGAAATTGGCTTCCCTTGAGCTCCTTATAGCATAGGACACAAAGAGCTGTTCTGATTTTCTGAAAGGCTTTGTTCTGTCCAAATAATAGCGCAGCTGTCTGTGGATGTCCAAGGAATGTAGTAGTCTCTCCCCTTTGTTTTGAGGATTAGGGTAAAAGGTAGGTAAGTGTATAGCCTGATTCAAAGCTACCCTGGATACCACCTTTGGCATAAAGGACTGATTGGTTCGTAAGGAAACTCTGTCCTGATGGAAGATGATAAAAGGCTGCACAGCCATGAGGGCTTGTAGTTCCGATACCCTATGAGCTGAGGTGATAGCCAGAAGGAAAGCTGTTTTCCAGGACAAATATTGCAAATCTGTTGAGGCAGCTGGCTCAAAATGAGGCAAGGTCAGCTTTTCTAGAATAAAATTGAGGTCCCAAGCAGGTATAGGTTGTTTCCTTGGGGGGTTTATATTCTTAGCCCCTCTGAGGAACTGTCTTAAGAGGGGGGGGAGAATAAAGGTGGATCAGTGTTGTATTCTGCAGAAATGGCTGAGGCATGGATTTTGATGGAGGAGAATGAAAGTCCACTGCTTAGCAGCTCAGCTAGATACTGTAATATTTGAGGTAAATTCAGTTTTCCAGGATTCTGGCCCTTTTTCTCATTCCAGGCACAAAACCGTTTCCATTTTGCGGAGTAAGCTTTTCTAGTAGACGGCCTTCTGGCCTCCAAAATGACATCCTGCACCTCCTTGGAGAGTAGGGTCTGTTGTGATGTTAGGGAATCTTCCAAGCGGCCAGATTGAGTGTTTTCAGCTGACTGTGAAGAGTTTTGAAGCTGTGCCGAGTCAGAAGAGGAGGCACTAGAGGTAGGGTCCATGGAGGGGAATGCGTCAGGCTCCTCAGGAGTGGGTACCAGTGCTGTCTTGGCCAGTCTGGAGCAATGAGAATCATCTTTGGTCTGTCTGCTCTGGTTTTAATAGAACTTTTGACAGCAGAGGTAGAGGTGGAAAGGCATAAACTGTCATTGTTTTCCAACTGAAAGAGAGAGTTGTCCACTCTCCAGGCCTGTGGATGAAAAGTCCTTGAGCAGAATTTTGTCAATTGGTGATTTTTGTGGGAGGCAAAGAGATCTATGTCTGGCCTTCCCCATGCTTGAATTATCTCTGTAAAAACTTGAGGATGCAGCTTCCATTTGTGTGGATCTGTCATATTTCTGCTTAGGTTGTCTGCCAGCGTGTTTTCCTTGCCTGGCAAGTACTGTGCTTGAAGTTAGATTTGTAATTCCAGAGCCATGTTCCAAAGTGACATGGCCAGCCTGCATAGGGGGTATGAATGGGTTCCTCCCTGTTTGTTTATGTACCACATTACTGTGGTGTTGTCTGTCCTTATCAATAGTTGACCTGGATGCAGAAGGTCTTTGAAAGCTATCATAGCATTTATTACTGCTAGCATTTCCTTTTGATTGATGTGAAGTTGCTTTTCTTTTTGGGACCATTTGCCCTGAATGCACCGATCTGTCATGTGCGCCCCCCATGCGTAGTCCGAGGTGTCTGTTGAGATGACTTGATTTGCTTGAGGCTTGCAGAATGGGAGACCTGTGTTTGTTTGGCATGCTTGAGCCCACTGCAGAAATTCCTTTTGAAGACATGGAATTAGTGGTATTATTGTTTCCAAACTGTGGCTATGTTGAGACCATAGGTTTTTCAGGTACCATTGAAGTTTCCTCATATGCAGCTTTGCACATGGGATTAGTAGGATGCAAGATGCCATGAATCCCAGAGCCTGCAGGATTTTCCTTGCAGTCAGCCTGGTGAAATTTGCTAGTTTTCTGAAGTATTGAGTTAGTTGCCCCTGCTTCTCTGGCGTGAGGTAGGCCATCTGGGTTAGTGTCCAAGTTGGCACCCAGGAAAATTATTTTCTGAGAGGGTATTAGCCTTTATTTCTTTTTGTTGACTGTATATCCCAGAGAATTCAACAACATTATTACAAAAGCCAGATGTTTCAGAAGAATGTGCTTGCTGTCCGCTTGGATCAGGCAGTCGTCCAAATATGGGTATAGTTGTATCCCTTGAAGTCTGCAGTAGGCAATTACTGATGCCAGGCATTTCGTGAATACTCTGGGCGCAGTAGATAAGCCAAAGGGCAATGCAGAGAATTGATAATGGGTTGAACCTGCAAGAAATCTGAGGTATCTTCTGCAATTTTGTCTGATTGGGACATGCAGGTATGCCTCCTTGAGGTCCAATGTTACCAGCCAAGACTCCTTGCCTAGCATGGGAAGAAGCTGCTGTAATGTGAGCATCTTGAATTTTGGAACGAGTAAAAATGTGTTTAGGATGGATAGGTCCAAAATAGGTCTCCAATCTTTTCCCTTCCTTGGTACCAGGAATAGTCTGGAATAAAAACCTTGACCTTGTTCGTGAGTAGGTACCTCTTGAATAGCTTTCATGTCTAGGAGATCTGAAATTTGTCTTTGTGCCTCTGCCCTTTGATTGTGTGGCAGGTTTGGCATGCCTCTCATTTTTGGAAGGGTGTGAAAATGGAATCTGTAGCCTCTGCTTATAATATCCAGGATCCATTTGTCTTTTGTGACTATATGCCAATTTTTTGAAAATAATGCCAGTTTTCCACCTAAGGGTGCTGCCATTTGAGCCTTGCTTGGCATGCAAAGGGGAAGTCATTGGACTTGCTTTCTGAATGGCTGCGAACTATCCTCACCACTTCTTTGTGTAGGAGCTTCCCATTGTCTGCCTCTAAACGATCCTTGAGATTGCCCTCTGCCCCTCGGGTGCCTGTACCCTACCTCTTTGGGGTCTGTCCGTGGCTGGAAAGGACCAATTTTTGGAAGGCCAATTTCTACTGAAACGTGGAGGTTGTACCTGTAGAAAATCTTTCACTGTTTGCATTGATTTAGCCTTTTCCTCCATTTTCTTTAATACCTCCTCAGCTTTAACACCAAATAATGCATCCTTTTGTAGAGGGGCATCTAGTAATTTAGCTTTGACATGATCTGGTAAGGTTTGCTCCTTGAGCCAGGCATGTCTACGTATGACTGATCCTGTAACAGCAGCTCTACATGAGGCCTCTACAGCATCAAAACCACATTGCAAGGTATGTTTGCCCACTTGTTCTGCACTATGCATCAAATCCTGCAACTCCTTCAAGTCTGGTTGTTCAGGTTGTGACATTCTGCTTCTCAACTGTGATAACAGAAACTGTTGGTACTTTAGCATATGGAACTGGCAGTTTAATGCCCTCATGGTTAAAGTGGCCGAGGTGTATACCTTTTTTCCCCACCTTTCTAAGGATCTGGAATCTCTCTCGGAAGGTAATGGATTTTTAGCAGTGGAGGCCTTAATCCCCTTGGGGCCCTGTGAGATAGTTTCTGGGTCAGCCGCATGGCTTTTCTATAAAACTTGGTGCGAGTCAGGAACCCGGTAGTACCCGTCAGGCTTGACTGGGGCTGGAGGTAAAGAATCCGGGTTAAGGCAGGCCTCCAAGTACACATCATCTAGTATGTCTAAGACAGGAGGTATAGCCAGAGGCCTGTGCTGAGGTAGCAAGAGGAAATCCCCAAGCCTTTTCTTGGAATCTGAGTACTCTTGGCCTTCCCAGAGTAAGTGTTCCCTTAAGGTATGCAAGGTTTCCCCAAATGAGTAATCCTCTGGGGGGGGGAAGACAGAGGGAATGGACTCCTCTGCATCAGAATCTTCAAAAGGGGAGTAAGAATGTTCCTGTTCATCAGAGTGCTCTGAAATAATGGAGGCCTGGTCAGAGGAGGGGGATTCTTCCTCCACTCTGGGCCTTTTGTCCGGGGGGGGGGGTTGAAAACCCCTGATAAGAGTAATTAAATCCTCAGCCATTTTGAGCATCTGTTTTTTAGGCATGTGGCCTGGAGAAGGGCCCTGTGTAGCTTGTCTCTTAGGATGCATGGCTGTTTTAAACTTAGTGAAAGCCTTGATGGAAAAAGAAGAGGAAGGTCTGAAGACACCTTGATAGGAGGCAGACCTGTCTACATTTTGAGATTCACCACCAAAAGTGGCTTCGGTATCTGTAGTCGGGGTGTGGGCCGAGGAGCCTGTGACCTCGGGCACAGAAGACACCGCCAATGAAGTGTCGTCGGTAGGCAGGGGCTGCGTAGGCGCCTCGCTGAGAACCGGACCACCTGTAGTCGGCTTTGGCGTGGTGTCAGTAGAGGCCGTGGATCTTGTGTGTCGGTCCTTATCTTTGCGTTTTTTAGACAAAACTGGAGTCGGAGTATCCGACGACATAATATAGTTAAATTTCTTGCCAAAATAGTGCTGGGCGAAATCCGCCCGACGCTTAATGGTGCGTTTGTTGAATGTAGCACAAAAACAACAGACCGAGACGTCATGGTCTGGGCCTAAGCAAGGAATGCAGAGGGAATGAAAATCCTTATGCGGCATTTGCTTCCCACATGAAATACAATTATTAACTTTGTCTGACATCGGTCTGAGGCAAGAAAAGTTTCCCCAACGGGGTACTTAGCTTTCATGAAGACTTCGGTTGCAAAATTTTCGTAATTTCAGGAGCTGGCCGACCGGCACTTGCGCGGCAAGAAAGATTGAAGAAAATGGCATCGGCTGGTTCTTTTATACCCCTGTCACACTGACGTCAGGGAAGAAGCGATGACAACCGACGCCGGACCTAGACTTTGGAATTCGTCCGACCGAGGACCCGCCTGACGGCAGGAGAACCCATCTGTTATGACTGCAGCTGTATGCACGATGAACATCCAAAGAAAACTGCTGAATCCACCCAATGAGCTCTGATTACAGACATGGAAGAAGTGGAATCATGGCATCTAGTGAATGAGCATGCTAAGTAGTCCTTAGAAACCACTGAAACTTTCTCATGTGGAGTTTTGCAAAGGGTAGCATGGAAATTGTGGAGGCCATGAAAAGTACAGTTGTGTACACCTACCATAAATGTAGATGTTCGAGTGTCTTCACTGTTGCAGTCATAACTGTAGGGTGTTCCTGCCGGCAGGCAGCCCGAGGTCGGCCAGAATCCCAAAGTCTGGGTCCGGCGTCGGCTGTATAAGCTAGTATCCTGACGTCAGTACGCCTTGGTACATAGCCCTCAGCCGACGCCATCTTCTTCAGCCTTTCTTGCCCTAGATGTCAGAAGTCCCCAACAAATCAAAATGAATCCAACAAGGAAACACAAATACACCACAAATAAGAGAAAAAGAGGGGATAGGAGGGAGGGAAACTCCGACTGCAACAGTGAAGACACTCGAACATCTACATTTATGGTAGGTGTACACAACTGTACTATGTTCTTCGTGTTTCACTGTTGCAGTCATAACTGTAGGGTGGAATCCCAAAGCAGTGTAGAGGGGGAGGAGGCTCTAGATAGAAGAAGGGGAGGCGAGAATACCCTGCAAGACAGCAGAGGCAAAGCCTGCCCTAGACTTAGAAAACAAGGGGAGATTGTAGTGCTTGGAAAAAGTATGCACAGAACTCCAAGTGGCAGCTTCCAAGATATCCTTGGTAGGGACTCCTCTGAGGAAAGCTGTAGAAGTAGCAGCTGCTCTAGTAGAATGACTTCTAATGGTCCCTGGAAACTGTTTCCCATGATGAGTGTAACAAAATCTGATTCCATAAGCAATCCATTTGGAAATAGTTTGTTTAGAAATAGGTTTTCCAAGAGAACTGGAGGCAAAGGAAACAAACAATTGGTTAGACTTTCTGAAATCTTTAGTCTTGTCCAAGTAAAATCGTAACTGTCTGTGCACATCCAATGAATGCAGAATCCTTTCCCCTTTATTTTGAGGATTTGGAAAGAAAGTAGGAAGGTGAATTGTCTGATTTAAAGCCACCTTCGAAATCACCTTAGGCATGAAAGTAGGATTGGTCCTCAAGGATACTCTGTCCTGATGGAAAATAAGGTATGGTTCCACAGCCATGAGAGCTTGCAAATCTGAGACCCTTCTGGCAGAGGTCAATGCTAGCAAAAGAACAGTCTTCCAGGATAGAAACTTAATATCTGAAGATGCAGCAGGCTCAAAAGGAGGCAAAGTAAGTTTTCTAAAACATAATTAAGATCCCAGGCAGGGACAGGAGGGGTCCTTGGAGGCCGCAAATTTTTAGCCCCTCTCAAGAACTGCTTCACCAAAGGATGTGAAAAAACAGGGGGATCAGAACTGTAATGTGCAGAGATAGCAGAAGCATGTATCTTAATGGAAGAAAAGGAAAGTCCTTTAGATAAAAGTTCCGAAAGGTAAAGCAAAATAGAGGAGAGATCAGGAACCTGAGGATCAGAGCCTCGGTCCTGCATCCAAATAGAAAACCTCTTCCATTTAGAGGCATAGGATTTCCTAGTGCTAGGCCGTCTAGCTTCCAAAAGAACATCCAAAACTTGTTTGGGAAGACTAGAGGAAATCAAATTCCTTTGAAGAGCCAAGCTGCTAGGCAAAGGGTCTTGAGATTGGAATGTAGTAACTGACCCTGATGCTGGGACAGAAGCGAAGTGTTCAGTGGGAGAATCCAAGGAGGCCCCGAGAACAGGAGCTTTAAGGTTGGATACCAAAACTGTCGAGGCAAATTTGGAGCAATCAAGATGAGGAAGTTGGGCTTGTCCTGTTTTATCTTCAGTAGTACCCGAGGCAGTAGAGGAAGAGGAGGGAAGGCATATGCTGAAAGGTTTCTCCAGCTGAAGGACAGGGCATCCACTCTCCATGCTGTTTTGTGGAAGGACCTGGTGCAAAAGCGAGGCAGCTGATGATTGAGATGGGATGCAAACAGATCTATCTGGGGACATCCCCAAACTGCAGTAATCCTGTTTAACAAGTTGGTGTCTAGCATCCATTCGTGAGGATCTGAAATGTTTCTGCTCAGGCTGTCTGCTAAGAGATTCTGTTTCCCTGGAATGAATTGAGCCTGGAGATGCAGATGCAAATTTAGAGCTGTGTCCCATAAACCCATAGCTAGTCTGCAAAGGGGGTATGAATGAGAACCCCCCTGCTTGTTGATGTACCACATGACCGTGGTGTTGTCTGTGCGAATTAGCAGAGGCCCTGGTTGTAAAAGGTTTTTGAAGTCTAAAAGGGCATTTTGAACTGCCAACATTTCCTTCAGATTGATGTGCCAGTGAAGATGGTCCTTTGTCCAGGTTCCCTGCTGGCAGTTGTCTAGAAAATGTGCTCCCCAAGCATAATCCGAGGCGTCCGTGGTTAGGATTTGAGTAGGTTGAGGGAGACGAAAAGGTTTTCCTTTGTTTAAAGTGCAAGCCCTGGACCACCAGAGGAACTCCTTCTGGAGGCAGGGGATCAGAGGAATCAAAATATCCAGATTGTGGTAATGCTGTGACCATACACTTTTCAGATACCATTGAAGCTTTCTCATGTGAAGCCTTGCGTTTGGAATCAACAGAATGCAGGAAGCCATGTAGCCCAGAGCCTGCATGAATTTCCTTGCAGTGAGCTGAGATAGAGTTGCCAAGGTGTTGAAAGTAGAAGCCAGCTGAGTTTGTTTTTCTGGAGTGAGGTAGGCCCTTTGTAGGGTTGTATTTAAGAGGGCTCCCAAGAATACCATTTTTTGAGAAGGGATCAAATGTGACTTTTTTATGTTCACTGAGAATCCCAGTAGTAGGAGAAGATGTTGAACAAAGTCCAGATGTTGAAGCAGAAGATCTTTGCTGTCTGCCTGAATAAGGCAGTCGTCCAAATAGGGGTAAATCTGAATCCCTGAAGTCTGCAGTAAGCCACTACTGGTGCCAGGCACTTGGTGAAGACTCTGGGCAGTAGATAAACCAAAGGGCAGAACAGAGAATTGAAAGTGCCTCGAACCTGCCTTGAACCTGAGGAATTTCCTGCGTTCTTGTCTGATAGGGATATGCAAATAGGCTTCCTTTAAGTCCAATGTCACCATCCAGGCGTCCTGAGAGAGCATTGGAATTAGCTGTTGCAGAGTAAGCATCTTGAACTTTGGAATTTCCAAAAAGGTGTTTAACACAGAAAGGTCCAGAATAGGTCTCCATGAGTTTTGTTTCCTGGGAACCAGAAACAGCCTTGAATAAAACCATTTTCCCATTTCCGAGAGTGGAACAGGCTCTATGGCTCTCATGGCCAGAAGAGCATCCACTTGAGTTAAGGCCTCTGACCATTGAAGTTTTGGCAGATCTGGCCAACTGAGTCCTTGGCAAAGTGTGAAAGTGGAACTTGTAACCTTTTAAAATCACGTCCAATACCCATCTGTCCTGGGTAATACGAGTCCAATTTCTGTAAAAAAAAGACAGTTTTCCTCCGAGAGGGGCGTCCAGGTGAAGGGGTTCTGAAGCCCAACCGAGAGAGTCATTCAGTTTGCTTTCTTTGAGATTGGGATCTGTCTTCTCCCCTTCTAGGTGAAGAAGCAGTCCATTGTCTAGATCTGTAAGAGGTCTGTCCTTGACCACGACCTCTGGAGCGTCTATATCTTCCCCTTTGAGGCCTGTCAGAGGTGGGAAAGGACCAATTTTTAGAGGGCCAATTCCTGGAAAATCTAGGAGGCTGAACTTGCAAGAAATCTTTTACAGTCTGCATGGATTTTGCCTTTTCTTCCATCTTTTTAATAACTTCCTCAGCCTTAGAACCAAAAAGAACATCTTGTTGAACAGGGGCATCTAATAACTTAGCCTTAACCTGTTCAGGTAAACTTTGTTCACGAAGCCAGGCATGTCTCCTAATCACAGTACCAGAGGCAGGAGCCCTGCAAGAAGCATCCAAAGCATCAAAACCACAATGTAAGCTATGCTTGTTAACCTGTTCAGTAGCATGCAAAACATCCTGAAGTTCCTTATCCTCTGCACAAGCAGGATGGGAAGCAAGCTTTTGCTTTAAAACAGACAAAAGAAATTGCTGATATTTAAACATATGAAACTGGCAATTTAAAGCCCTTACAGACAGGGTAGCAGAAGTATAAACCTTTTTACCCCACCTGTCTAAAGCACGAGAATCCTTCTCAGAGGGAATAGGATTTTTAGAAGTAGCAACCTTAGCAGCCTTAGAGCCCTGAGAAATAGTTTCAGGATCTGCAGAAGGGTTTTTAAATAAAAATAAATGAGAGTCAGGAACCCTATAAAATCTATCAGGCTTAGAAGGAGCAGGAGGCACGGAATCAGGATTCAAATTAGCCTCAGAAAAAGCATCATCTACAATGTCCAAGACAGGAGGGATAGCTAAAGGCCTATGCTGAGGAAGAAGAAGAAATTCTCTAAGCCTCTTTTTGGAAGCAGAATATTCCTGTCCTTCCCAATGAAAATGTTCCCTCATCTCATGCAAGGTTTCCCCAAAAGAAAAGTCCTCAGGCGGAGAGGCCGAGGGCAAAGAATCCTCAGCATCCGAATCCTCATAAGGAGGAAAGGAATAGTCCTGATCAGAGGAAGAAACAGAAGATACAGAAGCCTGGTCAGAGGAATCTAGAGTAACATCCTGTCGAGGCCTTTTCTCAGGAGGGGGGCGAGAACCCCTAATCATTGTAAGCAAATCTTCAGCCATCCTCAATAATTGTTTTTGTGTCTTGGGAGTAGATTCAGAAGCAGCTTAAGCTGAAACTTTAGACTTAGTAGGAGTCTTTGTCTTTGGCCTTTGAAATAGTGATATGAGTAGGCCTGAAAACCCCCTCAGAAGCCGGTACCTGCACAGCGGTTCCGGACCCATCTGAAGGAGCGACGTCCGAAGGTCCTGCAGCAGTTAAAATAGTGGGCCTTGATGGCTCCCCATGGGAGTCCGTATCGGCCATCGGTTCAGAAGTGGCGGACGACAGGGGCTGCAAAAGCGCCTCACTGACGACAGCCGAACCGGACGCTGGCTCCAGCTGCAACGAGTCCTGTTTGGACCTCGGAGGCCTGTCTTTGTCTTTACGCTTCTTTTGAACTCCGGTAGTGTCCGACGACATTCTGTAATTGAAGCGTCTGCCAAAATAATTTAAAGCCCAATCGTACCTGCGCTTGATAGTACGAGAGTTGAACCTGGCACAGAACCGACAACAAGAAACGTCGTGGTCAGGGCCTAAGCAAGGTAGACAGTAAGAGTGGAAATCTTTATGAGGTATTTGTTTCCCACACGCTATACAATTATTAACTTTTTCTGACATCGGAGGAAAAGAAAAAGATTCCCCAACGGGGTACTTAGCTTTGAGAACAGAAGTAAGAACTTCGGATCGACAACAACCAAATACGCTGTTCGAAAATCGCCAACCAACGTTTTGCGAGCTGCTTTCCACCGCACGGCAAGAAAGACTGAAGAAGATGGCGTCGGCTGAGGGCTATGTACCAAGGCGTACTGACGTCAGGATACTAGCTTATACAGCCGACGCCGGACCCAGACTTTGGGATTCTGGCCGACCTCGGGCTGCCTGCCGGCAGGAACACCCTACAGTTATGACTGCAACAGTGAAACACGAAGAACATCCTAGGAGTCTCAGGAACTCCCTGGCTGAGATGGCTGTAAGAAGTAAATAAGAAACTGAGCCTAGTCTGTTGGTAGAAAGACCAGGATCAGGTCTGTCTTGAACCTGCACCCCAAGAAAACGTGATGGGGTCAAAGTGGATTTTTTGAAATTGATGGTGAAGTCTATGTTTTAAGAGAGATGAATGGTCTTCTCTAGGTTAAGAGATAGGAGTAGTTTGCAAAGAAAAGGTGGTCATCCAGGTAGGGATAAACCTGAATCCCCTGGACCCTCAGAAAGGCAATGGCCAAAGGCAGGCACTTTGTGAACACCCTTGGGGCAGTGGAAAGACCAAAAGGCAAGACAAAAAATTGAAAGTGCAAAGAACCAACCAAGAAACGTAAACATTTACTGTAAAGAGGATGGATGGAGATATGCAAGTAGGCATCTTTAAGATCCAGGGAAGCCATGAAGGCCTGAGATGAAAACAGAGGGAAACGTATCTGCAAAGAAGTAACATGCAGGAAGGTGTGGGATATATCTAGAATTGGTCTCAAAGGACCATCTTTTCTTGGAACCAGAAACATTCTTGAATAAACCCCCCTTGCCTCTCTAATCCCAAGGAACAGGCTGTATGATGCCCTGAGATCTCAGCTGAGGAAGAAGGTCTGGAAAAAGCTGCATCTGACTGGAGTGGGGGCTGTAGAATACCCACGAAAGGAGGGAGATTCTTCCAAGTCATGAAGTAACCTTTTGGATAATAGACAAAACCCACCGTCCTGAGTGAACCTTGTCCAGGCTGGAAAAGAAAGCGAAAGAGGGGTATGACTTGGATGAAACTCTCGTTAAGACACAGAGAACTGGGTCTTGGCTGAAAGGACTGCTGAGAAAAAGGGAACTAAAGATGACTATTTTGACTGAGGGGGGACTTCTAGATGACTTCTTAGGCCTAGAAGCAGAAGCTGAACGTGCTTGTCTTCTAACAAAGACGTTTTGACAGGAAGATTCCTATAAAATTTAAGAAAGTACAGTTGTGTACACTTCAATAAATGTAGATGCTCAAGTGTATTCACTTGTTGTAGTCATCACATTTGGGTTATCCTGCCAGGGGGTAGCCCTCAGTCGGCCCGAATACCAGAGGCTTAGTATTTCTGCGTCGGTTGCTGTCACTCCAGGACTGACGTCAGGTCGTCAGTGGTTTAAAATCAGGAAGCAGATGCCATTACATCAGTGTTTCTTGCCCCAACTCTGAAAAGCCCCCAAACAGGGAGCTAGGTTATGGTGGAAGAACACCACCAGTAGAAAATTCCCTGCAAGGAGAGACAAAGAAAGAGATAAGGGGGGTGGAGGGGGGGGACCAGGACTGCAACAGTGAATACACTCTAACAGCTACATTTATGTTTTTTGTGTTTCACTGTTGCAGTCATCACATTTGGGTTGATTCCCAAAGCTGAAGAAAAGGGTGGAGGAAGTCAAGAAGACTGGGGGCTGGCTAGAATGCCCTGCAAGACTGGGGTGGCAAAGCCTGTCCTGGATTTGGAGAAGATAGGCAGGTGGTAATGCTTGGTGAAGGTACGAACAGAAGTCCAACCTGCAGCCTCCAAGTTGTCCCTGTTGGGGACCCCTCTGAGAAAAGTTGCAAAGGTGGAGGTTGCCCTGGTGGAATGTGTCCTGACCCCCTTTGGGGGTGGTTTCCTGTGCTGTTTGTAGTGGAAATGGATGCAGTGTGCTATCCATTTGGAGACTATTTTGTTTGGATATGGGCTTGCCCTCTGCCCCTGCTGCAAATCTGACTAGCAACTGGTCAGTTTTTCTAAAAGATTTAGTCTTATCCAGATGGAATCTGAGCTGTCTGTGCACATCTAAAGAGTGCAGAATCCTTTCCCCCTTATGTTGTGTGGTAGGGAAAAAAGTGGGTAAATGAATGGATTGGTTGAGAGCCACACTGGACACCACTTTAGGCATGAAGGCTGGGTTAGTCCTGAGGGAGATGATGAAGGGCTCTACAGCCATGAGTGCTTGTAGCTCTGAAACTCTTCTAGATGAAGCGATGGCCATAAGCAAGGCTGTTTTCCAAGAGAGGAATTTTAACTCTGCTGAAGCTGCAGGTTCAAAGGGGGGTAGTGTGAGCTTTTCCAACACAAAGTTAAGGTTCCAAGCTGGGGTAGGAGCTCTTCTGGGTGGCCTTAAGTTGTTAGCCCCTCTTAGGAACTGTTTGATGAGAGGGTGTGGGAAGAGAGGTGGCTGTGTGCTGTAATGAGCAGAGATGGCAGAGACATGAATTTTAATAGAAGAGAAGAACAGACCTCTGTGCAGTAAGTCTGCTAGGTAATGCAGGATGAGAGGTAGGGAGGGCTGTGCTGTTTAGGCTCCCTTAGCCTGGATCCAGATGCAAAACCCTTTCCACTGGTCAGTATAGGATTTTCTAGTGCTGGGGCATCTGGCCTCATGTACAACATCTAGGACTGGTTGCTTATGCTGGCAGCTTGAAAAGAAGCCAGGCTGCCAGGTTGAGGGTCTGCAATTGGGGATGCATGAATTCTCCATGTTGGGATCGGAGTTAGGTGCCATGGTGGCAGGAGTGACGGGTTGCGTAGCAGTGGGTACCAGTACTGGTGTGGCCAGTCTGGAGCAATCAGGATTGAAATGAGTGGTAGAGGGGGAAATGCATAGACAGAGGTTTACCTACTGGAAGGATACAGCATCCACTTTCCAGGCTTGCTGTGAGGTTTCCTGATGCAGAATTTGCTGAGCTGATGACTGGAGTGGAAGGCAAAGAGATCCACCATTGGGGTGCCCAATTTCTGGGTTACAAGGGTGAAGGGTTCTGTGGTCTAGCTGCCACTCGTGTGGGTCTAGCAGGTTTCTGCTTAAGTTGTCTGCCAGAGAGTTTAGGGAACCTGGCAGGAATTGTGCTAGCAGGTGTAGTTGCATGGCTGAGGCCATGTGCCAAAGGGTCATGGCGAGCCTGCAGAGAGGATAACAGCGAGTCCCTCTCCCGGCTTGCTGATACACCACATCACTGTGGTGTTGCCTGTTTTGATCAGTAGAGTCCCCGGGGAAGAGTAGGGGTCTGAAAGCTGTCAGGGCATGCTGAACAGCTAGCATCTTGTTTTGATTGATGTACAGATGTATTTGATTTCCAAGAGAGGAATGCACCTGCCGTCCAGGTGTGCACCCCAGACATAGTCTGATGCATCTGTGGTGAGGGTCTGGGCTGCGTGGGGTTGTGAGAAGGGAAGTCCCTTGTTGTGGTTGCATACTGCTACTGCCCACCAAAGAAAATCTTTCCTTAGACAAGGTATCATTGGAATGATAGTTTCCAGGTCTTGAGAGTGCCGACACCAAAGGCTTTTTAGGTACCATTGTAGTTTCCTCATATGCAGTCTGGCATATGGAATGAATAGAATGAAGGAGGTCATGAACCATAGAGCCTGCCTGATTTTCCTTGCAGATAACTGGGTTCTGGTGGCTAGTTGAGAGAAGTAGTCCGTCAGGTAGGCTTTTTTTTCTGGAGTAAGGAATGCCATCTGTGTCCAGGCTTGCTCCCAGGAACACAATTTTTTGTGTGGGTACTAGTTTTGATTTCTTTCCTTTGATAGTATACCTCAGGGAGGTCAGTAGGTCATTTACAAAGGTCAGGTGCTGAAACAGCTTTTCCTGTCTACCTGAAACAGACAGTCGTCCAAGTAGGGTTAAAATCTATGTCTGCAAAAAGCAATGGCTGGAGGCAGGCATTTTGTGAAAACTCTGGGAGCAGTGGATAAGCCAAAGGGAAGCGCAGATAACTGACAGTGCATAGATCCTGCCCTGAAACAGATATTTCCTGCAAGATTCCCTGATTGGGATGCGTAGATAGGCCTCTTTTAGGTCTAGGG
Source organism: Protopterus annectens (assembly GCF_019279795.1). Classification (NCBI taxonomy): domain Eukaryota; kingdom Metazoa; phylum Chordata; order Ceratodontiformes; family Protopteridae; genus Protopterus; species Protopterus annectens. The sequence continues at coordinate 262,382,047 of NC_056736.1, read as the reverse complement.
TGGATAACCAAGCATCCTTGGAAAGCATAGGAAGAAGCTGCTGGAGGGTGTGCATTTTGAATTTTGGTATCACCAGACAGGTGTTTAGAATGGATAGCTCAAGGATTGGGCACCAGGTGCCCTTTTTTCTGGGTACCAGGAAGAGTCTGGAATAAAAACCTTGGCCTATCTGGTCTGCAGGTGCATGCTGTATTGTCCTCATGGAGAGCAGGGAAAAAACTTGCTTTTTGCCCTCTGCACACTGGTTTGGAGGAATCTCTGGGAACATTTTTGGGGTTGGCATAGTGTGGAAATAAAATCTGTGTCCCTGGGACACTATGTTGAGGACCCATAGGTCATTGGTAATAGAGGCCCAGTTGTTTGCATGGAAGGAGAGTTTTCCTCTTAGGGGCACAAGCAGGTGGGCAGAGGTAAGTGGTGGAGGTGTAAAGTCATTGTAAGTTCTTACCATAAGGGGATGGCTTAGCATTCCCTGTTTTTGAAGAGGAGAACTCCATTGTTTAGATCTCTGCATTCCCTGGGGCTGTTGTCTGGGGGGGAGGGGGTCTGCTTCCAACGGGTCTAGGCTGAGCTGACCTGGAGGGGGCCAGAGAGGCCAGTGCTTGGAGGGCAATGCCTACTGAACCTTGGAGGCTGGATTTGTAAAAAGTCTGTCTGCATAGATTTAGCTTTTTCTTCCACCTTTAAGACCTCTTCTACCTTGGTGCCAAACATATTGTCTTTGTTCAATGGTGCGTCCAATAAAGTACAGTTTTGTACCTACCATAAATGAAGATGTCCGATAGGTATGCATCTGCAGTCCTAACATATGGGTTGTTCTGCCTCAGGCAGCCCTTCGGTCGGCCGGATTCCAAAGTCTGGGTCTGGCCTCGGCTGATGTCGCACTTCACCCGACGTCACAGCTGCTGGGGTATAAAGGCATCAGCCAACGCCATTTTCCTCAGTGTTTCTTGCCCCAGATGCCCTCTAGGAAGGCTAAATTTGGATAAATGCAAATAATTCCAAACAGTAGAGAGCAAACTATATATATATATATATATATATATATATATATATATATATATACATATATACATATATACAAACAAATACGCCATAATAGATTCCCCCAGCTAGCTAAAAGAGGGGTAAATACCCTAGGAATACCACAGAGGGGAAGGAGGGGTGGGTAATCCTGACTGCAGATGCATACCTATCGGACATCTACATTTATGGTAGGTACAAAAAGTACAGTTTTGTACCTACCATAAATGTAGATGTCCGATAGGAATGCATCTGCAGTCCTTACAAATGGGTTGTCCTGTCGTTAGGCAGCCCTTCGGTCGGCCGGATTCCAAAGTCTGGGTCTGGCTTCGGCTGGTGTCGCACTTCACCCGACGTCATCGCTGCAGTTTTTCGGGTATAAAGGCATCAGCAGACGCCATTTTCCTCAGTGTTTCTTGCCCCAGATGCCAGGTGCCCTCTTGGATGGCTAAATTTGGATAAATGCCAATGTTTCCAAATAGTAGAGAGCAAACACATAAAATAAGCATGTATGTACATATATACAAACAAATACACCATGATAGATCCCCCCCAAGCTAGCTGAAGGATGGCAAATACCCTAGGAGTACCATAGAGGGGAAGGTGGGTGGGTAATCCTGACTGCAGATGCATTCCTATCGGACATCTACATTTATGGTAGGTACAAAACTGTACTATGTCCTTCAAGGATGCATCTGCAGTCCTTACAAATGGGTAGAATACCATAGCTAAACTAGGGGAGGAGGAAAAAGGAGAGATTATGGTGTAGTTAGGATCCCTTGCAAAACAGCAGTGGCAAAACCTGCTCGGGATCTAGAGTATAAAGGTAAATTGTAATGCTTGGCAAATGTATGCACGGAGGTCCAAGTAGCAGCCTCTATAATGTCCTTGGTAGCCACTCCTCGTAAGAAAGCTGTGGTAGTGGCTGTAGCCCTTGTGGGGTGAGGCCTGATGTTCTCTGGAGTTTTCTTTCCATGGTAGGAGTAACAAAATCTAATGCAATTTCCTATCCATTTGGAGATTGTCTGTTTTGAAATTGGTTTTCCTTCCTTTCCTGTTGCATATGCTACCAGAAGCTGGTCAGTTTTTCTATTGGACATGGTCCTGTCCAGGTAGTAGCGTAATTGTCTATGTACATCCAAGGTATGCAAGAGTCTTTCTCCCCTGTTCTGTGGGTTGAGGAAGAATGTAGGTAGGTGGATAGCCTGATTTAAAGACACTCTGGATACCACCTTAGGCATAAAAGTAGGATTTGTTCTCATGGACACTATCTTGATGGAAGATCAGGAAGGGTTGCACTGCCATTAATGCCTGTAGTTCAGAGACCCTTCTTGCTGAAGTTATTGCCAGCAGGAAAGCAGTCTTCCAGGATAAGTATTGTAATTCTGCTGTTGCTGCTGGTTCGAAAGGGGGAAATGTCAATTTTTCTAGCACAAAGTTCAAGTCCCATGCTGGCAATGGTGGTTTCCTGGGAGGTTTTACATTTTTAATTCCTCTCAGAAACTGTCTGAGCAGAGGATGAGAGAAGACAGGAGGATCCAAGCTGTAGTCTGCTGAAATAGCTGATGCATGTATCTTGATGGAAGAATAGGACAGGCCTGTATGGAAGAGCTCTGCCAAGTACTCCAGGATGTTGGCTATGTTTACCAGTGTCACATCTTTTCCCTTTGCAGTACTCCAAATGAGATATCTTTTCCATTTTGCTGCATAATTCTTTCTTGTTGAAGGTCTACGAGCCTCCAGGATTATGTCTTTAACCCTTTGGGATAAATTTCAGTTAATTGCTCTTATGTAATGTTCCAGGCAGTTAGCTGCAGAGTTTTCAGGTTTGGATGCAGGATGTTGTAGTTGTTCTGTATTAACAGTAATGGGATCAGGGGTAGTGTCCATATTTGTTCCCGAGACATGCTCCTCAGCAATGGGTACCAATGTTGTCTTGGCCAGTCTGGAGCTATCAGAATGATCCTTGGACGTTCCTCTTTGATCTTCAAAAGCACCTTGTGCATCAAAGGAAGTGGTGGGAATGCGTATGCTGTCAGGTTTTTCCAACTGAAAGATAGGGAGTCCACCTTCCAAGCAAGTGGGTGGTACGTCCTTGTGCAGAATTTCTTTAGCTGGTGATTGAGTGGGGATGCGAATAAGTCTATTTGTGGTAATCCCCATTCTCTTGTGATGGCTTTGAAGATGTCCGGATGCAGCATCCATTCGTGGGCATCTGTGGTAGTTCTGCTTAATATGTCTGCTAGAATGTTTTCTTTTCCGGTACAAAAATTGCTTGTAACTGAATGTTGTAGCTCAGAGCCACATCCCATAGGTCCAGTGCCAGCCGGCATAGAGGATATGAATGTGTGCCTCCCTGTTTGTTGATGTACCACATAACTGTGGTGTTGTCTGTCCTTATCAACTGACCTTCTTGGAGAAATGGTCTGAATGACTGGATTGCCAATTTTACTGCCAGCATTTCCTTTAGATTTATGTGCAGATGCAGCTGGTCTTGAGTCCATAAGCCTTGTATGCACTTGCCCAGCATGTGTGCCCCCCAACCGAGGTCTGAGGCATCTGTCGTGATGGTTTGGCTTGGTTGACTGTTGCAGAAGGGCAATCCTGTGTTTGATTGACAGGCCTGAGCCCACCATAGGAACTCTTGCTTCAGGCATGGGATTATTGGAATTTTGGTTTCTAGGCTGTGCTTGTGTTGGGACCACAAATTCTTTAGGTACCACTGTAGCTTTCTCATATGCAGTCTGGCATGAGGGACCAGAATTATGCAGGATGCCATGAAGCCTAGGGCTTGTAGTACTTTTCTTGCAGTTAGATGGTTCTGCTTTGTTAATGCCAAGAAGTAGAGAGGTAGTTGCTCGCTCTTTTCTGCAGTTAGGAATGCCATTTGTTTTGATGTGTCCAGCTCTGCACCCAGAAAGGTTATTCTTTGGGATGGAATCAGCCTTGACTTTTTTATATTGACTGTATATCCCAGGGCTTGCAGCAGGTAAATGACTCTTTGTAAGTCTTCTGTTAGCTTGCTTTTGTTGGCTGCTTGTATCAGGCAGTCGTCCAGGTAGGGATAAATTTGGATCCCCTGAAGTCTGCAATGAGCAATTACTGATGCCAGGCATTTCGTGAACACTCTGGGAGCAGTAGATAAGCCAAAGGGCAATGCTGAGAATTGATAATGCTCTGATCCTGCAAGAAATCTGAGGTATCTTCTGCAAATTGGTCGTATGGGGACGTGCAGGTATGCCTCCTTGAGATCTAGAGTTACCAGCCAAGACTCCTTGCCCAGCATGGGAAGAAGCTGCTGTAGGGTCAGCATTTTGAATTTTGGAACAATGAGGAATGTGTTTAAAGCGGACAGGTCTAGAATAGGCCTCCATTTGTTCTCTTTTCTTGGTACCAGGAAGAGTCTGGAGTAAAACCCCTTTCCTTGCTCCATAGATGGTACCTTTTCCACAGCTCTCATTCTTAATAGTTGAGATATTTGCTTTAGAGCTTCTGCCCTTTGAGTAGGTGGTAGGTTTGGCATTCCTCTCTTTCCTGGTAGAGTATGGAAATGGAACCTGTAACCTTGGTCTATAGTTTGCAAAATCCATTTTTCCCTTGTGATGCAATGCCAGTTCTTTGAAAATAAGGTTAGCTTTCCGCCTAAGGGTGCTTCTAGTTGTTCCCTGGTAGGCGGTGCCACAGCCAAGTCACTGTGATTGTGTTGTTGTAGTGGTGGTGGCTGCGTTCGTGCCTCTCTGGTTGTTACCTTGCCACTGGCGTCCCCTGTAGGCACCCCTGGATTGGTTTCTGCCTCTAGAATGCCTATTCCTGCCTCTCTGTGTCTTAGAGGAGTCCGGAAAGGACCAATTCTTGGAGGGCCAGTTCCTGCTAAACCTTGGAGGTTGAACCTGTAAGAAATTTTTCACTGTTTGTACAGATTTCGCCTTCTCTTCCATCTTTTTTAGTACGTGCTGTGCAGGGGAACCAAATAACTTGACCTTGTCCATGGGTGCATCCAAAAGCTTTGATTTGACATGGTCTGGTAATGCCTGTTCTTTCAACCATGCATGTCTCCTGATAACTGTGCCAGTCATGGCTGATCTAAAGGAAGCCTCCAGTGCATCATAGCCACATTTTAAAGAATGGTTACTAACCTGCTGTATGTTATGTACCATTTCCTGAACATATTTTTTATCTAAAGATTCTTCAGAGGACAGCTTTTTAGTTAACTGGTCAAGCATAAACTCTTGATATTGAATCATATGAAATTGGCAGTTCAAAGCCCTAGCTGACAAAGTAGCAGAGGTGTAAACTTTTACCCCATCTCTCTAAGGACCTGGATTCCCTTTCAGAGGGGAGGGGTTTTTTAGTAGAAGTAGCTGCTACAGCTTTAGGGCCCTGGGAGATAGTCTCTCGATCTGCAAAAGGAGCCTTGTATAAATGGTGATGAGTGTCCGGGACCCTGTAGAACCTATCGGGCTTAGCAGGAGCCGGAGGTAATGAATCAGGAGCAGTGCAAGCATCATTAAATGCATCATCTACAACAGAAAGAACTGGAGGTATAGCTAAAGGCCTATGTTGTGGCAAATGTAGAAAGGTTCTAAGCCTTTTTCTGGAGTCTGAGAAATCTTGGCCCTGCCACTGAAATTGTTCCCTCATAGCATGCAAGGTTTCCCCAAAGGAAAATTCCTCAGGTGGAGAGGCTGAAGGAATGGACTCTTCAGCATCAGAGTCTTCGTAAGGGGAATAAGGAGCCTCAGGAGGGTCTGTATGTTCTAAGTCATCAGAGGAATCATCTGTGGATACTGGCTCTGCTCTAGGCCTCTTTTCTGGAGGTGGGTGAGAGGTCCTGTCTGGATGAGGCTGAGATCCACGAATTAAAGAAATGAGATCTTCAGCCAAAGAAAGCATATGGGAGCTGGTGCTGGGCCTGCGTGAGGGGGGTTTGGCAGGCACCGTTTTTGAAGCTTTGGCTGCTTTAGCCCTGGCAAAGGCCTTACTAGACATGGCTGCAGGAGGCCTAGCAGCTCCACGTGCAGGGGGTTGAAATATCCAGGGGAATAGTGTCTGATAATTCCTGAGAAACCGCAACAGAAGGTTGGATTTCAGAAGCCGATTCTACCAGGTTAGAGGAGGCCTCGGTAGAAGGCATGGTTTCGGCTGAAGAAAGAACCGCTTGCTCGGCTTCGGCCAAAACCGAGACACTCGCGGTTTGCTTAATCACGGTTTCGGCCGAAACCGCGGACCGCGAGTGTCGGTCCTTTTCTTTGCGTTTTTTGGTAATTTGCGTTGTCGGAGGATCCGACGGCATAATATAGGCAAAATCAGAGCCGAAAATCTGTTCAGCAAACTCCGACGTCTAAGCGTCCGTCGGTTAAAAGAAGCACAGGCTAGACAAGCTGCTACGTCGTGGTCTGGGCCTAAACAATGTATGCAGTAGGAGTGGAAATCTTTATGAGGTATTTGTTTCCCACAAGATAAACAGTTATTCACTTTCTCTGACATCGGCTGAGGCAAGAAAGAGTCCCCAACAGGGTACTTAGCTTTTTAGAAGTCTTCGAAGTAGTATTCGGTAGTAGTAATCTCTGGATCTGACCGACCGGCACTTGCGAACAGCTTCTGCTTCGGGCGCCACGCGGCAAGAAAGACAGAGGAAAATGGCGTCGGCTGATGCCTTTATACCCGAAAAACTGCAGCGATGACGTCGGGTGAAGTGCGACACCAGCCGAAGCCAGACCCAGACTTTGGAATCCGGCCGACCGAAGGGCTGCCTGACGACAGGACAACCCATTTGTAAGGACTGCAGATGCATCCTTGAAGGACATCTGTACTATGTCCTTCAAGGATGCATCTGCAGTCCTAACATATGGGTAGAATACCATAGCCAAACTGGGGGAGGAGGCACTAAGATAAAGATGGTGTAGTTAAGATCCCTTGCAAAACAGCAGTTGCAAAACCTGCTCGGGATCTAGAGTATAAGGGAAGATTATAATGCTTGGCAAATGTATGCACGGAGCTCCAAGTAGCAGCTTCTAAAATGTCTTTGGTAGCCACTCCTCGTAGGAAAGCTGTAGTGGTGGCTGTAGCTCTTGTGGAATGAGGTCTGATATTTTCAGGAGTTGTCTTTCCATGAAAAGAGTAACAAAATCGAATACAATTTCCTATCCATTTTGAGATTGTCTGTTTTGAAATTGCTTTCCTTGCATTCCTGTTGCATATGCTACCAGAAGCTGGTCAGTTTTTCTGCTGGTCTTAGTTCTGTCCAGATAGTAGCGTAATTGTCTGTGCACATCCAAGGTATGTAGCAGTCTTTCCCCCCTGTTCTGTGGGTTGGGGAAGAATGTAGGTAAATGTATCGCTTGGTTCAATGCAACTCTGGAGACCACTTTTGGCATAAAGGTAGGGTTAGTTCTCAGAGAGACTCTATCCTGATGGAAGATAAGGAAAGGTTGTACTGCCATTAATACCTGTAACTCAGATACCCTTCTTGCTGAAGTGATTGCTAGCAGGAAAGTTTTCCAAGACAAGAACTGTAGTTCTGCTGTTGCTGCTGGTTCAAAAGGGGGAAGTGTTAACTTTTCCAGCACAAAGTTGAGATCCCATGTAGGTAAAGGTGGTTTCCTTGGAGGTTTTACATTTTTGATTCCACTCAAGAACTGCCCGAGTAGAGGATGAGAAAAGACAGGAGGATCCATGTTGTATTCTGCTGAAATTGCTGATGCATGAATCTTAATGGAGGAGTAAGACAGGCCATTGTGGAACAGTTCTGCTAAGTATTCCAGGATGTGTGCTATGTTTGCCAATGAGACATTTTCTCCCTTTGCTGCACTCCAAATGAGGTATCTTTTCCACTTGGCTGAATAAGTTTTCCTTGTGGAGGGTCTGCGTGCCTCCAGGAAAATGTCCTTAACCCTCTGAGATAAATCTGGGTTATTTTGTTTTATGCAATATTCCAAGCAGCTAGCTGCAGTGTTTTCAAGTTTGGATGTAGGATCTTGTAGTTGTTCTGTGTTAGAAGTAAGGGACATAGAGGTAGATGCCATGTGTGTGTCCGAGACATGCTTCTCAGTAGTGGGTACCAATGCTGCCTTGGCCAGTCTGGAGCTATCAGTATTACCCTTGGCTGATCCTCTCTGATCTTCAGTAGGACTTGGTACATCAAAGGAAGAGGTGGGAATGCATATGCTGTCAGGTTTTTCCAGCTGAAGGAAAGGGAGTCCACCCTCCAAGCAAGTGGGTGGTATGCTCTTGTGCAGAATTTCTTCAATTGGTGGTTGTGTGGGGAGGCGAACAGGTCTATTTCTGGTAGTCCCCATTTCATTGTTATGACTTTGAATATATCTGGATGCAGCATCCATTCGTGAGCATCCGTGGTAGTTCTGCTTAAGGTGTCCGCTACAGAATTTTCTTTTCCTGGTACAAATCTGGCCTGAAGTTGAATGTTGAGATTCAGGGCCACATTCCACAGGTCCATTGCCATCCGGCATAGAGATACGAGTGTGTACCTCCCTGTTTGTTGATGTACCACATGACTGTGGTATTGTCCGTCCTTATCAGCAGATGACCCTGTTGAAGGAGTGGTCTGAATGCCTGGATCGCATGTTTCACTGCCAGCATCTCCTTTAGATTTATGTGTAGATTCAGCTGGTCTTGGGTCCATAGGCCTTGTATACATTTGTCCACCATGTGTGCCCCCCAGCCTAGGTCTGAGGCGTCCGTGGTGATGGTCTGGCTTGGATGAGGTTTGTGGAAAGGCAATCCTCTGTTCAACTGACAGGCCTGAGCCCACCACAGGAATTCTTGCTTCAGGCATGGAATTATTGGAATCTGGGCTTCTAGACTGTGCTTGTGTTGAGACCATACATTCCTTAGGTACCATTGTAACTTTCTCATATGCAGCCTGGCATGCGGAATCAATATTATGCAGGATGCCATGTAACCCAGGGCTTGCAGGACTTTCCTTGCAGTAAGCTGAGTTTGTTTTGTTAATGTCATGAAGTAGCCTGGTAGTTGCTTTTGTTTTTCTTCTGTGAGAAAAGCCATCCGAGTTGATGTGTCCAGTTCTGCACCCAAGAATGTTATCCTTTGGGATGGTACTAGTCTTGACTTTTGCATGTTGACTGTGTATCCCAAGGCTTGCAACAGTTGTATGACATTTTCCAAATCTTTTGTTAATTTTGCCTTGTTGTCCACTTGTATTAGGCAGTCGTCCAGGTATGGGTAAATTTGAATTCCCTGAAGCCTGCAATGAGCAATTACTGATGCCAGGCATTTCGTGAATACTCTGGGTGCAGTAGATAAGCCAGAGGGCAATGCTGAGAATTGATAATGCTCTGATCCTGCAAGAAATCTGAGGTGTCTTCTGCAATCTGGTCGTATAGGGACGTGCAGGTATGCCTCCTTAAGATCTAGAGTCACCAGCCAAGACTCCTTGCCCAGCATGGGAAGAAGCTGCTGGAGGGTCAGCATTTTGAATTTTGGAACAATGAGGTATGTGTTCAGTGCGGACAAGTCGAGAATAGGTCTCCATTAATTTTCTTTTCTTGGTACAAGGAAAAGCCTGGAGTAAAATCCTTGGCCTTGTTCCATAGGTGCCACCTTTTCTATAGCTCTCATCCTTAATAAGTTGTTGATTTGTCTTAGAGCGTCTGTTTTTTTGGCTTGGTGGTAGGTTTGGCATTCCCCTCTTTTTTGGTAGAGTGTGGAAGTGAAACCTGTAGCCCTTGTCTATTGTTTGTAAAGTCCATTTGTCTCCTGTAATGTAATGCCAGTTGTCGGAAAATAAGGCTAGCTTTCCGCCCAAGGGAGCTTCCAGTTGTTCCCTGGTAGGCGGTATCAGAGCCAAGTCATTGTGTCTGTCCTGTGGAAGTGGTTGTAGTTGAATCTGTGGCAGTACTTCTCTGACTGGTAGATTGCCACTGACGTCCCCTGTAGGCACCCCTAGATTGACCTCTGCCTCTTGGGCGTCTATTTCTGCCTCTCTGTGCTCTGGAGCTGTCTGGAAAGGACCAATTCTTCGAAGGCCAATTTCTGCTAAACCTCGGAGGTTGGACCTGTAAGAAATCCTTGACTGTTTGGACAGATTTTGCTTTTTCTTCCACCTTCTTTAGAACCTCCTGTGCAGGGGAGTCAAACAAACTTTGTTTCTCCATGGGAGCATCTAGGAGTTTTGATTTAACATGGTCTGGTAAGGATTGTTCTTTTAACCGTGCATGTCTTCGAATCACTGTTCCAGTCATAGCTGATCTAAAGGAAGCCTCCAGTGCATCATAGCCACATTTTAAGAAACGGTTACTGACCTGCTGAGAGTTATGTACCAAATCCTGAAGGGACTTGCGGTCTATAGGTTCAGGAGAGGACAGTTTTTTATTAAGCTGGTCTAACAAAAATTCCTGATACTGAATCATGTGAAATTGACAGTTTAAGGCCCTAGCAGAAAGAGCAGCAGAAGTATAAACCTTTTTACCCCATCTCTCTAAAGCTCTAGATTACCTTTCAGAGGGAAGAGGGTTTTTGGCAGAAGCAGCTGCCACACCTTTAGGGCCCTGTGAAATGGTTTCGGGGTCTGCAACAGGAGCCTTATACAAATGGTAGTGTGTGTCCGGGACCCTGTAATATCTGTCAGGCTTGGCAGGGGCCGGAGGAAGAGAATCAGGTGCAGTACAGGCATCATTAAATGCATCATCAACAACTGTTAGTACTGGAGGAATGGCTAAAGGCCTATGCTGTGGTAAGTGTAAAAAAGTCCTTAGCCTTTTCCTTGAATCTGAAAAATCCTGGCCCTGCCATTGGAAATGTTCCCTCATAGCATGTAAGGTTTCCCCAAAAGAAAATTCTTCAGGAGGAGAAGCAGAAGGAATGGAGTCTTCTGCATCAGAATCCTCATAAGGAGAATATGGGCCTTCCTGAGGGGCTGAAATGTCTGAGTCATCCGAGGAGTAGTCTGTAGAGACAGGTTCCGGGGGTTCAGTCCTAGGCCTCTTATCTGAAGGGGGCTGAGAGGCCCTGTCTGGGTGAGGTTGGGATCCCGTGATCAAAGAAATGAGATCCTCAGCCAGGCTGAGTATTTGTGAACTGAAGGCAGGCCTATGTGAGGGAGTTTTAGCAGATAAGGCCTTAGAAGATTTAGCTGCTTTAGCCCTGGCAAAAGCCTTGATGGACATAGAAGCCGGGGGTCTAGCAGCCCCACGTGCAGGGGTAGATATGTCTAAAGGAATAGTGTCTGACAAGTCCTGGGTGCCTGCTTCTGTAGCAGTAAATTCAGTAGCAGATTCAACCATGCTCTGTGAGGCCTCGGCTATAGGAGGCATGCTTTCGGCCGTAGGAAGAACCGAGGACTTGGTTTCAGCCGAAACAGAGACACTCGCGGTTGGCCTAACCGTGGTTTCAGCCGAAACCGCGGGCCGCGAGTGTCGGTCCTTTTCCTTGCGTTTTTTAGCTAATTGTGTAGTCGGAGTCTCCGACGGCATTTTGTAAGCAAAAGCGGGACCAAAAAACTCCTCTGCAAACTCCGACCGACGTCTAAGTGTCCGTCGGTTGAAGGAAGCACAGGCTAAACAAGCTGATACGTCGTGGTCTGGGCCTAAGCAAGGAAGGCAGTAAGAGTGGAAATCCTTATGAGGTATTTGTTTCCCACAAGTTAAACAATTATTTACTTTTTCTGACATCGGCTGAGGCAAGAAAGAGTCCCCAACGGGGTACTTAGCTTTTTAGAAGTCTTCGGTAGTAGAAATCTCTGGATCTGACCGACCGGCACTTGCGAACAGCTTCTGCTTCGGGCACCACGCGGCAAGAAAGACTGGGGAAAATGGCGTCGGCTGATGCCTTTATACCCCAGCAGCTGTGACGTCAGGTGAAGTGCGACATCAGCCGAGGCCAGACCCAGACTTTGGAATCCGGCCGACCGAAGGGCTGCCTGAGGCAGGACAATCCATATGTTAGGACTGCAGATGCATCCTTGAAGGACATCTTTGAATTGACATGGTCTGGTCCTTAAGCCAAGCATATCTTCTAAGGACAGAACCAGTGATTGGTGCCCTGCAAGGGCGTCAAGCACATTGCAAGGTGTGCTTAGTAACTTGGCTTGCAGAATGCATAAGCTCTTGTAATTCTTTATTTTCTGCACAAGCAGGAAAGGAAGACATTTTTTGTTTGAGAGTTTCATGGTATGCTGCTGATATTCCAGCATATGGAACTGGCAATTTAGTGCTCTAATAGCAAGAGTAGCAGAGATGTATACTTTTTTACCCCATGTGTCTAAAGCTCGGGAATCCCTGTCTGAGTGGGTGGGATTCTTAGCTGAGGTTGCTCGAATTCCTTTAGGTCCTTGAGAGATGACCTCTGGATCAGCAGTAAGATTTTTGAAAAGGAATTTGTGCGAGTCAGGGGACTCTGTAGTACCTGTCAGGTTTCCTTGGAGCAAGAGGAAGGGTGTCAGGAGTCAAACTAGACTCCATAAAAACATTAACAACAACATCCAGGACAGGAGGAATGGCCAAAGGTCTGTACTGTGGTAAATTTAAGAATTCAGTCTCTTTTTTTGACTGAGGGTAGTCCTGACATTCCCATAGAAAATGCTCCCTTAAAGTATGAAGAGTTTCACCAAATGAAAAATCCTCAGGTGGAGGGGCAGAAGGAATGAATTCCTCTGCATCAGAATCCTCATAAGCAGAGAGGGGTTGCATGTTTTCATATTCAGAAGAATCAGAATCATTGGACTCCTGTTCAGATAAAACTACTGGAAACAAGTCTCTTTCTTTTGGAAAGGGTAGCCTGGCTTCCCATAATAAGGTCTTTCGCCATGTTAAGCATTTGAGATTGAGGCAAGGAAACAGGTGCCTGAGCTTGGGTAGTCGTTCTTTTGGGCGTAGTTCGTACCCTGGGCCTTAGAAACCTGGCAGTTTTAGAAAGAACTTAAGACGCAAAAGAAGTAATCAGTTTGTGTCAAGTATTGGTAGTGCGAAGTACTTCCTCGGAAGCCAGTGCCTGCTCAGTGGCTCCAGACCCATCCAAGGTAGACATCCGCAGGATCCTTAGTCAAAGAGTCTCACAGCATGCCGGACTCCGAAAGGGTATCGGTAGTGGCCTGCGAATCCAAAGAAGCGGGCATCAGGGGCTGTGAAAGCACCTCATTGAGGACCGGTGAAGTGACTACTAACTTAACGGAAGCTTCGTCAGCAGTTTTTGACCTGTGCGGTCTCTTGTCTTTATCCTTACATTTTTTCGGAAGATCGGTAGTCAGATGGCTTAAAGCCATATCAGAATTAGAGGACTGAGAGTGAAAATATCTAGCTACAATAAGAGCCCAAAGACGTATAGTTCTGGCGTTGAACGAAGTAAAAAAGCGGCAGCGAGGGACGTCGTGGTCTGGGCCTAAACAGGTGATGCAGTAAGAATGGAAGTCTCGGTGTGGTATTTACTTTATACAGGCGACACAATTGTTATCTTTTTCTGACATCGGTTAAAGCAAGAAAAAAGGATCCCCAACAGGGTACTTCGCTTTAGAAGACCAACTTCAATTCGGAAACAAAAACCCCGGTAGCGGCCGACCGGCACGCATGCAAACTGCTTCTGCTTTGGGCTCCTTGACAAGAAAGACTGATGTAATGGCGTGGGCTGTCTGATTTTATACCACTGACTACCTGACGTCAGTCCTGGAGCAACAGCAACAGACGCAGAAATAGTAAGCCTCTGGTATTCAGGCCAACTGAGGGCTACCCCTGGCAGGATAACCCAAATGTGATGACTGCAACAGTGAAATACGAAGAACATCTGGAGAAACAAAGAGATGTTTACGATCTTTGGAGTTCCTTTCCTTTCTCTTGCAGATCTTAAACAGCTCTGCGGCTGCTGAACCAAAAAGAGCAGTCTTGTCGAAAGGAGCATCTAGTAACTTGTCATCAAGTAATGACTGAAGTCTCAGCCATGAATGCCTCCCAAGCACAGAGGCAGAAGCAGCAGCTCTAGATGATGCCTCAGCAACATCACAGCTGCACTTAATGGAATGCCTAGACACCTGAGAAGAAGCTGCCAAATGAGACACAACCTGTGTTTTAACCTCAGAATCTGCCAAAGAAGATAAGGCCCAAGAGGCTTAAGAAAGCAAAGCTAAGGAGTACCTGGACACACACATCTGGTAATAAATAGCCCCAGTTGCTAAAGTGGAAGTATATATCTTTTTACCCAGTTTCTCAAGAATCTTGCTCTTCTTATCAGATGGAGGAAGCTTGGCAGAAGGGGATAACTGGGAAGACTTATCTGAAGCTAAGGAAATCATTGCTGGAGCTGCAGAGGAGCACTTGTAGAGAAACTTACAATCATCAGGGACCTTATAAAACTGGTCAGGTCTCTTAGGAGCTGGAGCCTGAGATTCATGTGTTTTAGAAGCAAATGCATCTAAGAAAGCTAGAAGTACTGGAGGGGCTGCGGAGGGTGAGGGAACCTCCACCATCTAAATGAGGTCATAGTATCTCTTCCGTTCTTCAGAAATCTGGGAACAATCCCATTTGAAGAACTCCCTCAACTTAGTAATGGCTTATACAAAGGAAATTTCCTCCCGAGGTGAATCTACTCCATTACATTCCCCCTCAGGAGATGCATATTGCAAAGGTGAAGCAAATTGGCTGGAATATGCTAGAGAGTCATAATCAGAAGAGGAGTGCTCAGAAGCAGGATCAGGTACCTGAGACAGTAGCCTGAACTGGGGAGGAAAAAAAAGAAGGCAGATGGGAAGTAAGTTTCAAGGCCATCAAGGCCTTAAAAAGACCCTGAGAAAAAGCTTTCCAATCTGACTGAGGAGAGGAAGAAGGAATGCTAGGGTTCTTAGTTTTCTGCTTCTTCTTAACATACCTTTCTGGAAGAGGGGGAAAAAAAAAAAAAAGAGGAGGAACATGATGCAAGCCTAACGGCAGACTAAGCCAGACCCCTAGTCGCATCAGCGGAATGGACGTCGCCAGAGTCCTCTAACCCAATGAGCCGTGGTTCCCCCATATTGCCAGAAAAGAACATCTGCAAAACCTTAGACATGCTGGAAACTGTTCCCCTAGCAGATTCCGCTGAAGTACCTGCCAAAGCAGCAGACTCAACCTCCTAGCATACCACAGGGTCTTCACAGACCTCAAGAGGTAGATCTGAGGCAGAAGGCACAGTGGAAGAGGATTCAGGCTTCAGCTTACTCGACTTTCTCTTCAAAGTCAGCTTGGCCAAAGGAACCTCGGCACCCTCCATAAGGTCTTTAGCCAGATGTTTGAGCCTCTGATTCTCAGGATACAGATTCAGAGCCAAAAGATAAATGCACAATGTTTTAGGCATAATGGCCTGACAGACAGAACAGGATTGATGCTCGTGACTAGGCCCTAAACAGAAAAAACAGAGCTCATGGCTATCTTTATGTGGAATCGGACTTCCACACCTACCACTTGCCCTTCCTGGATGACATGAACAAAAGGCAGTACTAAGAAATAAAATCCCCAACGGGGCACTTATCTGAGCTGGTGGCAACCCACCAACAAAATCAGACTGCAGACCGAATAGGAGTCAACCTTCCAAATGGCGGCATAAAAGTTTTGAGGATGGTACGTGCAGACATCCTTTTATGGTCAACATTGTCAAAACAGACGTGCGACATCCATGTACCAGCAGTAGCTTGAAGCTTTTGTATACTGGCCGGACGTCGGGTCATAGGGCAGAATACAACCCATATGTAAAGAATACTGTAACATTGAACAGAAGAGCATTATCCTCTGTAGAGATCTGGATGAAAGGGGACTACAAAACAGTCAGTTGTGGCTGCAGCAAAATTCATTATCTGCACCTGGTAGTTATTAATTTTAATACCACACATCTACAACATCAAAAGCTGTAAAAGTAACACTGAAAAGAGAACGATTTCCTACCAAGGTACATTTCTGCAAACTCTGGTTTCAGACCAAACAGACGTACTGACCATGCAAACAACTCACTCAAGATTCTTCTCATCAAATTACAATAAGATTAGAAGGTGGCACCAGCCAATGTCCCTTACACTACTGACACTTGTCATCGGCAGGAGAAGGGAGTCCACTGGTATCCAAGTCAGCCATCAGGCCACTTCCGGCAGGAATCTCAATAGTCAACATTAATACTCAATGAACACCACAACAAAGAAAAACTAAGAAAAAGCAAGTGCAGAGTAAGAACTTACACCCATCGTAAAATCAACAATACTCATAGTGACACTATGAGAACTTTATTGACAAGACATGACTAAGTCCTTTCATCCTATACAGGACTTCATCAGAATTGTTTAACCACACATACCAATCATTTGAATACCAGCAGTGAACCAATAAGTTACAACCAAGTCACATGACTGCAAACACCTCTAATATATGTAATACATAAAACCACTTACAATAACGTTCAATTTGAGTTGTTTATCTCGCCTTTATTCTCACTGATGGTTTGGAGCTGATCCTCGGCTCCGACACGGCCGATAGCAAAGCTCACGGTTTAGTAATATTTTGAGACCAAGCCCCTTATCACATGATTAACTGCTGGAATTACCTCAGATCTTGTTTTCTGCGTGTACTACATCCCTGGAAGACACCCACTCTCCCAAAAAGGAAGAAAAATAATAAGAATTGAACAACCAGGATGATACCAGCCTTTAAGTCAACTGTCAGCCAGGTGGGGGATGGAGGGAGGGACGTGAGAATAAAGGCAAGGTAAACAACTCACATGGAACGTTATGGTAAGTAAATAACTTCTTTATGTGAAGTTGTTAAATCTCACCATTTATTCTCACTGATGGGTTGCATCCCTACCACCCTCAATCCTGGGTGGCACACCAGTGTACACTTTTCAGGACAGTAGAAAGTACAGTTTTGTACCTACCATAAATGTAGATGTTCGAGTGCTAATACAGCTGCAGTCATAACAGATGGGTTATCCTGCCGTCAGGCGGGTCCTCGGTCGGCCAAATTCCAGTCTAGGTCTGGCGTCGGTAGTCGTCACTTCCTCTCTGACGTCAGTGCGGCAGGGGTATAAAAGAGCCAGCCGACGCCATCTTCTTCAGTTATTCTTGCCCCAGATGTCAGGTGCCCCCAAGAAGGAAGGCAAAACATAAACTTATGTAATAATGCAATAGAGAATAATCAAAAAACAGAAGTTTGCAAGCAAATACACCATAAAAGAATACCCCAATCAGGTTGTATGAGAAGGTGTTTGTCATAAGGTCTGTCCTAAGAGGGGATGGAGGGAGGGAAACCTGGACTGCAGCTGTATTAGCACTCGAACATCTACATTTATGGTGGGTACAAAACTGTACTATGTTCATCGTGCATACACCTACAGTCATAAAGGATGGGTAGAATCCCAAAGCTAAATAGGGGTGGCAGGCACTAAGTGGAACTAGGAGGAGCAAGGATGCCCTGCAAGACTGCTGTGGCAAAGCCCGCTCTAGAATCAGAGTAAAGTGGAAGGTGATAGTGTTTGGAGAAAGTGTGCACAGAACTCCAAGTGGCTGCTTCCAAAATGTCCTTGGTAGGAACCCCCCTGAGGAAAGCTGCAGAGGTAGCTGTGGCCCTTGTGGAGTGGGATCTGATGCTTGAAGGCAGAGCTTTTCCATGAAATGAGTAACAAAAGCGTATGCAGTGGGCTATCCATTTTGAGACTGTCTGTTTGGAGATAGCCTTTCCTTGAGCACCTGTAGCATAGGACACAGAGTTGTTCGGATTTTCTGAATGGCTTTGTCCTGTCCAAATAATAACAAAGTTGTCTGTGAATGTCCAAGGAATGTAGTAGTCTTTCCCCTTTGTTTTGTGGGTTAGGGTAAAAGGTAGGTAAGTGGATAGTCTGATTCAAGGCTACACTGGATACTACCTTTGGCATAAAGGAAGGATTGGTTCGTAAGGAAACTCTGTCTTGATGGAAAATGATGAAAGGTTGCACAGCCATGAGGGCCTGTAGTTCCGAAACCCTGCGTGCTGAGGTGATAGCCAGAAGGAAGGCGGTTTTCCATGACAAATATTGTAGTTCTGTTGAAGCAGCTGGCTTAAATGGAGGCAGGGTCAGTGTTTCCAATATGAAGTTGAGGTCCCAAGCAGGGACTGGTGGTTTCCTTAGGGGTTTTATATTCTTAGCCCCTCTGAGGAACTGTCTTAAGAGAGGATGAGAGAATAAAGGAGGATCTGTGTTGTATTGTGCAGAAATGGCTGAAGCATGGATCTTGATGGAGGAGAAGGAAAGTCCACTGTTTAACATCTCAGCTAGGTACTGTAATATTTGAGGTAAATTTATTACCCAAGGATTCTGGCCCTTTTTCTGATTCCAGGCACAAAACTATTTCCATTTGGCGGAGTAGGCTTTTCTAGTAGAAGGTCTTCTGGCCTCCAAGATGACATCCTGCACCTCCTTGGAGAGGAGGGTCTGTTGGGAAATCAAGGGATTCTCCATGTGGCTAGATTGAGGGTTTTTAGCTGGCTGTGAAGAGTTTTGAAGTTGTGCTGGGACAACAGAAGAGGCACTAGAGGCAGGATCCATGGTGGGGAATGCGTCAGGCTCTTCAGGAGTGGATACCAGTGTTGTCTTGGCCAGTCTGGAGCAATGAGAATTATGTTTGGCCTCTCTGCTCTGGCTTTTAATAGACCTTTGGGCAGCAGAGGGAGAGGTGGAAAGGCATAGACTGTCAATGTTGTCCAATTGAAAGAAAGTGTGTCCACTTTCCAGGCCTGTGGATGATAGGTCCTTGAGCAGAATTTTTTCAGTTGGTAATTTCTGTGGGTAGCAAAGAGATCTAGGTCTGGCTGTCCCCATGCCAGAGTTATTTTTGCGAAAACTTGAGGATGCAACTTCCATTCGTGTGGATCTGTCATATTTCTGCTTAGGCTGTCTGCCAGTGTGTTTTCCTTCCCTGGCAGGAATTGTGCCTCAAGTTGGATTTGCAATTCCAGAGCTGTGTTCCAAAGGGACATGGCAAGTCTGCACAGGGGGTATGAATGAGTTCCTCCCTGTTTATGTACCACATCACTGTGGTGTTGTCTGTCCTTATCAATAGCTGGCCTGGATGCAGTAGGTCTTTGAAGGCCATAATAGCATTTTGCACTGCTAGCATTTCCTTTTGATTGATGTGTAGGTGCTTGTCTTTTTGGGACCATTTTCCCTGAATGCACTGATCTGTAATGTGTGCCCCCCCAGGCGTAGTCCGAGGCGTCTGTTGTGATGATTTGAGTTGCTTGAGGTATGCAGAAGGGGAGACCTATGTTTCTTTGGCATGCTTGAACCCACCACAGAAATTCCTTTTGAAGACATGGAATGAGTGGTATAATTGTTTCCAAACTGTGGCTGTGTTGAGAACATAAGTTTTTTAGGTACTATTGTAGTTTCCTCATATGCAGCTTTGCACATGGGATCAGCAGGATGCAAGATAACATGAACCCCTGAGCCTGCAGGACTTTCCTTGCAGTCAGCCTGGTGAAGGTTGCCATTTTGCTGAAGTATAGAGATAGTTGCCCTTGTTTCTCTGGCATGAGGTAGGCCATCTGGGTGTTTGTATTCAAGCTGGCCCCCAGGAAAATTATTGTTTGAGAGGGTATTAGTTTTGATTTCTTTTTGTTGACTGTGTATCCCAGAAAGTTCAACAGTTTTATTACAAACGCCAGGTGTTTCAGAAGTATGTGCTTGCTGTCCGCTTGGATCAGGCAGTCGTCCAGATATAGGTATATTTGTATCCCTTGAAGTCTGCAGAAGGCAATTACTGATGCCAGGCATTTCGTAAACACTCTGGGCGCAGTAGATAAGCCAAAGGGTAATGCAGAGAATTGATAATGGGTTGAACCTGCAAGAAATCTGAGGTATTTTCTGCAATCTTGTCTGATAGGGACATGCAGATATGCCTCCTTGAGGTCCAATGTTACCAGCCAAGACTCCTCGCCCAGCGTGGGAAGAAGCTGCTGTAATGTGAGCATCTTGAATTTTGGTACGTGTAAATATATGTTTAGGATGGATAGGTCTAAAACAGGTCTCCAATCTTTGTCCTTCCTTGGTACCAAGAATAGTCTGGAATAAAAACCTTGACCTTGTTCTTTTGCAGGTACCTCTTGAATAGCTTTCATGTCCATGAGAGCTGAAATTTGTTTTTGTGCCTCTGCCCTTTGATTGTGTGGCAGGTTTGGCATGCCTCTCATTTTTGGAAGGGTGTGAAAGTGGAATCTGTAGCTTCTGTCTATAATGTCCAGGATCCATTTGTCTTTTGTGACAATATGCCAATTTTTTGAGAATAATGCCAGTTTTCTGCCTAAAGGTGCTGCCATTAAAGCTTTGCTTGGCATGCAAAGGGGAAAGTCATTGTGTCTGTTTTCTGAATGACTGTGATCTATCTTCTCCACCTCTTGTGGTTGGTGCTTGCCATTGTCTGGCTCTGAATGATCCTTGAGATTGCCCTCTACCCCTCGGGCGCCTGTATCTGCCTCTGAGGTCTGTCCGTGGCTGGAAAGGACCAACTTTTTGAAGGCCAGTTTCTGCTGAAACGTGGAGGTTGTACCTGTAGGAAATCTTTCACTGTTTGCATTGATCTTGCCCTTTAACACCAAACAATACATCTTTTTGAAGAGGTGCATCAAGTAATTTAGCTTTGACATGATCTGGTAAGGTTTGCTCTTTGAGCCAAGCATATCTACGTATGACAGACCCTGTAACAGCAGCTCTACATGAGGCCTCTAAAGCATCAAAACTACACTGCAAGGTATGTTTACCCACTTGCTCTGCACTATGCAACAAATCCTGCAACTCTTTTAAATCTGGTTGCTCAGGTTGTGTCATTTGCTTTTCATCTGAGATAACAAAAACTGTTGATACTTTAACATATGGAACTGACAAGTTTAATGCCCTCATGGTTAAAGTGGCCGAGGTATACACCTTTTTCCCCCACCTTTCTAAAGCTCTGGAATCTCTCTCTGAAGGTAATGGGTTTTTAGCAGTAGAGGCCTTAATTCCCTTGGGACCCTGTGAAATAGTTTCTGGGTCAGCAGCATGGCTTTTGTATAGGAACTGGTGTGAATCAGGAACCCGGTAATACCTGTCAGGTTTAACAGGAGCTGGAGGTAAAGAATCTGGGTTGAGGCTGGCTTCTGTGTACACATCGAATATATCTAAGACAGGAGGGATAGCTAGAGGCCTGTGCTGGGGAAGCAAGAGAAAATCCCTGAGCCTTTCCTTGGAATCTCAGTAATCTTGGCCTTCCCAGTGAAAATGTTCCCTCAAGGTATGTAGGGCTTCCCCAAAAGAATAGTCCTCGGGGGGGGGGGGGAGACCGAGGGAATAGACTCCTCTGCATCAGAGTATTCAAAAGGAGAATATGTATATTCCTGGTCCTCAGAATGTTCAGAGGTAATAGAGGCTTGATCTGAGGAAGGGTAGTCTTCCTCCAATCTGGGCCTTTTGTCCGAGGGGGGTTGAGAACCCCTGATAAGAGTAATCAAATCCTCAGCCATTTTGAGCATCTGTTTTTAGGCATGGGGCCTTGAGAGGGGGTCTGTGGTCCTTGTTTTTTAGTTTTCATGGCTGCTTTAGATTTTGTGAAAGCCGTAATGGAAAAGGAGGAAGGCCTGAAGACACCTTGAGAAGTGGCAGGCCTGTCCAAACTCTGAGTTTCCCCGCCAAGAGTGGTGTCGGTATCTGTAGTCGGAATGGGGGCCGAGGAGCCTGCGACCTCGGGCACAGAAGACACTGGTAAAGAAGTATCATCGGTACTCAGGGGCTGCGTAGGCCCCTCGCTGAGAACCGGAGCACCGGTAGTCGGCCTTAGCGTGGTGTCGGTAGAAGTCGCCGACCTCGTATGTCGGTCCTTATCTTTGCGTCTTTTACTCAAAACTGGAGTCGGAGTATCCGACGACATAATGTAATTAAATTTTTTACCAAACTAGTGGTGGGCGAACTCCGCCCGACGCCTAATAGTGCGTTTGTTGAATCTAACAAAAAAACGGCAGGCCGAAACGTCATGGTCTGGGCCTAAGCAAGGAATACAGAAAGAATGGAAATCCTTATGCGGTATTTGCTTCCCACATGAAATGCAATTATTAACTTTGTCTGACATCGGTCTGAGGCAAGAAAAGTTTCCCCAACGGGGTACTTGGCTTTCAAGAAGACTTCGGCTGAAATATTTTCGTAAATCTCAGGAGCTGGCTGACCGGCACTTGCCAACTGCTTCTGCTTCGGGCACCGCTAGGCAACAAAGACTGAAGAAGATGGCGTCGGCTGGCTCTTTTATACCCCTGCCACACTGACGTCAGGGAGGAAGTGACGACAACCGACGCCGGACCTAGACTTTGGAATTCGGCCGACCGAGGACCCGCCTGACGGCAGGATAACCCATCTGTTATGACTGCAGCTGTATGCACGATGAACATCCAAAAGAAGCCTCGTCCCTGGAGGCCTTATCCACTTTGCAATGAGTGATAAAAGTATGAGGCCTAGACCAAGTGGCTGCAGCACAAATGTTATCAAGGGGCAATGTAGCTTGAAAAGCAGAAGACGTAGAAATGGCTCTGGTTAAATGAGTCTTTACTTTGTGTGGCAAGGGTATGTTAGCAGCTGCATGAACAAATGTGATACAATCAGATAACCATTTTGAAAGGGTTGTTTTAGCCACTGGTCTACCTTTTCTGGCCTCCGAGAAGGATACAAAAATTTGATCTGATTTCCTAATACCCTTAGTTCTATCGAGATAAAATCTGAGCTGTGCACGTCGCATTTGTACAGCATTATTCTACTTTGTTAGACTCCGAACAGACTTTAGGCAAAAAGGAGGGGTTTGTTCTGAGAGATACTCTATCTGCATGGAAAAATCATATAAGGGGGTCTGATAGGCAATGCTTGAAGTTCTGACACTCTGCGGGCAGAAGTAATGGCCACTAGAAAAATGGTTTTCCAGGACAGAAATGTGAGATCACAAGATTATGCTGGTTCAAAGGGGGGGAGGGGGTATAAAATTCAAACTCCAAGGAGCATAAGGAGTCTTCACTGGGGGCCTCATGTGAAAAGCTCCTTTGATAAAAGCCTTAGATAACTTATGGGCCATAATATTTACACCAATTCCAAGGGGGAAATTGGATATAGCAGCTAACTGAACCCGAACTGTAGCAGATGCTGCTCCCTCCTTAAAAATCAAAAAATCTAGAATGGGCGACAATGGAGCTTGAAAGGGGTCAGTTTTTTGTTTGCCGGCCCAAATGGATAACCTTTTCCACTTACTGCGATATAATTTTCTGGTGGAAGGCTTATGGGAAGACAATAGAATTTGTCTTGTGTCGCACGACAGAGAATGAAGCCTGGCTATGTGGGGAACTGGATCAGCCAAGTAGCTAGCTTCAGTGACTGCAATGAAGGATGGAGGTGGTCTCCTGACGGATGTGTCAGAAGATCTGGAACTGGGTCCAGGATCCATGGATCCTCCACCAGATGATGGTGAAGAAAGGGAAACCAAATCTGTCGAGGCCAATGGGGGGCTATAAGAATGACAGTCCTACCCAGCGACTTTGCTTTCTGTAAAAATCTGGGTATCAATGGGATTGGAGGAAATGCATATAGAAGACCCGGAGGCCAATCGTGTACGAGTGAGTCTCTCGGGGGATGCCCTGGAGGTGGTATCAGGGCAAAGTAGCTTCTGCATTTGGTATTGATATGACTGGCAAAAAGGTTGCAGCAAGGCTGGCCCCATTTGTGGAAAATCCGGTCTAAAATGTCTTGGTTGAGAGACCACTCGTGAGGCAACAAAATTGCCCTGCTCAGCTTGTCCGCTATCACGTTGGATTTCCCCGGGATGTGCGTTGCTAACAGAAAACACTGGGATGACATAGCCCATTGTCAGACTCTGAGGGCTTCTGGATAAAGAGGGTAAGACTTGGTTCCACCCTGTTTGTTCAAGTACCAGACCACTGACATGTTGTCTGTCTGAATTGCAATCGTCCCTAGAGGAAGAGGGTCCTAAAAAAAACTGCAACGCCAGAAGTACTGCTCTCATCTCTAGAACATTGATATGCAGATGTGACTCTTGATCTGTCCATGTGCCTTGGGCAGTCTTTCCCTGAAAATGTCCCCCCACCCTATCAGGGAAGCGTCCATGGTCACAGTGGCTACTGGAGAGGGGGTACAAAGGGTCATCCCACTGTGACATGAAGAGACGTCAGCCACCACTAAAGGTCCCTCTTGCATGAGTTTGTGATGAGGATCATGTGTTTCACTGGTAAATCCTGGTAAGACCATTGGGTTAACAGAAGCCATTGAAGAATCCGCATAAGCAGCCTCGCGAGAGGAATGGCTAATATTGCGGCCGCCATCAAACCTAGTACTTTCAAGATCTCTGTGGCTGGAGCTCTATTCTTTGAAACCAATGAGGCGATGTGCTGGCGATGAAGCGAGACCCTTTCGGCTGGAAGACGCAAATCGGTGGTTGAGGTATCTAACTCTGCTCCTATAAAGACGATATGCTGCGATGGCGACAAGGCAGACTTTTCGAAGCTGACCATAACGCCTAATTGGTTGCAGAGTGTCAGAGTGGATTCCATTGCCTGAATCAGTTGATGCCTCGTGGTGGAGGTAAGGAGCCAATCGTCTAGGTATGGAAACACCTGGAATCCTAGATGCCTCAGGTGAGCCATGAACACTCTGGGGGCTGTAGTGAGACCAAAGGGCAGGGCTCAAAACTGATAGTGATTGGCTCCCAGTAGGAAATGCAGGTGATCTCAGTAGTGTCTGTCCATCTTTATGTGGTAGTATGCATCCTTGAGATCGATGGAGCACATCCAATCGCCTTTCCCTAAAAAGGGAAGTATAGACTGAAGCATGACCATTCGGAACTTCTCTTTCTTCACAAATTGGTCGAGTCTGCTGAAGTCCAAGATAGGTCTCCAGTCCCGTTTTCTTTGGAACCAAAAAGAATCTCGAGTAAGTTCCGAATCCTGTTTGGTCTGCTGGGACTGGCTGGATGACTCTTTCTAGCAACTTGTGGACCTCTATAGTTGCTTGTTCCCTGAAACTGGATGGAACGTCCGGGATTCTCTTGACAGGAGTAGGGGGGGGGGGGGGTACAGTTTTGTACCTACCATAAATGTAGATGTTAGAGTGCTAATACAGCTGCAGTCATAACAGATGGGTTCTCCTGCCGTCAGGCGGGTCCTCGGTCAGCCGAATTCCAAAGTCTAGGTCCGGCGTTGGTTGTCGTCGCTTCTTCCCTGACGTCAGTGTGACAGGGGCATAAAAGAACAAGCCAACGCCATTTTCTTCAGTTTTTCTTGCCCCAGATGTCAGGTGCCCCCAGAAAGAAGGCAATACATAAAATTATGTAATAATGCAATGCAATATAATCAAAGACCAGTAGTTGCAAGCAAATACACAATAAAAGAAGACCCCTAGAGGGGAAGGAGGGAGGGAAACCTAGACTGCAGCTGTATTAGCACTCGAACATCTACATTTATGGTAGGTACAAAACTGTACTATGTTCATCGTGCATACAGCTGCAGTCATAACAGATGGGTAGAATCCCAAAGCTAAGAAAGGGGTGGTAGGCACTAGGTGGAGCTAGAAGGAGCCAAAATGCCCTGCAAGACTGCAGTGGCAAAGCCTGCTCTAGATTTGGAGTATAATGGTAGGTTGTAGTGCTTGGAGAAGGTATGCACAGAACTCCAAGTGGCTGCTTCTAAAATATCCTTGGTAGGAACTCCTCTGAGGAAGGCTGCAGAGGTGGCTGTGGCCCTGGTAGAATGAGTTCTAATGCCTGTAGGCACAGTTTTGCCATGAAAGGAATAGCAAAAGCGTATGCAGTGGGCTATCCATTTTGAGATTGTCTGTTTGGATATTGACTTTCCTTGAGCTCCTACCGCATAGGCCACAAAAAGCTGTTCTGATTTTCTGAAAGGTTTTGTTCTGTCCAAATAATGCAGTTGTCTGTGGATGTCCAAGGAATGCAGTAATCTCTCCTCTGTTTTGAGGATTAGGATAAAAAGTAGGTAAATGTATGGCCTGATTTAAAGCTACCCTGGATACCACTTTAGGCATAAAGGACGGGTTGGTACGTAATGAAACTCTGTCCAGATGGAAGATGATAAAAGGCTGGACAGCCATAAGAGCCTGTAGTTCTGAAACTCTACGAGCTGAAGTGATAGCCAGAAGGAAAGCGGTTTTCCAGGACAAATATTGTAAATCTGATGAGGCAGCTGGCTCAAAAGGAGGCAAAGTCAGTTTTTCCAGAATGAAATGAAGATCCCAAGCAGGTATTGGTTGTTTTCTTGGAGGTCTTAAATTCTTAGCCCCTCTGAGGAACTGTCTTAATAGAGGGTGAGAGAATAAAGGTGGATCAGTGTTGTATTCTGCAGAAATGGCTGAGGCATGGATTTTGATGGAGGAGAACGAAAGTCCACTGCTTAGCAGTTCAGCCAAATATTGTAGTATTTGAGGTAAATTCAGTTTTCCAGGGCACTGGCCCTTTTTCTCATTCCAAACACAAAAACGTTTCCATTTTGCAGAGTAAGCTTTTCTAGCTGATGGCCTTCTGGCCTCCAAAATGACATCCTCCACCTCCTTGGAGAGCAGGGCCTGCTGCGATTCCTAGGAATCTTCCATGCGGCTAGACTGAGTGTTTTCAGCTGACTGTGAAGAGTTTTGAAGCTGTGCTGAGTCAGAAGAAGAGGCATTAGAGGCAGGGTCCATGGTGGGGAACGCGTAAGGCTCCTCAGGAGTGGGTACCAGTGTTGCCTTGGCCAGTCCGGAGCAATGAGGATCATCTTTGGTCTGTCTGCTCTGGTCTTCAATAGGACTTTGGGCAGCAGAGGAAGAGGTGGGAAGGCATAAACTGTCATTGATGTCCAACTGAAAAAGAGAGCGTCCACTCTCCAGGCCTTTGGATGGAAGATCCTTGAGCAGAATTTTGTCAATTGATGATTTTTGTGGGAGGCAAAGAGATCTATGTCTGGCCTTCCCCATTCTTGGATTATTTCTGTAAAAACTTTTGGATGCAGCTTCCATTCGTGTGGATCTGTCATATTCCTGCTTAGGTTGTCTGCCAGCGTATTTTCCTTGCCTGGCAAGTACTGTGCTTGTAGTTCCATTTGTAAGTCCATGGCCATGTTCCAAAGTGACATGGCCAGTCTGCATAAGGGATAAGAATGTGTTCCTCCCTGCTTGTTTATGTACCACATAACTGCGGTGTTGTCTGTTCTTATCAATAGCTGACCTGGTTGTAGAAGGTCCTTGAAAGCTATAATAGCATTGATCACTGCTAGCATTTCTTTTTGATTGATGTGTAGGTGCTTTTCTTTTTGGGTCCATTTGCCCTGAATGCACCGGTCTGTCATGTGCGCCCCCTAGGCGTAGTCCGAGGCGTCTGTTGTGATGACTTGATTTGCTTGAGGCTTGCTGAATGGAAGACCTGTGTTTGTTTGGCATGCTTGAGCCCACCACAGAAATTCCTTTTGCAGACATGGAATTAATGGTATTATTATTTCCAAACTGTGGCTGTGTTGAGACCATATGTTTTTTAGGTACCATTGTAGTTTTCTCATATGCAGCTTTGCACATGGGATTAGTAAGATGCAAGATGCCATGAATCCCAGAGCCTGCAGGATTTTCCTTGCAGTCAGCCTGGTGCAATTTGCCAGTGTTCTGAAATATTGAATTAGTTGCCCCTGCTTCTCTGGCGTGAGGTAGGCCAGTAGGCCATCTGGGTGTTAGTGTCCAAATTGGCACCCAGGAAAATTATCTTCCGAGAGGGTATTAGTCTTGATTTCTCTTTGTTGACTGTGTATCCTAGAGAGTTTAATAATATTATTACATAAGCCAGATGTTTCAGAAGAATGTGCTTGCTGTCCGCTTGGATAAGGCAGTCGTCCAAATAAGGGTATATTTGTATCCCTTGAAGTCTGCAGTAGGCAATTACTGATGCCAGGCATATCGTGAATACTCTGGGCGCAGTAGATAAACCAAAGGGCAATGCAGAGAATTGATAATGGGTTGAACCTGCAAGAAATCTGAGGTATCTTCAGCAATTTTGTCTGATTGGGACATGCAGGTATGCCTCCTTGAGGTCCAATGTTACCAGCCAAGACTCCTTGCCCAGCATGGGAAGAAGTTGCTGTAGAGTGAGCATCTTGAATTTTGGTACGAGTAGGAATGTGTTTAGGATGGAAAGATCCAAAATCGGTCTCCAATCTTTTCCCTTCCTTGGCACCAGAAATAGCCTGGAATAAAAACCTTGACCTTGTTCGTGTGTAGGTACCTCTTGAATAGCTTTCATGTTTATAAGACCTGAAATTTGCTTTTGTGCCTCTGCCCTTTGATTGTGTGGCAGGTTTGGCATGCCTTTCAATTTTGGAAGGGTATGAAAATGGAATTTGTAGCCTCTGTTTATAATGTTCAGGATCCATTTGTCCTTTGTGACAATATGCCAATTTTTTGAGAATAGTGCCAGCTTTCCTCCTAAGGGGGCTGCCATTTGAGACCTGGTTGGCATGCAAAGGGGAAAGTCATTGGTTTTGCTCTCTGAAAGATTGCGAGTTGTCCCCACCACCTCTTTGTGTAGGAGCTTGCCATTGTCTGCCTCTGTACGAGCCTTGTGTTTGTCCTCTGCCCCTCGGGCGCCTGTATCTGCCTCTTTGGGGTCGGTCTGTGGCAGGAAAGGACCAGTTTTTGGAAGGCCAATTTCTACTAAAACGTGAGGGTTGGACCTGCAGAAAGTCTTTCACAGTTTGCATTGATTTAGCCTTTTCCTCCATTTTCCGTAATACTTCCTCAGCATTTGCCCCAAATAGTACATCCTTTTGAAGAGGGGCGTCTAGTAATTTAGCTTTGACATGATCAGGCAAGGCTTGTTCCTTGAGCCAGGCATGCCTACGTATGACTGAGCCTGTAACAGCAGCTCTACATGAGGCCTCTAGAGCATGAAAACCACATTGTAAGGTATGTTTACCCACTTGTTCTGCACTATGCATCAAATCCTGCAACTCCTTCATGTCTGCTTGTTCAGGTTGTGACATTTTACTTTTCAATTGAGATAACAGAAACTGTTGGTATTTTAGCATATGAAACTGACAGTTTAAGGCCCTCATGGATAAGGTAGCCAAGGTATATACCTTTTTTCCCCACCTTTCTAAGGATCTGGAATCTCTCTCGGAAGGCAATGGGTTTTTGGCAATGGAGGCCTTAACTCCCTTGGGCCCCTGTGAGATGGTTTCTAGGTCAGCAGCATGGCTTTTGTATAGAAATTGGTGTGAGTCAGGAACCCTGTAGTACCTGTCAGGCTAAACTGGAGCTGGAGGAAGAGAGTCCGGGTTAAGGCAGGCCTCCGAGTAAACATCTAGGATGTCCAGGACAGGAGGTATAGCCAGAGGCCTGTGCTGGGGTAACAAAAGAAATTCCCTGAACCTTTTCTTGGAATCTGAATAATCCTGGCCTTCCCAGTGGAAGTGTTCCCTTAAGGTATGCAGAGTTTCACCAAATGAGTAATCCTCAGGGGGGGATACAGAAGGAATAGATTCCTCTGCATCAGAGTCTTCAAAAGGGGAGTAAGACTGTTCCTGATAATCAGAGTGCTCTGAAATAATGGAGCCCTGATCAGAGGAGGGGGAATCTTCCTCCACTCTGGGTCTTTTGTCCGGAGGTGGCCGAGAACCTCTGATTAGAGTAATTAAATCCTCAGCCATTTTAAGCATCTGTTTCTTAGGCATGGGGCCTGGACATGGGCCCTGTGTAGCTGGTCTCTTAGGGTGCATGGTAGCTTTAGACTTGGTGAAAGCCTTGATGGAGAAAGAAGAGGAAGGTCTGAAGACACCTTGAGTGGAGGTGGACCTGTCCACATTCTGTGTTTCAACGCCAAGCGTGGCTTCGGTATCTGTAGTCAGGGTGTGGGCCGAGGAGCCTGCGACCTCGGGTACAGGAGACACCGCCAAAGATGTGTCGTCGGTAATCAGGGGCTGCGTAGGTGCCTCGCTGAGAACCGGACCACGTGTAGTCGGCTTTGGTGTGGTGTCGGTAGAGGCCGCGGACCTCGAATGTCGGTCCTTGTCTTTGCGGTTTTTAGACAAAACCGGAGTCGGAGTATACGACGACATAGTATAGTTAAATGCTTTCCCAAAATAATGCTGGGCCAACTCCGCCTGACGCTTAATAGTGCGTTTGTTGAATGTAGCACAAAAGCGACAGACCGAGATGTTGTGGTCTGGGCCTAAACAAGGTATACAGAGGGAATGGAAATCCTTATGCAGTATTTGCTTCCCACAAGAAATACAATTATTAACTTTGTCTGACATCAGTCTGAGGCAAGAAAAAGTTTCCCCAACGGGGTACTTGGCTTTTAAGAAGACTTCGGTTCCAAATTTTTCGTAATCTCAGGAGCTGGCCGACCGGCACTTGCGAACTGCTTCTGCTTCAGGCACCGCGCGGCAAGAAAGACTGAAGAAAATGTCGTTGGCTGGTTCTTTTATACCCTTGTCGCACTGACGTCAGGGAAGAAGCGACGACAACCGAAGCCGGACCTAGACTTTGGAATTCGGCCAACCGAGGACCCGCCTGACGGCAGGAGAACCCATCTGTTAGGACTGCAGCTGTATGCACGATGAACATCGGTATGAAATACCTCTGGAGATGATGCTTTGTACCCAGGCATCAGATGTTATGTCTAGCCAGGCTTCTGGGTATAAAGACAAGCGATCCCCGACTGCTTCCAGAGCAGGACAGCCGGGCCTTCTTTCAGGAGTGCTGGTAGGGCTGACCAGAGAACTGGCCTCTGTCACCCTGCTGTTGCGGAACCCCTCTGCCTTGCGGGTGGCGTCTTCCATTATAACCCCCCCCCCTCTGCCTCTAGATGGGGATTTGCCACATGTGTCCTGAAAAGCTCCTTGGGCTTTTCAGAACCACATCTTTCCGCCCCTAGGGCCTTTGGGATAAGGGCGAGAAGGGGTAGAAAAACAGACTCAGACGGCAGACGTCTTTTCTTCCTGCTCACACCTGGTCAAAGTTTCCTTTATGTTGGGCCCAAACAAGGATGAGCCATCAAATGGGGTTTTGATAAAAGAAGACTTGAAGGGCTCCGCAAAGGAACAGAGACGCATGCAGGCATGTCTATGCAGAGCAATGCCTGAACTTGCGGCCCTACTCGAACCATCAAGCTGTGTAAGATACGACTAGCATGGACGAGTTCACAATCGAGTTTAGAGTAGCGATCTGGTTGGTAACTGTCAGAAACCCCTGCAGCTACCGTACCCTGGAGAGTATCTCCTAGCTCTTTCAGGAGATCTCTTTGCAGTCTGGTGAAGTGGGTTAAATAGTTCAGTGATCGAAGAGAAAAGGTCGCTGGACTCTACATGCGTTTCCTGTATCTATCCATGATCCTAGAATCTCTGTTAGGAGGATGGACAGATGAGGAAGTCTCAGACATTTCCTTCTTGGTGGCTGCCACCACCACCATGGCATCAATAGGCACTCCCTTAGTCTAAAAAGTTTTATCCACGGAGGCAGAAATGAACTTATTTGGCCACCGAGGGACAGGTTCCATGGACTCCGGCGACTCCCACACCTTATGAGAGATCAGATCCATGAGCTTGTCGTAGGATGGAGACACCCAAGAGGTGGAAGGTTGAGACCCGAAAGCCTTCAGAAGCACTGACTCATCGTTAGTAAGGCTTTTGGACTGCCAATCACCCCTCTGCCTAAGAATCTCTAGTATCTCTGCAAAGGAGAGATCCCCAGAGGGGGATCGAGGGGACCCTTCTGACTCATCCAAGTCAGTGTAGATGTCAAAGACTCCTGTGGGGAGTCCAAGTGTCTCCTCTTACACAACCTCTTCCTGGGGACCTCCTCAGCGGGAGCTTCTGGAGAGGTCTCGGAAGAGCAGGGGGCGCCCTGTGGGACTACCTGAGGCTCAGGGTCTCTACGCTTGGGTTGGATGATGGAAACAGAAGCAGACACAGGTGTTTGAGGGGAGGAGGAAGCCGGACCTGATGCTGAAGATGTCCTTGGAGATATGACTCTCCTATCTTCGAAAGCATCATGGCTCCGATGAGGAGTAGACGGAACCGAAGGAATCGCCTGATCCTCCCGCATAGAGGCCATGGGTTCCAAGCCCGAGGTAGGAGACGAGCTCATCCGAGCCGAAGCCCCGAGATGAAGAGTAGGCACTGACAAGTCGGTACGACTACCCTCACCGGACCAGACAGGAGAGTGTCGGCTCCTAGAGTCCCCTGTCGGCGCAGAGGAAGTCCGAGCAGATGGAACTGAAGATACCGGGACTGGTCTCGGCTCCACAGGGTCAACATACACCAGGTCGACCTCCTCCAGCTCGGAAGGTCCGGTACGGCTCGGAGGAGGAGCAGTCAAGTCTGGGGTGATGGTCTTCGGTTCCGACGGAAGCGTCGGAGCCGACAACAATTTGGCAAGGCCTGGTGCTCGTAAGAGCTTCTGCACCAACCGGTCCATATCCAGATCAGAGAGGCTGACAGAAGACTTCGATGAATGCACAGACGGTGCCGTCTGAAGTAAGGGAGATGAAGGAGTCTCAGAGACCGGCTCCAAGGCTGTGAGCTGGCTCCGACAGGAAGGGACACTCTGCTCAGAGGTCAGTGGAACTGATGGCCCTGAATCATCCACTTTCTTAGCCTTCTTAGATCCCCTGGAATCCGCAGAAGATTTTGAAGACTTAGAAGACTTGCTGGCACCATTCTGATCACTCAAAGCTTCAGAGAAGGGGTGTTTAAGCAAGCCTCAATCCACCAATTTTTCTCTTCCTTTCTAACAGCACTCTAGAAGAGAAGGAATGGCAAATACTACAAGATTCTTGTAGGTGCTTCGCACCCAAACAGTATACACACTGAACGTGCCAGTCAGTGACAGACATCTTTTGTCCACAGTCTGGACATTTTTTGAAGCCACACTTAGATTTCTCTCTAACTTCAGACATAATTAAGCTAATAACTCTAAGACAACTACGCAAATATGAAACAGTTTTAGCACACGTGCCCAAAAAGGACACACTGTAAGATAAGGATATATATAAACTGCCAAAACTATCTAATAAACTCCATTAAAGGCCAAGGCCAAAGATAGCAAAAAGGCCACCAACTCAAACGGGCCAGAACAACGTTAAAAAGGGAAGGGGCTAAAAGTCTAAGTCACGCTAAAGTAGTACTAAACGAACACTACAAAAGATATAGAAAAAAATTTGTAAAAACTTGCTAAAAGATGAAAACAGTCTCGAGCAATGCTGGAAACCAAGAGATCCGTGCCGCACTAAACTAGATCTGAGGTAATTCCAGCCATGCATCATGGGATAAGGGGCTTGGTCTCGAGCTATTACTAAACCTTGAGCTTTGTTATCAGCCGTGTCGGAGCAGAGGATCGGCTCCGAACCCATCAGTGAGAATAGACGGCGAGATTTAATAACTTCACACGTATACACATATATTTAAAAATTTATAAAAATGTTATAAACTGCCATACAAAAACGTACAAGAGGTAATTACTGTGCAATCTAAATGAAAAGTACAGTTGTGTACACTTACCATAAATGCAGATGTTTGAGTGTATTCACTGTTGCAGTCATTACATTTGGGTAATCCTGCTGGCAGGTTGCCCTCAGTCGGCCTGAATTCCAAAGTCTTGGGTCCTGCGTCGGCTGTCGTCGCCCCTTCCCTGAAGTCAGGTCGTCAGGGGTATAAAAAGCAGCAGACGCCATTTTCTTTAGTTTTTCTTACCCCAGATGTCAGGTGCCCCCAAAAAGGGTAGTCACAATTTATATCTATATATAAAATAACATGCAGCATTATAAACTTTACCTTCATCCACCAGCAAATACACCACATAGGTTGTACAAATCAGAGAAGGAAAGATAGGTTCCATCAGAAGAAAAAAGAGGGATGGCGGGTGGGTAACCTGGACTGCAACAGTGAATACACTCGAACATCTACATTTATGGTAAGTGTACACAACTGTACTATGTTCTTCGTGTTTCACTGTTGCAATCATTACATTTGGGTAGATTCCCAAAGCTATGGTTGGGAGGCTGGAGCTAAACAGCATTAGGAGCGGTAATGAGACCCTGCAGAACTGCAGTGGCAAAGCCTGCCCTGGATTTAGAGTAGAGTGGCAGATGATAGTGCTTTGTAAAGGTGTGCACTGAACTCCAGATAGCTGCCTCTAAAATGTGCTTGGTTGGTACTCCTCTGATAAAGGCTGATGAAGTGGCTGCAGCTCTGGTGGAATGTAGCCTAATGCCCTTAGACACTGGCTTTCCATGGTATAAGTAGCAGAAACGAGTGCAGTGGCCTATCCATTTTGAAATGGTCTGTTTTGAGATAGCCTTTCCTTGTGCTCCTGCAGCATTTGTCACTAATAACTGCTCTGTTTTTCTGAAAACTTTGGTTCTGTCCAAGTAGAATTTAAGCTGTCTGTGTACGTCTAAAGAATGCAGAATTCTTCCCCCCTTGTTCTGTGGATTTGGATAAAAAGTTGGCAGATGAATGGTTTGGTTAAGAGCCACACTGGATACCACTTTAGGTATAAATGTTGGGTTTGTCCTCGGGGAGAACCTGTCCGGATTAAAAATGATAAAAGGTTCCACAGCCATGAATGCCTGTAGCTCTGAAACTTGTATTGCAGAATTTATTGTTAGGAGCAGTGCTGTTTTCCAAGATAAAAACTTTAAAATCAGCAGTAGCAGCTGGCTCAAAAGGAGGCATGGTGAGTTTTTCCAAGACATAGTTGAGGTCCCATGCAGGCATTGGTGAACTCATTGGAGGCCTTAAATTTTTGGCTCCTCTGAGGTACTGTTTTAATAAGGGATGAGAAAAGATTGGTGGCTCTGCATTGTAAGGAGCTGAAATGGCAGAGGCATGCATTTTAACAGATGAGAAAGATAGGCCTTTGTCCAGCATCTCAGTTAAGTATTGTAAAATCTGAAGAATATTTGGCACAGCTGTATCTGTTCCTTGTGCCTGGTTCCAAGCACAGAATCTCTTCCATTTTCCAGCTTAAGATTTTCTAGTACTAGGCCTTCTGGCTTCCAAAATGACATCCATCACAGCTTTGCTGAGAGGTGGGTTATGACTACATTATCCGCCATGCTGCCAGGTTTAAAGTCCTGAGCTGGCTGTGCAGGATCTGATTGTTTTGCTGGGACAGTAGATGTGGAACTTGAGGTAGGGTCCAAGCTGGGCATTGAGACAAGCTCCTTAATATTGTGCACCAATGATGGCGGGGCCAGTCTGGTGCAATCAGTATCATCTTTGGCCTCTCCTGTCTGACCTTTAGGAGTACCTTGGGGAGGAGAGGCAGAGGGGGAAAGGCATACACGGATAGGTTTCTCCAGCTGAAGGATAGGGCATCCACTTTCTATTCTTGTCTGTGATAAATCCTTGTGCAGAATCTTTGTAGTTGGTAGTTGTGAGGGGATGCAAATAGATCTATGTCCTGGCATTCCCATTTCCTTATTATGCTGAAGACTTGTGGATCCAGCTGCCACTCGTGGGGATCCATGAGGTTTCTGCTTAGTTCGTCTGCCAGAGTATTTTTCCTTCCTGGCAGGAATTGTGCCTGCAGATGTACTTGGTAAGTCAATGCTGTGTCCAACAAACTCATGGCTAGTCCGCAAAGGGGGTAAGAATGTGTGCCCCCCTGCTTGTTTATATACCACATGACCGTGGTGTTGTCTGTCTTTATCAGTAGTTGTCCTGGTTGAAGTAGGTCCTTGAAGGCTGTCGGCATTTTGAACAGCTAGCATCTCTTTTTGACTGATATGTAGATACATTTGGTTTGAGGTCCAAAGTTCCCTGAATGCATCTTCCTGCCATGTGGGCCCCCCAGGCATAATCTGACGCATCCATTGTTAGTGTCTGCCTGGCTGGGGGTAATGTGAATGGCTGTCCCTTGTTTTGGTGACAAGCCTTTGCCCACCATCGAAACTCCTGTTGCAGGCAGAGAATGAGAGTTAGTTATAGTTTCCAGGCTGTGGCAATGTTGAGTCCAAACACTTTTTAGGTACCACTGAAGTTTCCTCTTATGCAGTCTTGCATATGGAATTAGTAGGATGCAGGATGCCATGAAACCCAAAGCCTGCAGAATTTTTCTTGCAGATAACTGGGCCTTTGTTGCTAACAGTTTGAAGTAGGCAGTTGTCTTTGTCTGGTGTGAGATAAGCCATCTGGGCAGTTGTATTTAAGCTTGCACCCAGGAATATTATCTCTGGAGAGGGTACTAGTTTTGATTTGTTTTCGTTGACTGTGTACCCTAGGCATGTTAGAAGTTTTTTCACAAACGCCAGATGCTATAGAAGAATGTTCTTGTTCTCTGCTTGAATTAGACAGTCGTCCAAGTAAGGATATATTTGTATTCCTCTTTTGTCTGCAGAATGCAATTACTGGTGCCAGGCACTTTGTAAAGACCCTGGGCGCAGTAGATAAGCCAAAGGGCAGTGCAGAGAATTGGTAATGCATTGAGTCAGCCTTGAATCTGAGGTATCTTCTGCATATTTGATTGGAACATGCAGGTATGTCTCTTTTAGGTCTAAAGTTACAAGCCAAGCATTCTTGCCCAGCATGGGCAGTTGCTGCTACAAAGTCAACATCTTGAATTTTGGTATATCCAGGAATGTATTCAGAATCGATACATCCAGTATTGGCCTCCAGGCCTTGTCCTTTCTGGGTACCAAGAACAGTAGAGTAAAATCCTTGTCCCCGCTCTTGCTCTGGCACTTGTTGAATGGACCTCATGTCCATGAGGGATGAGACTTGTTTTTGTGCCTCTGCCCATTGATTTTTTGGCAGATTTGGCCAGCTGTTTGTCTTTGGCAGGGTATGGAAATGGAACTTGTAGCCTTGTGGCACGATATTTAGAACCCACTTGTCCTGGGTTATAATGTGCCAATTTTGAGAAAAGTGTTAATTTCCCCCTAAGGGTGCTGCCAGGAAATAAGTGCTTGGTACAGGCAGGGGGAAGTCATTGGGACTGTTTCCTGTAAGGTTGTGACTGATCTTCTCCACTTTTGGAGGTAGAAGCACCCCACTGCTTTGACCTGTATGAACCTTGAGCCTGGGATCTGCCTCTAGGGCATCTGGGTCTACCCCTTTGAGATCTGACACTGGAAAGGACCAATTCTTTGTTGGCCAGTGTCTACTAAACCTAGGTGGCTGTACTTGTAAGAAATCTTTGACCGTTTGCATAGACTTAGCCTTGTCCTCCATTTTCTTTAACACCTCTTCTGCCTTAACGCCAAACAAAAAAATCATGCTGTAAAGGTGCATCTAATAATTTAACTTTAACATGATCAGGCAGATTTTGTTCCTTTAACCAAGCATGCCTTCTAATTACAGAACCAGTAACTGCGGCCCTGCAGGAGGCCTCTAAAGAATCAAAACCACATTGCAAAGTATGCTTTCCAACTTGTTCAGCTGCATGCAATATATCCTGCATTTCCTTGTTTTCTGCACCTTCAGAATTTAAAAACATTTTCTGTTTAAGCAATGCCATGACATGTTGCTGATATTCGAGCATATGAAACTGACAGTTTAAAGCCCTTATAGCCAAGGTAGCAGATGTGTAACCCTTTTTTCCCCATCTATCCAGTGCCCTAGAATCCCTATCAGAAGGGGTAGGGTTTTTTGCAGCGGAAGCCTCAACACCCTTGGGACCCTGAGAAATAGTTTCTGGGTCTGCAGCAGGGTTTTTAAAAAGGAATTTATGTGAGTCAGGAACCCTGTAATATCTGTCAGGCTTAACAGGAGCTGGAGGTAAGGAGTCAGGGGGTAAGGCTTGACTCCTAAAACACATCTACAATGTGTAACACAGGAGGGATGGCTAGTGGCTTGTGCTGAAGTAGTAACAGGAAATCCCTGAGCCTATTTTTAGACTCTGAAAACTCTTGGCTCTCCCAGTGGAAAAGCTCCCTCATGGTATGTAAGGTTTCCCAAAAAAAATAATCCTCAGGAGGAGAAGATGAAGGTATGGATTTCTTCAGCATCAGAATCCTCATAGGGGGGAAAAGAATATTCCTGATCAGAAGAGGAATAAGAAGAAATGGAAACCTGAAGATTCATAGTCAGTCTCTTGCCTAGGCCTCTTATCAGGAGGGGGATGGGAACCCCTGATCACATCTTCGGCCATTTTGAGCATCTGTTTTTTGGGCATGGAGGCCTGTCCATGTGGCTCTTGAAGTTGCTTCTTTGCCTCTGAAGGTGCTTTAGTCTTTGCCTTTGAAGTCGGTTTAATGTACAGGTGTTTGGGTCTGAATACACCCTCAGAAACCAATGCCTGCTCAGCGTCTCCGGATCCATCTGAAGGATTAGCGTCAGAGGCCCCAATACTTTGAGCTTCCAGCGGCATGGCCAACTCCATGTGGGAGTCTGTAGCGGCCTGAGACTCTAAAGTAGCGGTCGTCAAGGGCAGCAAAAGCATCTCGCGGAGAACCAGCGACTGGCTTAGGAGAAGCTTCGTCGTCAGTTTTGGGTCTCGGCTGTCTCTCTTTTTCTTTGCGTTTTTTGTGAACATTCGGATGGCTTTCCGACGACATTTCTGGATAATTAAATCTGCGTCCAAAATAGTTTAAAGTATAATCATACAGACGCTTAATAGTGCGTTGGTTAAATCTAGCACAAAACAGACAAGGAATACAGTAAGAAGAATGAAAGTCCTTATGAGGTATTTGCTTCCCACAAGAAAAACAATTATTAACTTTTTCTGACATCGGTTCTGGAGCAAGAAAAAAGTTTCCCCAACGGGGTACTTAGCTTTATAGAAGACTTTGGATCTGAAATTCGAACTCGAAAATCTCAGGAGTCGGCCCACCGGCACTTACGAACTGCTTCTGTTTCAGGCACCGCGCAGCAAGAAAGACTAAAGAAAATGGCGTTGGCTGCTTCTTTTATACCCCTAATGACCTGACGTCAGGGAAGGGGCGACGACAGCCAACGCAGGACCCAAGACTTTGGAATTCAGGCCGACTGAGGGCAACCTGCCAGCAGGATTACCCAAATGTAATGACTGCAACAGTGAAACACGAAGAACATCAGAAATGTTATCATTTAGACTGGGACATCTACTGGCCCCTAACCTTATTTTTCAAATCTACTCTTACTTTTCTGAGCATTTCCCACAATTCTGATTTTTTTACACCTTCACCAAACCTATAAAACTTAAATCTAACAAAATTTTGCAAACAAGTTTACTAGTTATGTCTTACCATAATGTTCCATTTGTGTTGTTGGTCTTCATTTATTCATTGCTGATGGGTAGTCAGTTTCATCCAGAGTTGGCCTTATACCAAGCTCGCGCCAGAAAATCCTCAAGTCAAGCTTTTGCCTATAATACCCTTCTCCCTGTTACCTCGGATCGAGTTTGCCCTTTATTAGTAAAGCAGAGGCTTTTCTGAGTAAGTACCCTAAAGTGGGATTTGGACCCAAACAATCCCCCAGGAGCCACTAGGAGGGGGAAGGAGGGTGGGATGTAATGAATGAAATAATGAATGAAGATGAACAACACAGATGGAACATTATAGTAAGACATAACTTCTTTATCTGATGTTGTTAATCTTCATTCATTCATCACTGATGGGACAGAGTCCCCAGCTACCTTGTGTCCCTTGGGCGGCCCTTATGGAAGAATATTTCGAAGCACCACTGAACCAAAGGAAGCTCTTCCTCTGGAGACCAAATCAAATTTGTAATGAGTGATAAAGGTACAAGTAGCAGCTCACGTTACTGCTGCACAGACATCGTCCATAGAAGCCCTTGAATGGAAAGCCACAGAAGTTGCCATTGATCTGGTGGAGTGTGCATTGATTTTCTCTGGTATAGGGCTTTTTGACTGTTGTTAGATGAGTAAACAATCTCTTAGCTGTTTAGATAAGGTCACCTTAGAAACAGACTTTCCCATTTTAGGACCAGAGAATGATACAGACAGCTGGTCGGATTTGCGCATTGTTTTTGTCCTATCAAAATAAAATCTCAGCTGTCTGTGTACGTCTAATGAATGCAGACAGTACTCTCCTTTATTTGAAAAATTAGGAAGAAAATTGACAGGTCAATAGTCTGGTTAACAGTGAAATCAGAAATAACTTTGGAAAGAAAGGAATGGTTTGTCCAGACTGATACTCTGCCTTTGTGGAAAATCAAATAAGGGCACTTTATCCATAATGCGTGAAGCTCTCAGAAATGCATCTAGCTGACGTGATGGCCACCAGAAAAAGAGATTTCCAGGATAAGAACTTGATGTCACAGGTGGCTGCAGGTTCAAAGGGAGGTTGTGTCAAAGATGGAGGGACTAGTGTGAGACTCCATGGTTCTATTGGTTGTTTGATTGGAGGTCTAATGTGAGACTCCTTTTAGAAAAGTTAAGACTATGCGAGATTAACGAGGAATCCTTTAAACCATAAGGTTAACTCAAATAGTGAATGCTGCAGCTCCCTCTTCGAAAAATTTTGATAAGTAATCTAACACTGCAGTGACTGGAGCTGAATACGGGTCTAGTTTTCTCTGCTTAAACCAAATTAAAAACCTTCTCCATTTGTTAAGATATATTTTCCTGGTGGATGGCTTGTGAGTGGCCAGAATAATGTCACGCACTGGGGAAGAAAGGTTGCTCTGCTTGGTGATCATTGGAAGTGAAGAAACCAAGCTGTCAGCTTGAGGCTGGTTATGTTCAGGAGGCTCACCCTTGGGGGTGAGAAATCAGAGCTGGTGTTGGATCCAGAATCCGCAGGCAGCATAGTAAGTGAGGCCAGAGAAACCAGAACCATACTTGTAGAGACCAATAAGGTGCAATGAGGATCATACTGCTTTTCAACCGAAGGGCTTTCTTCAAGACCTGGGAGATCAGGGGGGTACTACTGAAGCACGAAAGATAATAAACTGTTAAAAACACTGGCAGTCCAAAAGTGAATTAAGTTTAATTTAAAGCACTTTTCATTTACTTATAATAGTAAACTTCATCAGACAGGATTCTGATTAAATTATAAGTAA
This sequence comes from Protopterus annectens, assembly GCF_019279795.1. Classification (NCBI taxonomy): domain Eukaryota; kingdom Metazoa; phylum Chordata; order Ceratodontiformes; family Protopteridae; genus Protopterus; species Protopterus annectens. The sequence goes on along the minus strand of NC_056736.1, from coordinate 262,341,077 downwards.
ATGAAAAACGCTTCACATTAAACCTAATTTACTTTCCTATTATTTTGGACTGCCAGTGTTTTTAACAGATCGGGGGAGTAAGTATACAGAAGTCCCGTGAGGCAATCGTGGATTACAGCATCCCTCTGGGACTCCTACTACAGGGGAATTGGGGCAAAATAGCTGCTGCATTTGTGGTTTCACAGGGAGGCTAATAGGTTGCAGCAAGATTGCCCCAACAGCTGAGGATCTTCACCGCTATGCTCGAATTGAGGGACCACTCTTGAGGCAGAAGGATACACCTGCTCAGCTTGTCTGCAATCACACTGGAATACCCAGGAATATGTGTTGTGATCAGAAAGCGGTTGGAAGCTAATGCCCATTGCCAAATTCTCATGGCCTCTCGACACAACAGGTAGGACTTTGTTCCTCCGTGCTTGTTGACATACCAGACTACTGCCATGTTGTCTGACTGGATGGCAACTGTTTCAGAAGGAAGGACAGATTGAAATGCCTGCAATGCTAAAAGCACTGCCCTCAGTTCTAGGACATTTGTATGAAGAGTGGCCTCTACAGTAGACCATGTGCCTTGGACTGTTATCCCCTGAAAATGCCCCCCCCCCCACCCTATCAAGGAAGCACCCATGGTCACAGTTGCCCTGGGCTGACAAGGGTAGAAAGGGCGACTCCTAAGTTCTGTTTCTGGCCTCATCCACCAAATTAGGTCCTATTTGCATCGATTTATTAGAATCTGAAAGGACAAAGGATAATGATTCGGATGCCAATGAGATAACAGAAACCATTGGAGGAGTCTCATGTGATGTCTTGCATGAGGTATTATTGTTATTGATGCTGCAATTGAACCTAGGAGTTGAAGGACCTCTCAAGCGGAAACCATGTTTTGACAGAGTATCACTCGGAGCTGGAGCCTTAGATTTTGGAATCTGTGATCTGGGAGAGAGACTAGACATGACTGGGTACACTGCCCCTGTGAATTCCAAGGTTTGGGTCGGAGTCAGGTTGCATTTCTCCCAATTTATAGAGATTTCCAGAAACTTCGCCAATGAGAGAGTGTAGTTTAGGGCCATTACCAGTAGATGCTTGGTTGGGGGGGGGGGTGGTAAGGAGACAATCATTTAAATATGGAAACACCCAGAATCCTTGCAGTCTCAAGTGAGCTGTTACTACTGCCATGCATTTAGTGAACACTCTGGGGGCTGAAGAGAGTCTGAATGGCAGAGCACGGAATTGGTAATGAATGGCTCCCAGCCAGAAGTGAAGAAGCCTTCTGGTGTGCTTGTCATTCTGATGTGGTAATATGCATCTTGGAGGTCCACTGAGCACATCTAATCGCCTCTTTCCAAAAATGGAAGAATGGACTGAACGGTGACCATCTGGAATTTTGTTTGGGTAACAAACTTGTTTAAAGTGCTGAGATGCAAGATTGGTCTCCAGTCCCGTCTTTTTTGGCACCTAAAAGAATGTCGAATAGAATCCGGATCCGATCTGGTCTGGTGGGACCATCTGGACAACTCGACTTTGAGACAGCTTTTTTATCTCTAGAGGTGCTTCTTCCCTCTGACTGGGTGGAACATTGGGAATTCGTCTTAGTAGCTTTGGGAAGGAATTGAGTGGAATGTGGTAACCTCTGGTATCTTCTGCACCCAACAGTTAGTGGTTATTGATTGCCAGGCAGTACGGTGAAGAGAGAAATGTCCAACTGCTTCCAGAGGAAAGCAATCGGGCTGCTCTTCAGGAGCGCTGGTAGGGTTGCCCAGAGAAAGACTCTCTGGGTCCCTGGTTATGCGAGCCCCCTCTGCCTCTGTAGGGGCATCTTCCAGAAGAGTTGCCCCCTCTATCTCTGGGGGGTGAACTCACCACATGCATCACAAAAAGGACCTTGAGACTTTTTGTGCCACAACTTTCCACTCCTCTGGTTCCTGGTGTAAGAATGCTGGGGGGGGGGGGTAGAAAAGCATACACCTACGGCAGACAGGGTCTTGCTCTCCTCCTCACACCTGGCTAAAGTGTCTTTTACTTTTGGCCAAACAGGAAAGACGCTTCCACTGCAGGGTAAAGGAGGAAGACTTAAGGGATCCGCAAAAACAGACGCATCCAGGCGTGACGTCTCATAACTACGCCTGCACCTGCAGCTCTTGCCGCCCCTTCATTTGCATGGGATATTAACCTCATGGATGAGTTGGATATGGATTCCAGGGTTGCTAGCTGTGAGGCCACTTTGTCACGCACCTCATCAAGACACCTGTCCTGATAAATGTCCGGAGAGTTCGGAAATTAAGTCTCTCTGGAGCCTAGTAAAAATGTGCCAGGTAGTTTAAAGACTGCATGGCAAAGGCCGATGAAGCAAAAATTCGCTTCCCTAACCTGTCTACCTCCCAAGACTCTCTCTGTTAGGTGGATGAACAGTCTGGCTTTCTTTGGCGTGTTCTTTGTGGCCGGCGCGACTGGCAGACCTTTAGACCAATGTGGGCTTTCCTTGGCGGGAGGATAAAAGCACAGTGGATGGCACTGCTAGAAGTCTCGGAACCGTACCCGGCAACGTGGAGCCTGTAGCCCAATACTGGACCTGAAGAAGACCTGGCTCCAAGCGAACCCAAAGCCAAAGGGATGGCTCTGGGGCCACAGTGAGATCCACTATTGACACTGAAGGTGTGGGGGATGAAAAAGGAGTCGTGTCAAAAGCTTCAAAACCTGCAAGGAGGTCGAAGGAGGAGAATAGGATTGAGTCCGTAGAGATAGATTCCCAAGTCCGAAAAGGGATGGGGTCTTTGAAGGTGTAGGAATCCCCCTGGGTGTCAGCAGCTAGTCCACAAGGAGCACCACATCTAGTTCTGAAAGTCTCCTGGTGGATCTAGTGGATATCCCTGATGGGGGATTCTGGCCATTCTAAAAAGGGGCTATATACCTGCCCCAGGAAAGGATCCACTGACCGGGAGTATCATGTCTGTGCTGCAATTTCTAACGGCACCACTGTCTCGAGTTTGGAGATGCGTGAGGGGGGAGTGCCCACAAGAGAGACACTGCGGCCAAGCTCGGCACCATGAAAGTACTCTGTGCTGAGGCAGGTGTGGGAGATTTTTAACCTAGGCAGAGTCGGTGCCATAGATGTAGTCAGTGCCGAGGCAGATGACACTACACTTGCTGACAGTACCGAGGTCTGTGCCATAGGAACTGGTTTTGGGCCTGGAGCCGATGAAGACAAATTCAGTACTTTTGATTTCGGTTGTTTCTCCTCATCACCAAAAGGTGAAGAAGGAACTGAATGCGGTCTGTCTTTCTTTCCTAGGAGGGGGTGAGCCCTCCGATGCAGAAAGAGCCTCTGAAAAGGGCATCTTAAGAAGGCCCTTCAGGATTAATTTATTTCTTCTTCCATTTATAGTATGTGAACTAAACCCCTGGCAGATAAGCAAGGCGGCTGCACAGAGAGATAATCACAATCATGAGAGCCACTGTTAGTCACTTTACAGCTACATTTCAGACACTGCTTGAAGCCTGAAGTCCCCCTTCGTCACAAAAGGATAGTAGGAAATAGAAAAAATATTTTAGTATTGAGAAAGAGAAAGAAAAGGGAAATGCCAAAAATGGCATTTTGAGGACTACCACAGTGGGTAGGGAGAAAGGGCAGTACCACCAATGGTACTAAGATCACCCAAAAGTAATTTGAAGAGAAAAGTCAAGCTAAAAGTCAAACAGACAGGGTAAAAACTACCATTAGAGAAAAAAGTACAGTTTTGTACCTACCATAAATGTAGATGTTCGAAGATCCACATTGCTGCAGTCCTTACACTAGGGTAGTCCGCTGTCCTCGGTCGGCCCGAATATCAAAGTATTAGGCTGACGTCGGTCAAGGCGCTTTAGACTGACATCAGGACGTCAGGGTACAAATGCGCATGACCGACGTCATATCCTCAGTCTTTTCTTGCCCCAGATGTCAGAAGACCCTAAGAAGAAAGGTCAAAACCAAAAGACAGCAAAAAACAACCAACCACCCTTGCACTAATCATATGTACAATATATACAATATCCACAATAATTACAACCCAACCCACACAACCGCCTCTAACTACAGAGGGGAAGGAGGGAGGGTAAATTGTACTGCAGCAATGTGGATCTTCGAACATCTACATTTATGGTAGGTACAAAACTGTACTATGTTCTTCATCTCACATTGCTGCAGTCCTTACACTTGGGTAGAATCCCAAAGCAGAGGTAAGGGAGGATGGCAAAACTTTAAAGCAGTAGGAGCTGCCAAAATGCCCTGTAAAATTGCAGTGGCAAAACCAGCCCTAGATTTAGAGTAAAGTGGAAGGTGATAATGCTTAGAGAAAGTATGCACTGAACTCCAAGTAGCTGCCTCCAAAATATCTTTAGTTGCCACCCCTTAAAAAGCTGTAGAAGTGGCAGTAGCCCTAGTGGAATGAGGCCTAATCCCAGCTGGAATCTCCTTACCATGATGGGAATAACAGAAAGCAATACAAAACCCAATCCACTTAGAAATAGTTTGTTTTGACACAGGCTTGCCCTGAGAACCCAAAGCAAATGAAACAAATAACTGCTGAGACTGCCTGAACCCTTTAGTTCTGCTCAAATAATATCGCAACTGCCTGTGTACACCCAAAGGGTGCAAAATCTTTTCCCCTTTATTTTGGTGGTTCGCATAACAACTAGGCAAATCAATAGTTTGGCTTAACGCCACACTAGAAACCACTTTAGGCATAAAGGAAGGATTAGTACTAAAGATACCCTATCCTTATGGAAAATTAAGAAAGGCTCAACCGCCATAAGGGCCTGTAATTCAGAAACCCTTCTTGCAGAGGTAATGGCCAACAAAAAAGCAGTCTTCCATGATAAATATTTTAACTCGGCAGTAGCTGCAGGCTCAAAAGGTTGTAGAGTGAGTTTCTCCAACACAAAATTGAGATCCCAAGCAGGAGTAGGAGCTCTACGTGGGGGTCTTATATTCTTTGCCCCTCTAAGGAATTGCTTAAACAAAGGATGAGAAAACAATGGTGGGTCACAGTCATAGTGAGCAGAAATTGCTGCAGCATGAACCTTAATAGAAGAGAATGACAAACCTTTGTCCAGTAACTCAGTAAGATATTAAAGAGCCACACTTAAATTAGGCTCAGAAACATCAAAATCCTTTGCTGTACTCCAAAATAAAAATCTCTTCCATTTATCTGCGTACACTTTCCTTGTACTAGGCCTTCTGGCCTCCAAAATAACATTCAAAACTTGCTGTGGAAGCTGAGACCCTCCAGGGTTCAAAAAGTACAGTTTTGTACCTACCATAAATGTAGATGTCCGAACTGGATAGCATCTGCAGTCATAACAACTGGGTTGTCCTGTCGTCAGGCAGCCCCGCAGTCGGCCGGATTCCAAAGTCCGGGTCCGGCTTCGGCTGATGTCGCACTTCACCCGACGTCATCTCTGCTGGTCTCCGGGTATAAAGGCATCAGCCGACGCCATTTTCTTCAGTGTTTCTTGCCCCAGATGCCAGTTGCCCTTCCTGGAAGGCTAATTTTTTGGATAAATGCCAATGTTTCCAAAGGATAGAAGGCAAACTCAGAAAATAAGCATGTATGTACATATATACAAACAAATACACCATAAGAGACTCCCCCCACTAGCTAGCTATTAGGAGGGTAAATACCCTAGGAGTACCACAGAGGGAAGGAGGGAGGGTAATCCTGACTGCAGATGCTATCCAGTTCGGACATCTACATTTATGGTAGGTACAAAACTGTACTATGTCCTTCATGGATGCATCTGCAGTCATAACAACTGGGTAGAATACCATAGCCAACTAAGGGAGGAGGAAAAATTTAGATTATGGTGGTTAGGATCCCTTGCAGCACAGCAGTGGCAAACCCTGCTCGGGATCTGGAGTACAAAGGTAAGTTATAATGCTTGGCAAATGTATGCACGGAGGTCCAAGTAGCCGCCTCAATAATGTCCTTGGTTGCCACACCTCGTAGGAAGGCTGTGGTAGTGGCTGTTGCCCTTGTAGAATGAGGCCTTATGTTCTGTGGAATTGGTTTTCCATGGAAGGAGTAACAGAATCGTATGCAATTTCCTATCCATTTGGAGATTGTCTGTTTGGAAATTGCTTTTCCTTCCCTTCCTGTTGCATAGGCTACAAAAAGCTGGTCAGTTTTTCTGCTACTTTTTGTTCTGTCCAGGTAGTAGCGTAATTGTCTATGTACATCCAAGGAATGCAGCATTCTTTCCCCTCTGTTTTGTGGGTTGGGAAAGAAGGTAGGTAGGTGGATTGCCTGGTTTAAAGACACTCTGGATATCACCTTAGGCATAAACGTAGGATTAGTCCTCATGGACACTATCTTGGTGAAAGATTAGGAAGGGCTGTACCGCCATTAGGGCCTGAAGTTCAGAGACCCTCCTTGCTGAAGTTATTGCCAGTAGGAAAGCAGTTTTCCACGACAGATGCTGTAGGTCCGCTGTAGCTGCTGGTTCAAAGGGTGCGAGTGTCAATTTTTCCAGCACAAAGTTCAAATCCCAAGCTGGCAATAGTGGTTTCCTTGGAGGTTTTACATTCTTGATTTCTCTGAGGAACTGCCTGAGTAAAGGATGTGAAAAGACAGGTGGATCAAAGCTGTATTCTGCTGAAATAGCTGATGCATGTATCTTGATGGAGGAATAGGACAGGCCTGTATGTAGAAGCTCTGCCAGATACTCCAGAATGTTAGCCATATCAATAATTGACACATCTTTTCCTCTTTCAGTGCTCCAAATGGCAAACCTTTTCCATTTTCCTGCATAGTTCCTTCTTGTTGAAGGTCTGCGGGCTTCAAGGATAATGTCTTTAACCCTTTGGGAAAGTTCTGGGTTAGTTGCTGCTATGTGATGTTCCATGCAGTCAGTTGCAACGTTTTTAGGTTTGGATGCATGATGCTGTAGTTGTTCTGAGTTAACATCAAAGGCATCAGGGGTATTGGCCACATGTTGTCCCGAGACATGCTCCTCAGTAATGGGTACCAGTGTTGTCTTGGCCAGTTTGGAGCTATCAGGGTTATCCCTTGGACATTCCTCCTTGATTTTTAGTAATACCTTGTGTATCAAGGGAAGAGGTGGAAATGCATATGCTGTTAGACCTTTCCAGCTGAAGGAGAGCGAATCCACTTTCCATGCAAGTGGGTGGAATGTCCTTGTGCAGAATTTTTTGAGCTGGTGGTTGAGAGGGGAAGCGAAAAGATCTATCTGTGGTCTTCCCCATTTCTTTGAGATGGTCTTGAAGATGTCCGGGTGTAGCATCCATTCGTGGGCATCCGATGTGGTTCTGCTCAATATGTCTGCTAGAGTATTGTCCTTTCCCGGTACAAAGATTGCCTGTAACTGGATGTTGTAGCTGAGTGCCAGGTTCCAAAGCTCCAAAGTCATTCTGCATAGGGGGTATGAATGAGTGCCTCCCTGCTTGTTGATGTACCACATGACTGTGGTGTTGTCTGTCCTTATCATCAAATGGCCCTCTTTGATAAATGGTCTGAAATTTTGGATTGCCAGTTTTACTGCCAGCATTTCTTTTAGGTTGATGTGCAGGTGGAGCTGATCCTGCTTCCATAATCCTTGTACGCATTTGTCCAGCATGTGAGCCCCCCATCCTAGGTCTGAGGCGTCTGTTGTGATGGTCTGGCTTGCTTGATGGCTGTGAAAGGGTAGGCCTGGGTTTGACTGGCATGCTTGCGCCCTCCATAGGAACTCCTGTTTTAGGCATGGGATTAGTGGAATTTCTGCTTCTAGGCTGTGCCTGTGTTGGGACCATAAATTCCTTAGGTACCACTGTAGTTTTCTCATATGTAGTCTGGCATGTGGAACCAAGATTATGCATGATGCCATGTAGCCCAAGGCCTGCAGGACTTTTCTTGCTGTTAACTTCTTCTGTTTTGTTAGAGCCAAGAAGTAAAGAGGGAGTTCTTTTTGTTTTTCTGCGGTTAGGAATGCCATTTGTTTTACAGTGTCCAATTCCGCGCCCAGGAATGTCCTTGTTTGGGATGGTATCAGCCTTGACTTTTGTAAATTGACTGTGTATCCCAGTGCTTGTAGCAAGTAAATGACCCTTTGTAAATCTGTTGTCAGCTTGCTTTTGTTGTCTCCTTGTAGCAGACAGTCGTCCAGGTATGGGTAAATTTGGATTCCCTGTAGTCTGCAGTGGGCGATTACTGATGCCAGGCATTTTGTGAATACTCTGGGCAGTAGATAAGCCAAAGGGCAATGCTGAGAATTGATAATGCTCTGATCCTGCAAGAAATCTGAGGTATCTTCTGCAAATTGGTCGAATGGGGACGTGCAGGTATGCCTCCTTGAGATCTAGAGTTACCAGCCAACACTCCTTGCCCAGCATGGGAAGAAGTTGCTGTAGGGTCAGCATTTTGAATTTTGGAACAATGATGTATGTATTTAAGGTGGAGAGGTCGAGAATAGGTCTCCAACTTTTTTCCTTTCTTGGAACTAGGAATAGTCTGGAGTAAAATCCTTTGCCTTGTTCTGTTATTGGCACTCTTTCCACAGCTCTCATCTTTGCTAATTGCATTATCTGTTGTAGAGCTTCTGTCTTTTGATTTGGAGGCAGGTTTGGCATTCCTCTTTTGACTGGTAAAGTGTGAAAGTGGAACCGGTAACCTTGGTCTATGGTTTGCAAAATCCACTTGTCTTTTGTGATGTAGTGCCAGTTTTTCAAAAATAAGGTTAATTTTCCGCCTAATGGAGCTGCTATTTGTTCCCTGGTAGGCGGATGTAGAGTTAAGTCACTGTGATTGTGCTGTTGTAGTGGTAGTGGCTGTGTCTGTGCCTCTGTTATTACCTTGCCACTGTCGTCCTCTGTAGGCACCTCCTCTGGATTGGTTTCTGCTTCTGGAACGTCTATTCCTGCCCATTTGGGATCTTGTGGAGTCAGGAAAGGACCAATTTTTGGCAGGCCCGTTCCTGCTAAACCTTGGGGGCTGAACCTGCAAGAAATCTTTAACCGTTTGAACAGATTTTGCCTTTTCTTCCATTTTCTTCATTACCTGCTGGGCAGGTGTACCAAACAAACTGGTCTTATCCATAGGAGCATCTAATAACTTAGCTTTAACATGATCCGGTAAGACTTGTTCCTTCAGCCATGCATGCCTTCTTATCACTGTGCCAGTCATGGCTGATCTAAATGAAGCCTCCAGTGCATCATAGCCACATTTTAAGGAATGGTTACTAACCTGTTGTATGTTATTTACCATTTCTAATACATATTTCTTATCTATAGAGTCATCAGAGGATAGTTTTTTAGTTAACTGATCAAGCATAAACTCTTGGTATTGTATCATGTGAAACTGACAGTTTAAAGCTCTAGCTGAGAGAGTAGCTGAGGTATAAACTTTTTTGCCCCATCTGTCTAAAGACCTGGCTTCCCTTTCAGAAGGAATAGGGTTTTTTGTTGTGGTCGAGGCTACTGCCTTAGGCCCCTGGGATATAGTTTCGGGGTCTGCAAGTGGGGCCTTGTATAGGTGATGATGAGTGTCTGGTACCCTGTAAAATCTGTCTGGTTTGGCAGGGGCTGGAGGTAAGGAATCTGGTGCAGAGCAGACATCATTAAAGGCATCGTCCACAACAGAGAGGACAGGAGGTATAGCTAAGGGCCTGTGTTGTGGAAGGTGCAGAAAAGTCCTAAGTCTTTTTCTGGAATCTGAGAAATCCTGTTGCTGCCATTGGAAATGTTCTCGCATGGCATGTAAGGTTTCCCCAAAGGAGAATTCCTCTGGTGGAGAAGCAGCTGGAATGGATTCTTCAGCATCTGAGTCTTCATAATTGGAGAAAGGAGCCTCTGGCTGGTCTGTAATATCTGAATCATCCGCAGAATCATCTGAGGACACAGGCTCGGGGGGCTCTGCCCTAGGTCTCTTCTCTGGGGGCTGAGAGGCCCTGTCTGGGTGAGATTGAGATCCCCTTATTAAGGATATTAAATCTTCTGCCAGAGTAAGCATTTGTGAACTAGAAGTAGGCCTGGTTGAGGGGGGTTTAACAGGCACTGATTTAGTAGACTTGGCTGCTTTAGCCCTGGCAAAGGCCTTAATGGACATGGCTGCAGGAGGCCTAGCAGCACCACGTGCTGGGGTAGAGACATCCAAAGCGATGGTGTCTGATAATTCACTAGAAGCCACTGTAGTAGGTAAAATTTCAGAGGCCGATTCAAGTAAGGTAGCAGGAACCTCAGAAGTAGTCAAAGATTCAGCTGTGCTTTGATCAGTTTTCTCGGTTTCAGCCGAAACCGAGACACTCGCGTTTTACTTAACCATGGTTTCGGCCGAAACCATGGACCGCGAGTGTCTGTCTTTTTCTTTGCGTTTCTTAACAATTTGGGTAGTCGGAGGATCCGACGGCATAATGTACGCAAATTCAGTACCGAAAAACTGTTCGGCAAACTCCGACCGACGCCTAAGCGTTCGTCGGTTGAAGGAAGCACAGGCCGAACAGGCTGCTACGTCGTGGTCTGGGCCTAAACAAGGTAAACAGTAAGAGTGGAAATCTTTATGAGGTATTTGTTTCCCACAAGTTAAACAGTTATTGACTTTTTCTGACATCGGCTGAGGCAAGAAAGAGTCCCCAACGGGGTACTTAGCTTTTAGAAGTCTTCGAAGTAGTATTCGGTAGTAGAAATCTCTGGATCCGACCGACCGGCACTAGCGAACAGCTTCTGCTTCGGGCGCCACGCGGCAAGAAAGACTGAAGAAAATGGCGTCGGCTGATGCCTTTATACCCGGAGACCAGCAGAGATGACGTCGGGTGAAGTGCGACATCAGCCGAAGCCGGACCCGGACTTTGGAATCCGGCCGACTGCGGGGCTGCCTGACGACAGGACAACCCAGTTGTTATGACTGCAGATGCATCCATGAAGGACATCAGAATATGCCAGGCTGTTAGGTGAAGAGAGTGAAGTTTGACATTGAGTAAATGACTGTTCTCCTGAGACAGCAGGTGTGGAATCGAAGGTAAAGGCCATGGAGGCTCCCGTACCAGACTTCTCAGTAATGGGTACCAGTGCTGTCGAGGCCAATCTGGAGCTATTAAAATCATCTTTGGCTTGTCCTGTCTGACCTTCAGGAGTACCTTTGGGAGGAGAGGCAGAGGTGGAAAGGCATACACATGAAGCTTGCTCCAATTGAATGAAAGAGCATCCACTTTCCAAGCTGTGGGATGAAACCTTTTTGTGCAAAACTTTGGCAGCTGGTAGTTTAGTGGAGAAGCGAACAGATCTATGTCTGGAGTTCCCCATAACACTGTCAATTTCTGAAATACATGAGGATCCAATTTCCACTCGTGGGGATCCATAATTTGTCTGCTCAACACATCTGCTAAGGAGTTCTGTGCTCCCGGCAGAAACCTTGCCTGAAGATTTAGCTGTAAACTGAGAGCAGTCTCCCACAAAATCATTGCTTGTCTGCATAGAGGATAAGAATCGTTCCCCTTGCTTGTTGATGTACCACATGACAGTTGTGTTGTCTGTTAGAACCAACACCTGCCCTGGAAGAAGTAAATCCTTGAAAGCTATTAATGCAAATTGGACTGCTAACATCTCCTTCAAGTTGATATGTAGATGTTGAAGTCTGGCAGGCCACGTGTCTTGTACCCACTTTCCATTTAGATGAGCTCCCCAAGCTTTGTCCGAGGCATCTGTCGTTAGAATCTGACTCGCCTCTGGCCGGGTCACAGAGAGTCCCTTGTTTAGGTGACATTCCTGAGCCCACCACAAAATTCCTTTTGAATGCAAGGTATTATCTGAATGACAGTGTCCATATCTTGGCAGTGCTGTGTCCATACATTTTTGAGATACCATTGTAGCTTCCTCATATGCAGTTTGGCATTGGGAAGTACCAGAATACAAGATGCCATGAACCCCAAGGCTTGAAGGACTGTCCTTGCAGTCAGCCTGGACTGATGAGACAATTGATGGAAGTAAAGGGAAAGATTCTTTTGTTTGTCCGGGGTCAAAAAGGCCATCTGGGATGCTGTATTCAGTCTCACACCCAGAAAGCACATGTCCTGAGAGGGTACTAGACTGGACTTTATTCCGTTCACAGAATACCCCAGGCATCTTAGCACTGCTATCACATATTGTAAATGATGAAGAAGTTCGTCCTTTCCTTGGGCCAGAATCAGGCAATCGTCCAAATAAGGATAAATCTGCATTCCTCTTAGCCTGAAGAAAGCTATCACTGGAGCCAGAACCTTCGTGAACACTCTGGGCGCAGTAGATAAGCCAAAGGGCAATGCAGAGAACTGATAATGAGAAGTCCCAGCCCGAAAACGCAGATACTTCCTGCAACTTAGCCTGATAGGAACATGAAGGTAAGCTTCCTTGAGATCCAGAGTCACCATCCAGTGATCTTTGCCCAGCAGAGGTAAAAGCTGTTGTAACGTCAACATTTTGAACTTGGGAATGTCCAGATAAGTGTTGAGGATAGATAAATCCAAAATTGGTCTCCACGTGTTCCCCTTCTTTGGTACTAGGAACAGGCGAGAATAAAATCCTAGGCCCACTTCTGGCAGAGGGACCGGTTGTATGGCCCCTATTTGAAGCAGCAGAGAAATTTGTTTGTGAGCCTCTAGTCTTTGCTGAGGAGGAACGTCCGTCATGCCTTTGAAAGGAGGCAAGGTATGGAAATAAAACCTGTAACCTTGGTGTATGATATCCAATACCCATCTGTCTTGGGTAATCAAACTCCAATTTTCCTTGAGTGCCAACCTTCCTCCCAAAGGTGCTGCCAGACAAGAAGGATCTGGCAGCTGAAAAGGTAGGTCATTCGGCCTGTTTACGAAAGGACTGGCCCCTGCCCTCACCCGAAGATTGTGCAGGTGAACTCCCTGTTCTAGGTCTGAAGGAGCTCTGAACTCTGCCCCTACCACGTCTAGATCTACCCCTAGACTGTGAATCATAGGAAGGGTACGTCCACCCCTTAGCAGGCCAATTCCTACTAAACTTCGGAGGCTGAACTTGCAAAAAATCTTTAACAGCCTGCATAGACTTAGCCTTGTCTTCCATTTTCTTCAAGACTGACTCCACAGGAGAACCAAACAACACATCAGACTGTAAAGGAGCATCCAAAATCCTTGTCTTAACATGGTCAGATAAATTCTGATCCCTCAGCCAGGCGTGCCTGCGAAGAACTGACCCAGTGGCAGCCACCCTAGACGAGGCCTGTACAGCATCAAAACCACATTGTAAAGAATGCTTACCCACCTGTTCAGAGACATGTACCAAATCTTGTAATTCCTTACACTCAATGCCTTCCGCCAGAGCATCTACCTTAGACTTCAATTGAGTAAGAAGATAATTTTGATATTTCAACATGTGAAACTGACAATTCAAAGCCCTCATAGCTAAGGTGGAAGAAGTATAGACTTTCTTTCCCCATCTATCCAAAGCTCTGGCCTCTTTATCTGGAGGAACCGGAATTTTTACAACAGAGGCCTTGACACCCTTAGGTCCCTGACTAACAGTTTCTGGGTCCGCCCTAGGACTCTTATAAAGATATTTATGAGCCTCAGGCACCCTGTAATACCTATCCGGTTTAACAGGAGCAGGAGGCAAAGAATCAGGATTAAGTGAAGCCTCTGCAAACACATCTTCCACAACATCCAGAACAGGTGGTATAGCCAAAGGCCTATGCTGGGGTAAAAGCAAAAATTCCTAAGCCTTTTCCTGGAATCAGAGAAGTCCTGACCTTCCCACTTAAAATGTTCCCTCATGGAATGAAGAGTCTCTGAAAAGAAAAATCCTCTGGAGGAGAGGCAGAAGGAGTCGAATCATCTGCATCAGAATCAGAATAAGGAGAGTACTCCTGCAAGTCTTCAGCCGAAGACTCTGAAACATCCAAGTCTGCTCAAAACTCCCCAACTCTGGTTCCACCCTAGGCCTCTTATCAGGAGGGGGCAAAGAACCTCTAATCAAAGTAATTAAATCTTCTGCCATTTTAAGCATGTGCTTCTTGGGCACAGATCCTGTAGAACTAGGAGTGACACCAACAGAAGTTAAACCTGGCCTGCCTCTGGGAGAAGCCTTGGAAACAGAAGGAGAGGGCCTAACCACCCTAGGAAGGGAGGGGAGTACAGTAACTTGAGAAGCCCCTTCAGCCTGACCTGCCTCCTGAGAGGCCACATCCTGCAATATCAAAGTCTCTCCCTGGGATTCCAGAGAAGCCTCCGGTGGAACCACCGGGTCCACTGACGCCTCTAAAGAACCGGCGTCCAGTACGGACGACTCTTCTTGCCTGGGCTTAGCAGCTTTGTCTTTGCGCTTCTTCGAAGAAGCGGGCGTCGGAGCATCCGACGGCATATTGTAACTGCACCGCTTCCCGAAGACCAACCTGGCACAATCTAACCTTCGCTTAATAGTGCGTTTATTGAACCTAGCACAAAAGCGACACCCAACAACGTCGTGCTCAGGCCCCAAACAAGGAATACACAAAGTATGATAGTCCCTATGCGGTATCTGCTTCCCACAAGAAATACAGTTATTCACTTTTTCTGACATCCGGTAAACCACTGAGGCAAGAAAAACTAAAATATTCCCAACGGGTACTTAGCCAACTTTGACTCGGTCTGAAACTCCGAATTCGAAAAATTTCAGAACGCCGAACGGCACTTGCAACGCTGCTTCTGCATCGGACCATGCGGCAAAAAAGACTGAGGATATGACGTCGGTCATGCGCATTTGTACCCTGACGTCCTGATGTCAGTCTAAAGCGCCTTGACCGACGTCAGCCTAATACTTTGATATTCGGGCCGACCGAGGACAGCGGACTACCCTAGTGTAAGGACTGCAGCAATGTGAGATGAAGAACATCTACAGAAAACGTTATATGGAAGCTTTATAAAATACAAAAAATATTAAGACATAGCTGAGAGCTGGCTTGAACGTGGCTTTATGACTATGCGGCAAACGAGATCGGAGGTAACTGAAAGAAGAGTATTAAGGGTAAAAGCTTAGCTCGATGGTTTTCGGCTGGCGCGAGCTTGGTTTAAGGCCGACTCTGTTCCGAGAATGGAACAGACTACCCATCAGTGATGAATGAATGAAAATTAACATCAGATTTTTTTTTTTATACACATTGTGTTTAGTTTTCCCAACATAATAGCATGAGCATGACATGCTTCTAGCTTGATACACAAAGCCTCTCATGCCACAATTAAAGTTGAATCATTACTTTCCCAAAATCATGAATTTCAATCCAAGTCCCTTACAAAATATATTTACATTGAAGAGAGACTGGAAGATACCAAAATATGTGCAGTTGTAGCCATTTTCATAGGTTTATACTAGGCTAATAACCAACAGGTTATAAGCTTAGCCATGCAACCCAACCTAATTTTGCCCCCGAGCACCCTGGATGTCTAAATGGTGGGGTATGTTAGTGAGGAGGTAGCTATGGGTAATGTGGGGGGAGTATGCTAGCTGCAGATTAATTTACTTACTGTTGACCTCTGTCCAGAGACATAGGGGGTCCACATTTGCAATTTCCCATCCAATGATAAAGGCTTTATTTGAACAGGGTCAGGAATGAACTCTGCTTCATGTGGATGGGGAGCTTATTCCACACTGCACAGATCCTCTGAGATACAGTCTCTCCAGAGTATTCTATTTATGCCACAGACAAAATTCTGGTCGTCGGATCTAGTATTGCTGGTGAAGTTTGTTTTGTGGATAGGCAAGAGACCCATCAGATCTGGATATGAGGATGCCTTATATGGCAGGTAAATCACCTCTCAGTAGCCTGCAGACTTGGCACAGAGACAGGATCTTAAGGTGATCTGTGTAGGACGGGGCATTCATACCTTGAATTCTCCTGGGGAGAAATCTTTGAGGGCATTCCAACTGTTGCATGTGCCTGGTTAGGTACATGACAAAGGGGCATTGTACTCAATGGTGGGTCTGATAAGAGCCTTGTAGAGTGGTACTATAAACTTCCAGGGACCCATTACACCATACGATTGCTATTATGAACTGGGTGACATAGCCAAGACAATAAGAAAATCATTCTCTGTGTTGGCTGAAAGCCAGATTACTGCTTACATGTGTTTCCAGATCCTTAACTACCACATCAACTCTTAAGGGTGTTTCATAAGCTTGGGTGGACAATTTTCCAAAGGGCACTATAATGCATTTCCTTGCATGGAGCTTTAATCCGTGGCTTTGTCACAAGTCATTTGTGTTAGACCCTCAAATACAATCACTCCCAATTTACAGACATCTGCAAACTTGGTGAACCAAAGGCCTCTGACATTAGTCTCGACTTAAAAGATAAAAAAAAAAAAAAAAAAAACAGAAGAGTTAGCCCAACACATACCTGGGATACTTCAGTGGTGACCAGCCTCCTGGTGGAGATGGTCTCACTGATCCTGCCTTCTTGGGTCCCCATCTGTGAGCCAGCCAGCACACCAATGAGTTCTAGAAAGATTTATGCCTAGTTCTGAAAATGTGTCAATACCACTAGTGCGGGGAATTGTGTCAAATACCTTGCGAGGTCAAGGTAGGTGGTATGCACAGTTTTCCCCTAATCCATACTTTTGATGACCTTCTCGAAGAAGAGTACAAGGGTGAGTAGCCAAGACTTTCCCCCTTAGACCCAAACTAGGATGGGTCCAGTATCAGTAGGTTACAATGTTCTTGATGATCATTTCCATGACAATTCACTCCATGGCTTTGCATATTAGACTTGTCAGAATGATGGGTCTGTAGTTCCCAGGGTCACTTGATCGCTCATCTTTATGACAAGGGATGACCACTGCTGTCCTCCATTCAACTGAGACAACTGTTTTGAGGCTGTAGTTGAAAAAAAAAATGCCTCAAGTGATCTAGCTAGGTCATGTTTGTTCAGAAGGGGTAGGATTTTTAGCAGTGGAAGCCTTAACACCCTTGGGACCCTGAGAAATGGTTTCAGGGTCAGCAGTAGGGTTTTTAAAAAGGAATTTGTGGGAGTCAGGAACCCTGTAATATCTGCCTGGCTTACTAGGAGCTGGAGGCAGGGAAATCAGGAGCCATGCTGCTGGATTCTGAGAAATCATCATCAACAATGTCTAGAACAGGAGGTATAGCCAAAGGCCTATGCTGAGGAAGGAGGAGGAAATCCCTAAGCCTCTTTTTAGATTCTGAAAAATCCTGACTCTCCCAATGAAAATGTTCCCTTAAGGTATGCAAAGTTTCTCCAAAAGAAAAATCCTCAGGAGGAGAAGCAGAAGGGATGGATTCTTCTGCATCAGAGTCCTCATAAGGTTGTATAGAGAATTCCTGATCAGAAGAGGAATCGGAAGAAATGGAAACCTGATCTGAAGATTCATAATCAGTGCCTTGTCTAGGCCTCTTAGCAGGAGGGGGTTGGGAACCCCTGATCAAGGTAATTAAATCCTCAGCCAATTTCATAATTTGTTTTTTAGGCATAGGGGCCTGTGCATGTGGCTCAAGTGTTGGTTTTTTAGACATAGAAGTTGGTTTTGGCCTACGTTTTGAAGATGGCGTTGGTTTAATATACAAATCTTTAGGCCTGAAAACACCCTCAAAAGCCGGTGCCTGCTCAGCAGCTTCGGACCCATCTAAGGTAGAGACATCCATGGGTTCAATACTTAGTGTCTCGTGGCATTCTGGACTTCGAATGGGTCTCAGTAGAGGCCTACGAATCAAAAGTAGTGGGTATCAGGGGCTGCAAAAGCACCTCACTGGTGTACTGGTGAACCAGCAACTGGCTTAGGAGAAGCTTCGCAGTTGGTTTTGGACCTCTGTCTATCTCTGTCTTTTTCTTTGCGTTTTGTGTGTATTCCGGTATTCGGATTGCTAACCGACATTTCTGGATAGTTAAATCTTGAGCCAAAATATTCAGAAGCAAAAATATACCAACGCTTAATTGTGCGTTTGTTAAATTTAGCACAAAACCGACAGCAAGGCACGTTGTGGTCAGGGCCTAGGCAAGGAATACAGTACTAATGAAAATCCTTATGAGGTATTTGCTTCTCACAAGTAATACAATTATTAACTTTTACTGACATCGGTAAGGAGCAAGAAAAAGTTTCTCCAATGGGGTACTTAGCTTTAAGTTGAAGACTTCGGTTCTGAAACTTGAAAATGAAAATTTCAGGAGTCGGCTGACCGGCACTTGCGAACTGCTTCTGCTTCGGACACCACGTGGCAAGAAAGACCGATGAAAATGGTGTCGGCTGCATGTTTTTTACCCCTGACGTCATGGAAGAAGGGACAGCAACCGACGCAGGACCCAAGACTTTGTTAATCAGGCTGACTGAGGGCAACCTGCCAGTAGATTACCCAAATGTAATGACTGCAACAGTGAAACATGAAGAACATCCAGTGCTGCCTTGGCCAGTAGGGAGACACTAGTAAGATTTTTGGTTTGTCCTTTCTGATTTTCAGAAGGACTTTCTGAATCACAGGGAAGGGGGGGGGGGAGTGTAAAGGAATTTCCCCTCCCAAGTAAAACTGAAGGAGTCTACTCTCCAAGCTTGGGGGGAGTAAGTCTTTGTGAAGAAGGTCTGCAGTTGCCTGCTCTGGGGGGGGGGGGGGTTCTACTTGTGGAGTGCCCCACCGATGGACTACGTCTAGGAAGACCATCCTGTCCATCATCCATTCGTGTTGTGGAGAGGATGTTCTGCTCAGGAGGTCTGCTTGCTTGTTGTCCTGTGAAGGGATGTAGCTGGCTTGCAGGGATAAGTTGCGAGATGCTAGGTCCCAAATTAGTAGGGCTAGCCTACACAATTGGTATGCCCTGGTACCTCCCTGTTTGCTGATTTAACACATTACAGTGGTATTGTCAGTCACTATCAGAAGAGGATCTGGTAGCAGTAGAGGAATGAAGGTCTGTAGAGCTAAAAGAACTGCCATTATCTCCCTTATATTGATGTGTTTGGTTTTCATGGGAGGTTGCCACTGAGCTTGGACTCTAAGAGTGCAGTGGCTCCCCAACCAGAGTCTGAGGCATCTGTATACAATGTTTGCGTTGAGGGGGCAGCAGTGGAAGCCCCGGGTTTAGTTGTACTTGTTGGATCCACCAAATGATTTCCTTCTTTAAACAGGGAAGTAGGGGGATAACTTGTTTCAAGTGACTCTGGTGTTGTGACCAGATATTTTTGAGGTACCATTGCAGTTTTCGCATATGCATTCTGGCCAATGGTAGCATGGGAAGGGTTGTTGCCATCAATCCCAGGAGTCAAAGGAATCGCCTTGCAGTGACTGTCTGGGAGAGCAAGACTTCCTGGAAGTGGGAAGTTAACAGACAGAACCTTATCCTGTGGGAGAAAGGCTTTCATTCGTTTTGTATTGATTCTGCAACCTAGGAATATCTTGTCCCTGTCTGGGTTCAGGGAGGACTTCTTGAGGTTTGGGGTGAACCCTAGACTTTGTAGTAGGGACACAGTGAAGTGAAGATGTCTTAAGAGGGAATCTTATGACTGTGCTAGGATAACGATGTCGTCCAGATATGGATAAATCTTGATTCCTTGGGTCCTGCAAAAGGCAATGACTGGCTCTAGGCACTTTGTAAACACTCTTAGGGCAGTGGATAAGCCAAAGGGCAAGGCCGTAAATTGGAAGTGCGAGGATGGGCTAGAAAAAACACAGGAAACGTTTGTGTGAGGCCCTGATGGGAATGTGCAGGTAAGCATCTTTTAGGTCCAAGGTGACCATGAAAGCATTTGAGGGTATGAGGGGTAAGAGTGGGAAGTGACAGCATTTTGAAGGATGGTACTTGCAGGTAAAGGTTTAGGAAGAAAAGATCCAAAATGGGTCTCCAGGAACAGTCCTTTCAAGGGACCAGGAACAGACGGGAGTAGAATCCCTTTCCTTTTTGTCCTGTGGGAACAGACTCTATTGTGTCTTGTTGCAGGTCGGACAGAATTTGTGGTACGAGATGGCATTGTTTTTTTGGGGGAAATGGAATGCCCTTCCAGGGGGAATTTATTTCCAGGATATAAAGTATCCTTTTTTGAATAATGGTTAATACCCATTGGTCTGTGGTAAATTTCTGCCAGAAGAGGAGGCAGTGGGCAAGACGAGCTGAGTGGGGCAGATGAGCAAGGCAGTCACACATTATTAGGACCTCCCCTGTCCTGAAAGGGTTGTCTAGGCTGAGGAAGTGGGCCTGGATGAGGAATGTCTTCTAGTTCCTCTTCTGGGTCTGGAAGAGGAGGCAGCAGAATGTGGGTTACGCCTAACAAAGGTGGTCTTAGCTGGGTAGTTCCTGTAAAATTTGGGTAAAGGGGATACCAGAAGATGTTTAATATCTTGTAATTCTTTGCTTTTTTCTTGCAGATTCTTAAATAGGTCTGCAGATTGCTTTCCAAAGAGGACGTTGTGATCCAGGGGGGTGTCCAAGAGTTTGGACTTGGAAGTCCTCCGGCAGATTCTGTAGTCTAAGCCAAGAATATCTCCTAAGGACAGATACTGATGCTGCAGAAGCTTCTGCAGCATCGTAGCTGCATCTTAGAGAGTGCTAGCCGCTTGGAGTGCTAAAGACAATTTGGAGGAGATATCCATTTTAATGAAACTGTCAGGAATTGAAGCCAGTATAGAGGTGGCTTGGGATACTAAGTCCAGGGCATACTTGGTCATGTGTGTTTGATAGTTAATGGCTCTGAAAGTCAAAGTGGAGGAAGTGTACACTTTTCTTGCCTATCCTGTCCATGGATTTGCTACCTTTATCCATGGGCAACAGGGAGGCAGAAGGTAACAATCTAGACTTTTTATCAGGGACAGTGGCAATCACTGCCAGGTCTGCTTAGGGTGGCTTTATGAGGACTTTTTGTTCCTCTGGTACCTTGTAGAAACAGTCTGGGCGCTTAGGTGCAGGAGGCTGCGAGTCAGGAGTTCTAGAGGCTGCAGTAAAGGCATCCAAGTATGCAGGAAAAACAGGGGGTACAGTTGAAGGGGAGGGCAGACAGCAGTTCAAAGTATCTTTTTTGGGTTTCTGTCATTTAGGAAGTATCCCATTTGAAACAGTCTTTCATTCTGGTGATGGTTTCACCAAATGTAAAATCAGGTGGGGAATACCCTTCCACAGAATCCTCACCAGGAGAGGCTTATTCCTTGGGAGAAGCAATCTAGGATGCATAAGAGATGGATTCATCCGAGGAAGAGTAGGTAGATTCATGTTCTTCTGCCTCAAACAGGGGAGCCATGGGGAAAGAAGAAGCAGAAGTAGGCCTAGGGCTTAACAGAGGCAACGTAGCTGTGGGTGAGGCAGAAGGCCTAAGGGCCATAAATGCCTGCATAAGAGAAGAGGTGAAGGCCTCCCAGTCTAGAGGGGCTTCAGAAGCAGGCACAATATGTTTTGTTTTCAGCTTCTTTTTGGTTGGAGTTGGTCTACAGCTGGGTTTGGCAGCGGCTGTATCCGAAGTCGGTTGAAGGAACCACCAAATCTGGTTCCCCCTCGACATCAACAGGAGTCTGTGTCTGTGAAAGCACCGTGGATGTGCTGGATGTTGGCTGTGCAGCGGCCTCTGCGAAGGAGGTCGATGGAGCAGACAGATCCGCCGAGCGCTCAACTCCTACATCGGTAGTTGGCAGAGCGTCCAGGTGCGAAGCAGCAGGCAATGAAGGCCTAGGCATCTTCGCCTTCTTTTGCGAAGGTTCTTGGACGGCCTCCGAAGCGGGATCCATCCTGCGAGCCAACCGTTTGAGGCGCTGGTTTTCTAAGTAAAGGTTTAAAGCTGCCAGACAGCTACGCAAGGTCTTGGGCACAAAATATTTACAAACAGGGCAGGGCAGGCATTATGATAGTGTTCCCGGCCTAAGCAGAAAACGCATTTGTCATGGGCGTCCTTACGGGGAATTTAGTGCCCGCATTGGCACTTTCCCTTTTTACCTGACATCAGCTGAAAGCTACAACAACCAAGCCTAAGCAATGCGAAAAATAGGTAAAAAATAACAGGTTACTTATCTATAATAGATAGACATCTGGAGAGTGATTGTACGATGCAAAGTTGTCTGTGGCTGAAAAGTTCTGAGGATTGTGTGTGCAGACGTCACACTTAAGGTCCCTGGGTTTATGGCCCTACGTGTGACGTCCCACATAGCTGCAATAGCCAAGTTGAAGCTTTTGTATAGGAGCCAACGTACTGCCTAAAGGCAACAAATCCCACACCACGAATACTGCAACATAGGAATAGGACATAAGAAGGTTATTACCTCTCTGTACTCCCTCCCTCATTAGGCCAATAATTGAGTACAAGACCCATTTGGTATGTACCTCTCCAAACACCTGCACCAAATGGAAAGGCCACACATACCTCACAAAGAGAATCCATGGCCTCCAACACCTGTCCTATGTGGACAGGCTCAAATCACTATCACTCTACTCTATCGTACAGATTGCTCAAGAGGTGACCTGCTTCATGCCTACAAGGCAATCTCAGACCCTGCTCTACTAGAGATGCTCCATATCCGTACGTCTCACTCCTTGCTTAGTACCCAATTGAAAGACTTAAATCTAATATGCAACATTAATAAAACCTGCTGAAGAGACACGTCTCCCAGAGGCTGCCCAGTCTCTGGAACAGACTCCCCATACATGTCAAGCAAAGTACATCGTTGACCCTCTTCCAAGCTAAACCTTGATGAGTGGATGGGCAACCACAAATTTGTCCTAGGGGTTCAACCTGTATCCCTCATTGATGGGGGCAACAGGTGCTGACTGTGGTTTCTTTTCTGGGGAAAAACTCTTGGCTAGGCTTGCAAGGGTCCCAGACCCATTAGCCTAGTAATCTCCTATGATCCTGTGGATGGAGGTGTGACTTCTGGATTACAGACCTAAACTCTGAAAGCAATTCATAGTGACTTCATAGTTGTCTGAAATTCTAGGGGTACTCTGCCTGAATCAGACCAAGTAAAGATAGACATGGACATCCTCATCTTTCAAATGGCAATGACTGGTATCAAACATTTGGCAAATACTCCAGGAACACTAGATAAACTGAATTTTAAGGCACAAAACTGATAAAGCAATGCTTCTGCTTGAAAATGCAGGCCATAGGAAAATGCGAGTGGTTGTAAATTAGGAGCAGTCATAGAATAGTACAGTTGTGTACACTTACCATAAATGTAGTTCAAGTGTATTCACTATTGCAGTCATTATATTTGGGTAATCTGCTGGCAGGTTGCCCTCAGTCGGCATGAACAACAAATCTTGGGTCCTGCGTCGGTTGCTGTCTCCTCTTCCATGACGTCAGGGGGTATAAAACGCCAACGCCATTTTAATCAGTTTTTCTTGCCCCAGATGTCAGTTGCCCCCCAAATGGGGGAGCAAAAAAATATATATAAACAAACAGTAAATATATAAATGCACCTTTAGAAACATAAAATTTACCTTCAACTAAAAGCAAATACATCACAAAGGCTTTTGAGTATAGTGAAGGAAATAAAAGTTATAGAATGGGGGATGGCAGGTGGGTAACCTGGACTGCAACAGTGAATACACTCGAACTTCTACATTTGTGGTAAGTGCACACAACTGTACTATGTTCTTCGTGTTTCACTGTTGCAGTCATTACATTTTGGTAGAATCCCAAAGCTATGGATGGGAGGATGGAACTAAACAGCATTAGGAGCAGCTATAAGGCCCTGCAGGACTGCAGTGGCAAAGCCTGCCCTGGCTTTAGAGAAGAGAGGTAAATTATAATGCTTTGTGAAAGTATGAAGAGAGCTCCAAGTAGCAGCTTCTAGAATGTCTCTGGTTGGGACCCCTTAGAGAAAAAGCTGCTGAAGAAAAGGTAACCCTGGTGGAATGGGATCGGATTCCTTGGGCACAGGTTTACCATGGTGCAAATAGCAGAAACGAATGCATTGGCTTATCCATTTGGAAATAGTCTGCTTTGACATAGCCTTCCCCTCTGATACTGCAGCAAATGCTACCAGTAGTTGCTCAGACTTTCTTAGAGATTTTGTCCTGTTTAAGTAGAACCGTAGTTGTCTGTGTACATCCAATGAATGCAGAATATGCTCCCCCTTGTTCTGCGGATTTGGGAAAAATGTTGGCAGGTGAATGGTCTGGTTAAGAGCCACACTGGATACCACCTTAGGCATAAAAGAAGGATTGGTCCTGAGGGCCACCCTGTCCGGGTAAAATATGATGAAAGGCTCCACTGCCATGAGAGCCTGTAGTTCTGAAACCCTTCTTGCGGAAGTGACTGCCAAAAGAAAAGCTGTCATCCAGGATAGAAATTTTATATCCGCAGTAGCTGCTGGTTCAAAAGGAGGCAGGGTGAGTTTTTCCAGCACAAAATTGAGGTCCCATACAGGAAGTGGTGCTCTCCTGGGAGGGCTTAAGTTTTTGGCCCCTCTGAGATGCTGTTTAATGAGAAAAGAGGGGAGGCTCTGTATTGTAATGAGCCAAGATGGCAGAGGCATGGATTTTTATTGAAGAAAAAGATAGGCCCTTGTCAAGAATCTCAGTTAAGCATTGTAAAATCTAAGGAATATGGGGCTTTGCTGCGTCTATTCCTTGTGCTTGGTTCCAAGCACAGGATCTCTTCCATTTATCAGCATAAGATTTTCTAGTGCTAGGCCTTCTGGCTTCCAAAATGACATCCATCACAGATTTACTGAGAGATGTGGTTTGAATAATTAGTTGATTAGCCATGCTGCAAGATTCAGAGTTTGGAGCAGTGTGTGCAGAATTTGATAGTTCTGTTGAGACAGTAGATGAGGTGTTTGAGGCAAGTACCACGGAGGAAGGTGTGACATATTCCTTAGAAGCGGGTATCAGTGCTGGTGAGGCCAGTCCGAAGCAATTAGGATCATTTTTGTTTTTTCCTGTCTGACTTTTAGTAAGACCTTGGAGAGTAGAGGCAGAGGGGGAAATGCACAGACTGATAGTTTTTTCCAGATGAAGGATAGAGCATCCACTTTCCATGCTTTTTTGTGATGAGTTCCTGTGCAGAATTTGTCCAACTGATAGTTTTGGGGAGAGGCAAATAGATCTACGTCTGGGCTCCCCCATTTCTTTGTTAACATGCTGAAGATTTGTGGATCCAGTTTCCATTCGTGCTGGTCCATAAGACTTCTTAGGTCATCTGCCAGAGTATTTTGCTTTCCTGGCAGGAATTGAGCTTGAAGATGTATTCGGTAAGTCAAGGCTGTGTTTCACAAGGCCATGGCTAGTCTGCAAAGGGGGTAGGAATGTGTACCCCCCTACTTGTTTGTATACCACATAACTGTGGTGCTGTCCGTCTATCAGTAATTATCCTGGATGAAGTAAGTCCTTCAAGGCTGTCAGAGCATTCTGAACAGCTAGCATTTCTTTCTGGTTGATATGCAGATGCAGTTGGTTTGGGCTCCATTTGCCCTGAATGCATCACCCTGCCAGGTTGCCCCCCAAGCACAGTCTGATGCGTCTTTAGTTAGGGTTTGGGTGGCAGGGAGTAGAGTGAATGACAGTACCTTGTTTTGGTGACATGACTCTGCCCACCAAAGAAACTCCTGTTGTAGGCAGGGAATAAGAGGAATCATTGTTTCCAGGCTGTGACAATGTTGACTCCATAAACATTTTAGGTACCATTGAAGTTTCCTCATATGCAGTCTCGCATATGAAATTAGTAGAATGCAGGATGCCATGAACCCCAAAGCATGCAGAATTTGTCTTGCAGATAACTGGGTTTTTGTTGCCATTTGTTTGAAATATGTTATAAAATTGCCTTTGTCTGGCGTGAGGTAAGCCATCTGGGCAGTTGTATTCAAGTTTGCACCCAGGAATGTAATTATTTGAGAGGGTACCAGTTGTGATTTCTTTTTGTTTTATGGTGTACCCTAGGCATGCTAGAAGCCTTTTTACAAATGCCAGCTGCTGAAGTAGAGTGCCCTTGTCCTCTGCTTGAATGAGACAATCATCCAGATAACGATAAATACGAATGTTTCTTTGTCTGCAGAATGCAATTACTGGTGCCAGGCACTTTGTAAAGACCCCGGGCGCAGTAGATATGCCAAAAGGCAGTGCAGAGAATTGGTAATGCAAAAAACCCTGCTTTGAAGCGGAGGTATCTTCTGCATGATTCCCTTATTGGTATATGCAGGTATGCCTCTTAAGTCTAGAGTTACTAACCAAGCATTCTTGCCTAGCATAGGCAGTAGCTGTTGTAAAGTCAGCATTCTGAATTTCGGAATGTCCAGGAACGTGTTTAGAAAGTCCAGTATTGGACTTCATGAATTGTCTTTTCTGGGTACCAGGAAAAAAAGTCTTGAATAAAATCCTTGCCCTTTTTCCTTTTCTGGCACCAGTTGAATAGCCCCCATATCCATGAGGGACATGACTTGTTTCTGAGCCTCTGCCCATTGGTTTTGTGGCAGATCCGGCCATCCGTTTGGAATTGGCAAAGTAGGGAAATTAAATTTGTACCCCTGGGATACTATGTTTAATACCCACTTGTCCTGGGTAATTAACTGCCAATTTTGAGCATGAAGTGCTATCCCCCCCCCCCAGGGGGCTGCCAAGAGATAGTGCTTAGAGATGGTAGAGGAAAGTCACTGAGACTGCTTACTGTAGGGTTGTGATTTGTTTCCTCCAGATTTGGAGGTGGAGGCACCCCACTGCTTTGACTTGTAAGAACAGATTTATATCTGGAGCCTTTTGAGTGTCTGGGTTTTCCCTGAGTGGCTCTGTTGGACACAGGAAAGGACCAATTTTTAGTAGGCCAATGTCTACTGAACCTGGGTGGCTGCACTTGCAATAAATCTTTCACAGTTTGCATAGATTTAGCTTTGTCTTCCATTTTCTTTAAAACCTCTTCTGCCTTACTACCAAACAGAGTACCATGCTGCAAAGGGGCATCCAACAATTTAGCTTTAACATGATCAGGCAAAATTTGCTCCTTGAGCCAGGCATGCCTTCTAATCACAGATCCATTAACGGCAGCCCTACAAGAGGCCTCCAAGGAATCAAAACCACATTGTAAAGTATGCTTTCCAACCTGTTCTGCTGAATGCAATAATTCCTGCAACTCTATTTTCCACACAATCAGAAATAATCATCATTTTCTGTTTCAGTACGCCCATAACATGCCGTTGATATTTAAGCATATGAAATTGGCAGTTTAAAGCCCTGATTGCAAAGGTTGAAGAACTATAAACCTTCTTACCCCATCTATCCAGCGCCCTGGAATCTCTATCAGAAGGGGTAGGATTTTTGGCTGTAGAAGCCTTAACACCCTTGGGACCCTGAGAAATAGTTTCACGAAAAGCAGCAGGATTTTTTTAAGAAATTTGTGGGAGTCAGGAACCCTGTAATATCTGTCTGGCTTACTAGGAGCAGGAGGCAGGGTGCCACGCTTGATTCAGAGAACACATCATCAACAATGTCTAATACAGGAGGTATTGCCAAAAGGCCTATGCTGAGGAAGAAGGAAAAGGAAATCCCCAAGCCACTTTTTTGATTCAGAGAAGTCCTGACTCTCCCAGTGAAAATGCTCCCTTAAAGTATGCAAAGTCTCTCCAAAAGAGTAATCCTCAGGAGGAGATGCAGATGGGATGGATTCCTCGGCATCAGAATCTTCATAGGGTGGAATAGAAAATTCCTGATCAGAAGAGGAATCAGAAGAAATGGAAACCTGATCTGAAGATTCATAGTCAGTGCCTTGCCTAGGCCTCTTAGCAGGGGGGGGTTGGGAACCCCTGATCAAGGTAATTAAATATTCAGCCAGTGTGATCACCTGTTTTTTAGGCATAGGGGCCTGAGCACGTGGCTCATGCGTCGTTTTTTTAGACATAGAAGTAGTTTTTGACCTTGTTTTTGTCGCTGGCGTCGGTTTAATGTAAAAATGTTGAGGCCAGAAAACACCCTCAGAAGCCGGTGCCTGCTCAGCGACTCCAGACCCATCCAAGGGAGAGACATCCACGGGTTCAATACTTTGCGAATCTCGCGGCATACCGGACTCCGAATGGGTCTCGGTAGAGGCCTGCGACTCAAAAGTAGCAGGTATCGGGGGCTGCGAAAGCGCCTCACTGAGTACCGGCAATTGGCTTAGGGTAGTTAAATCTTCAACCAAAACATTTAGAAGCAAAAATATACAGACGCTTAATAGCGCGTTGGTTAAATTTAGCACAAAACCGACAGCAAGGCACATTGTGATCAGGGCCTAGGCAAGGAATACAGTACAAATGAAAATCCTTATGAGGTATTGGATTCCCACAAGTAATGCAATTATTAACTTTTACTGACATCGGTAAGGAGCAAGAAAAAGTTTCCCCAACAGGGTACTTGGCTTTAGTTTGAAGACTTCGGTTCTGAAACTAGAATATGAAAATTTCAGGAGTCGGCCGACCAGCACTTGCGGACTGCTTCTGCTTCGGGCACCGCACAGCAAGAAAGACGGATTAAAATGGCGTCGGCTGCATGTTTTATACCCCTGATGACCCGACAGAAGACGAGACAGCAACAGACGCAGGACCCAAGACTTTGTTATTCAGGCCGACTGAGGGCAATCTGTCAGCAGATTACCCAAATGTAATGACTGCAACAGTGAAGCACGAAGAACACCTCCCATATATGCTACGTTCTCCAGGAAAGGCTAACATAGCAACTACTTTTGTTAGAGCAATGGACTAAAATTAAATGCCAAGAAATGTATAACAGTATCCAGTGAGAAGTCATCTACCCCTGGTAACTATCACACTGACAAACACACCTCTAAGAGTCAACCCAGCAGTCAGGGACTTGAAGACATACAGATAGTAATCTAGCCTTTGACCATCATGTGTCTGAAGTAGTGAATAAATCATTCAACATTGTGCAACTTATAAACAAAGATATGGCATTTAGGTCCAAGAAGATCATTATTCCATTATATTCAGCATTCATCAGCTCTACCATAGGGTACAATGTCCCCTTTGGTTAAATATCTAACCAGGCACATCCAACAACTGAACATGCATAGAGGTTCCTCACTAAAAGAATTCAGGGAGTAAGTAACACGTCCTATGCAGACCGCCTCAAAGCCCTATCCCTGTATTCAGTCTCCTATAGGCTGTTGAGGGAGATCTATGCAGACAAACAGGGCATTGTCAGACCCCAATCTGATGGACCTCCTGCATATCTGCAAAACAAACAGCAACAGAATTGCATAAACTTCACCTGTGGTACAAAGAGAACCCTCTGAAGAGACGGGTATGTATCCCAGAGACTACCCCTATTCTAAACAGGCTCCCCATCCATGTGAAGGAGGGCTCCTCCTTAACCCAATTCAAGTGCAACAGACAACTGGATGGGGAAGAGGAAATTCCAAGTTTGGCACCAATGTCTCTAATGGACAAAGGCAGTCTGTAAATGGCTCATCTCCCAGGTCTCTGCTTGCAAAAGTTTTAACTCCCAAGTCCCTTACACTTACCAAGTATACCAGAACTTGTCAGAGATTTGGGAGGCATGGGCTAGGCTTAAAGCCCTAGTGGTCGTTGGCCTAGTACACACCTATCAACCTATGTTGGTAGGCATTCTTCAAATCCAGTCACCATCATGCTCCTGGGGAGAGGAGACTGTAACCTTTGACGGGATGGAAACAAACTAACCTTGAAAGATCTCAAACAGGCCTCCAGGTATCTTATTTCCTGAGGACAAGAAAAATATGGAAGAAAAACTGTGCCCTCTTTGAATGGGCCCTTCAGTAGTAGTTCCTGTACAATGGGTTGTAGAACTTGTGTGCATTTTGGGGGAAGAAGCAGCATTAGATGGCATTGCCCTTCCTTATAATCAAGACCGATTTGTCCTGAGTTATGCCCTCCCAATGATGGCAGAGGGAAAGTACAGTTGTGTACACTTACCATAAATGTAGATATTAAGAGTGTATTCACTGTTGCAGTCATCACACTTGGGTTATCTGCCTGCAGGTAGCCCTCAGTCGGCCCAAATACCAGTGTCTTGGGATTTCTGCATTGGATGCTGTCGCCTCTTCCATTACTTCAGGTCGTCAAGGGTATAAAACATGCAGCCGACGCCATTACATCAGTTTTTCTTGCCCCAGATGTCAGTAGCCCATAAAACAGGGAGCAATTACATGGTGTGGAACACCTCCAGTAAAAAGTAAATACCATAACCATAACATATGGCCAAAAAGAGGATAGGCAGAAAGCATAGAAAAGTCAGGAGGCTGGAGGGAAGGTAACCAGGACTGCAACAGTGAATACACTCGAACATCTACATTTATGATAAGCGTACACAACTGTACTAGGTTCTTCGTGTTTCACTGTTGGCAGTCATCACACTTGGGCTGATTCCCAAAGCTGAGGAAGGGTGGAGGAAGTCAAGAAGTATTAGGGCTGGCTAGCAGGCCTTGTAAGACTGCTGTGGTAAATCCAGCTCTGGATTTAGAAAATACAGGCAAGTGGTAATGCTTGGTGAAGGTGCATACAGAACTCCAGGTTGCAGCTTCCAGGATGTCCCTGGTAGGGACTCCCCTGAGAACTGCTGTAGAGGTTGAGGTAGCCCTAGTGGAATGAGTTCTGATCCCCTGTGGGGTAGGTTTTCCATGGTATTTGTAGCAGAAATAGATGCATTGTGCTATCCATTTGGAAATTGTTTGCTTTGAAATGGCCTTGCCCTCTGGCCCTGTAGCAAAGCTGACTAGCAGCTGGTCAGATTTTCTGAAAAGCTTAGTCTTGTCAAGGTAAAACCTGAGCTGTGTGTGCACGTCCAAGGAGTGCAGGATCCTTTCTCCTTTATTCTGAGGATTAGGGAAAAAGGTTGGTAAATGGATGGATTGGTTTAAAGCCACAGTGGATACCACCTTGGGCATAAATGATGGGTTAGTCCCGAGGAAAACCCTATCAGCATGGAAAATAATGAAGGGTTCCACAGCCATTAATGCCTGTACCTCACTCTTCTTGCTGAATTGATGGCTAGAAGTAAGGCTGTTTTCCAAGAGAGGAATTTTAACTCTGCTGTAGCAGCAGGCTCAAAAGGGGGAAGCATGAGCTTCTCTAGTACAAAGTGAACATCCCAGGCAGGGGTGGGAGCTTTCCTCGGGGGTCTTAAATTGTTAGCTCCTCTCAGAAACTGTTTGATCAGAGGGTGAGATAAGAGAGGCGGCTCAGTATTGTAATGAGCCGAGATGGTAGAGGAGAGGCATGAATCTTAATTGAAGAGAAGGTTAGGCCTTTGTGGAGCAGCTCTGCTAGGTAATCTAGGATTTGAGGTAAGGTGGGCACGGCTGTCTCCTTTCCTTGAGACTGGCTCCAAGAACAGTATCTTTTCCACTTTTCTGAATAGGATTTCCTAGTACTAGACCTTCTGGCCTCAAGGATGACATCCAGCACCCTGTTTGCTGAGGGTTGCTGGTGGTGTGTTCAGGAAATAAGCCAGGCTGCAAGGTTCAGGCCTTGCAGCTGAAGATGCAAAATTTGTCCCTCCTGCTGGGACAGCAGGGAGGGGGTCTGATATAGGTGCCAGGGTGGCACTGTTGTCAGACTGCATAGGAGTGGATACCAGTGCTGGCATGGCTAGTCTGGTGCAATAAGGATGGTACTTGGTCTGTCCTGTTTGATCTTGAGTAGTACTTTTGAGAGGAGGACAGAGGGAGAAAAGGCATAAATTGAGAGGTTTTTCCATGTAAAGGATAGGGCATCCACTTTCCATGCTTGGCTGTGGGGATTTCTGGTGCAAAATTTGTTTAACTGATGGTTTTGGGGGGGGGGGGGGCAAAGAGGTCCACCTCTGGTGTCCCCCACCTGCGGATTAGAAGTTTGAATGAGTTGAGTTCCAGTTTCCACTCGTGTGGGTCCAGTAGATTTCTGATTAAGTCTTCTGCCAGTGAATTTTGTTTGCCTGGCAGGAATTGAGCTTGCAGGTGCACCTGGTTGCTCAAGGCTGTGTTCCACAGGGCCATGGCTAACCTGCAGACTGGGTAGGAATGAGTTCCCCCCTGCTTAAGTACCACATAACTGTGGTGTTGTCTGTCTTTATCAAGAGTTGTCCTGGAAGGATAAGGTATTTGAAGGCTGTCAGAGCATTCTGTTCAGCTAACATTTCTTTTTGATTGATATGCAGGTAAATTTGTCCTGGGCTCCATTTGCCTTGAATGCATTTGCCTGCCATGTGAGCCCCCCCATGCATAGTCTGATGCATCTGTTGTCAGGGTTTAGGCGGCGAGGGGTTGAGTGAAAGGAAGTCCCTTGTTGTGGTTGCAAGCTTCTGCCCACCAAAGGAACTCTGCCCTTAGACAAGGAATGATAGGAATCAGTGTTTCGAGGTCCTGAGAATGTTGACACCAGAGGCTTTTTAAGTTACACTGAAGTTTCCTCATATGTAGTCTTGAATATGGAATTAGTAGAATGCATGAGGCCATGAACCCTAGGACTTGCAGAATTTTTCTTGCAGATAGCTGGGTTTTGGTGGCCATTAGTTTGAAGTAGTTTGTCAAATATACTTGCTTTTCTGGAGTGAGGAATGCCATCTGGGAAGTTGTGTTCAAGCTTGCTCCCAGGAATACAATCTTTTGGCTGGGCACCAGATGTGATTTATTTTCGTTGATGTGTACCCCAGAGAAGTTAGAAGTCTCTTTACAAATGCCAGGTGCTGAAGTAGCAATTCCTGACTGTCCACCTGAATCAGGCAATCATCCAAGTATGGGTAAATTTGAATATTTCTCTGCCTGCAATATGCAATGGCTGGAGCCAGGCACTTGTGAATACCCTGGGCGCAGTAGATAAGCCAAAGGGAAGTGCAGAGAACTGATGGTGCATAGAGCCTGCCCTGAAACGTAGATATTTTCTGCAAGATTCCGTTATGGGGATGTGCAGATAAGCTTCTTTCAAGTCTAGGGTGACTAGCCCGGAGTCCTTGGCTAGCATAGTAAGCAACTGTTGTAGTGTAAGCATTTTGAATTTTGGGACCACCAGGAAGGGGTTGAGAATGGACAGATCCAGGATAGGGTGCCAAGAGCTCTTTTTTCTGTGTGCCAGGAACAGTCTGGAGTAGAAACCCTGTCCCCTTTGCTCCATTAGAACATGTTGAATAGCCCTGATACTTAGAACAGAAAGTATTTGCTTTTAAGCCTCTGTCCACTGGTTTGGAGGAAGGTCTGGCAACCCGCTTGGAGTTGGCAGTGAGTGGAAGTAGAATCTGCATCCCTGGGATACAAGGTTTAGGACCCACCAGTCCTGGGTAATGGACTTCCAGTTTTTTGCATGCAGGGCGAGTGTTCCTCCTAGGGGTGCAAGTACTTGGGCATGGCTGGGAAGGATGACAGACAAGTCATTGTGAACTTTTTGCATAAGGGGGTGGCTTACCACTCCTCATTTATGAGGTAAGAGCACTCCATTGTTTAGATCTCTGCATACCCTGAGACTGTAGTCTTGGTGGTCTGTTGCCCCTGGGTTTGGACTGAGAAGGCCTGGGAGGGACTGGAAATGACCAGTTTTTAGAAGGCCAATGCCTACTGAATCTAGGTGGCTGTACCTGTAAGAAATCTTACAGTTTGCATAGATGTAGCTTTTTCCTCCATCTTTTTAAGAACTTCTTCTGCTTTTGTGCCAAACAAACGTTCCTGGTTTAATGGAGCATCTAGCAACTTTGCTTTGACATGGTCTGGCAAAATTTGTTCCTTCAGCCAAGCATGCCTTCTCAGTACAGACCCAGAGACAGCAGCCCTGCAAGATGCTTCTAAGGCATCAAAAACCACACTGTAAAGTATGTTTACTAACTTGGTTGGCAGAGTGCATTAATTCTTGTAAATCTTTATTTTCTGTACAATCTGGAAGAAACAACATTTTTTGTTTAATTAGTTCCATAATATGCTGCTGGCACTTCAACATGTGAAACTGGCAATTTAAAGCTCTGATGGCAAGAGTTGCAGAGGTATATACAGTCTTATCCCATCGGTCTAAAGCTTTAGAATCTCTGTCCGAAGGGGTAGGGTTTTTGGCTGTAGTAGCCTTAATACCTTTAGGTCTCTGGGAAATGGTGTCTGGATCCGCAGTGGGATTCTTAGAGAAATCTGTGAGTGTCAGGTACACTGTAGTACCTGGTATCAGGAGTAAGACTGGATTCCATGAAAACATCATCTACAATATCTAGGACAGGGGGTATAGCTAGAGGCCTGTGCTGAGGCAAGTAGTCTCATTTTGGACTGTGGGTAGTCCTGGCATTCCTAGCGGAAATGCTCTCTTAAGCTATGCAAGGTTTCACCAAAAGAAAAATCTTCTGGAGGGGAGGCAGAGGGAATGGAATCCTCTGCATCCAAATCCTCATAGGTAGATAAGGGTATGTCCTGGTAATCAGAGGGATCAGAGTCATCGGACTCGGTTTACAGAATCAGAAGGAAAATCAATTCTTTGTCTTATAGAGGGGGAAAGCTGGCTTTCCCTAATTAAAGTTACAAGGTCTTCAGCCATTCTAAGCATTTGTTTCTGTGGCATGGGAGCTTGAACCTGCTCTTTGGTCATTTTTTTCTAGGCGTAGTGCGAACTCTGGGGCTGAGAAACTCGGTAGTTTTAGTCAAAATCGAAGTAATCTGTTTAATACGAACATCGGAAGGTCGGAATACACCCTCAGAAGCCGGTGTCTGCACAGCGGCTCCGGACCCATCCAAGCTAGAGACATCCGCAGGTTCCATAGTCGAAGAAGTATCTCGCGGCATACTGTACTCCGAATGGTTCTCAGCAGAGGCCTGCAAATCTGTATAAGCTGGTATCAGGAGCTGCCCCTCACAGAGTACTGGCAGACTGGCGACTAGCTTAACGGAAGCATCATCGGCAGTTTTGGACCTATGTGGTCTGTCTTTATCCTTACATTTTTTCAGAAGATCTGTAGTCAGATGGCTTATCGAAGCAATTTCAGAATACAGAGAATGAGCGCGAAAGAATTTAGCGACAAAGATAGCACGAAGATGAATAGTTTGGGCGCTAAACAAGACACAAAACCGACAGTGAGGAACATTGTGGTCTGGGCCAAAACAGATGATGCAGTAAGAATGAAAATCTCTGTGAGCTATTTGCTTTCCGCAGTCAAGACAATTAAGTTTTTGTGACATCGGTTAGAGCAAGAAAAAAGGATCCCCAACGGGGTACTTAGCTTTAGAAGACTTCAGGTTTGAAATTCGAAAAACGAAAATTTCAGGTAGCAGCCGACAGGCACTTGCTAACTGCTTCTACTTCACGCAAGAAAAGCTAATATAACGGCATTGGCTGCATGTTTTATACCCCTGACGTCATGGAAGAGGCGACAGCATCCGAAACAGAAATCCCAAGACTCTGGTATTCGGGCCAACTGAGGACTACCTGCAGGCAGATAACCCAAGTGTGATAACTGCAACAGTGAAACATAAAAGAACATTCTGGGTTGGGTTGGTGCTGCTGACCAGTCACAGCGGCTCCCTGGGAGGGATGATATTCTTGACTCTTCCAGGTCTGGAATGTTGCTTGGTTTGACACTTTCCCTGTGGTCTGGAACGGTCCTGCATGGTCTTGTTTTTTCAGCAGGTGGAAAGGGACAAAACTTAGAAGGGTAATTCCGACTATATCTGTGAGTAGGAGACAGGTAAAAATTAACAGATTTTACCCATTTACATTTCTAGTACAGTTTGTCAAACACTTGTTCAGCAGAGGGTCTGAAAAAGTACTCCTTGTCTGGGGGACATAAAAAGTTAAGCTTTCACCTGGTTCGAGAAAAGTTGAGTCCTCCTGCCTGGCATGCCTCAAAGTGACTAATCCCATGGCAGCAGCTCTGTATGACACATCTAAAGAATCACTGTCACATTTGAGTGACTGCCTGGATACCTGCAGGGTGACACTGAACAGGTCCTGGATCCCTTCTGCCTTGACTTTAACTTACTTCTGTAAGGTACATTTTTATTAAATGATGGTTTGTCAAAGTAGAATGTCCCTCCAAACTCCATGCACACACCAGCCTACAGAGAATTGCTCTCAGAAACCCTATACAACCATGTCAATGACTGCACAGAAGCTGCTGTACCTACCACAAACAAGTCCAGAACTGGTCCCAGAAACAAACTGGTGGCACACAAAAGGAAAACAATTGTGGTAAAAATTAGGAGAAGCAATTTCCATACAGAAAAAAAAACTCTTTCAAACAGGCAACCAACAGGGCTATTTATGTCAAGCAAAGTCAACTTTGAGGTTAAGATACCATCCCAAGTGAAAGACAGCTTTAGAACACAGCCTAACCTCAAAGGCAGTACACAGCAATGTGCTGAACTTGTGGCTAATGGTGCCGCATTAACCAAGCCTGAAGATACAGCAAAAGTACAGTTGTGTACACTTACCATAAATGTAGATGTTAGAGTGTATTCACTGTTGCAGTTATTACACTTGGGTTATCCTGCTGGCAGGCTACCCTCAGTCGGACTGAGTTCCAAAGTCTAGGTCCGGCGTCGGTTGCTGTCGCCTCTTCCCTGACGTCAGTGCGCCAGGGGTATAAAAGATGCACCCAACGCCATTTTCTTCAGTTTTTCTTGCCCCATATGTCAAGTGCCCCCAAAAGGGTAGGCTAAAAATATGCCAATATAACAAGCATGCACAAAAATATATATTATACCTTCATCTACAAGCAAATACACCACATAGACTGTATAGATTAGATAAGTGCAGATAAGTTCCAGCAAAGATAAGGGGGATGGTGGGTGGGTAATCTGGACTGCAACAGTGAATACACTCGAACATGTACATTTATGGTAAGTGTACACAACTGTACTATGTTCTTTGTGTTTCACTGTTGCAGTCATTACACTTGGGTTGAATCCCAAAGCTAAGGTTGGGAGGCTGGAGCTAAACAGCATTAGGAGCGGCTATGAGGCCCTGCAAAACTGCAGTAGCAAAGCCTGCCCTGGATTTAGAGTAGAGTGGTAAGTGGTAGTGCTTTGTAAAGGTGCGTACCGAACTCCAGGTAGCAGCCTCTAAAATGTCTTTGGTTGGTACTCCCCTGAGGAAGGCTGCTGAAGTGGCTGCTGCTCTGGATGAATTTGGCCTAATGCCCTTAGGCACTGGCTTGCCATGTTGTGAATAGCAGAAATGAATGCAGTGGCCTATGCACTTTGAAATAGTCTGCTTAGAGATCGCCTTTCCTTGTGATCCTGCAGCATATGCCACTAGTAGTTGCTCAGTCTTTATGAAAGCTTTGGTTCTGTTCAAGTAGAAGCGTAGCTGTCTGTGCATGTCCAAAGAATGCAGAATTCTATCCCCCTTATTCTGTAGGTTTGGATAAAAAGCAGGCAGATGAATAGTTTGGTCAAGGGCCACACTGGACATTACCTTAGGCATAAATGTCGTGTTTGTCCTCAGAGAAACCCTGTCTGGATAAAAAATGATAAAAGGTTCCACAGCCATGCGTGCCTGTAGCTCTGAGACTCGTCTTGCAGAGGTTACTGCTAGGAGCAGAGCTGTTTTCCAAGATAAACATTTTATTTTAGCTGTAGTGGCTGGCTCAAAAGGAGGCAGGGTGAGTTTTTCCAAAACATAATTGATGTCCCATGCAGGTATTGGTGATCTCCTTGGAAGCTCCTCTGAGGTACTGCTTTAATAAAGCATGAGAAAAGATTGGTGGCTCTGTGTTGTAATGAGCCGAAATGGCAGAGGCATGAATTTTAATTGATAAAAAGGATAGGCCTTTGTCCAGCATCTCAGTTAAATATTGCAAAATCTGAGGAATATTTGGTACAGTTGTATCTATTCCTTGGGCCTGGTTCCAGGCACAGAATCTCTTCCATTTTCCAGTGTAAGATTTTCTGGTACTAGGCCTTCTGGCCTCCAAAATGACATCCATCACAGCTTTAGTGAGAGGTATGTTTGTAGGACTACATTATCCGCCATGCTGCCAGATTTAAGGTCTTGAGTTGGCTGTGTAGGATCTGATTTGTTGGGACAGTAGATGAGGTATTTGAGGCAAGGTCCAAGGCGGGCATTGAGACAAGTTCCTTAGAATTGGATACCAGTACTGGCGGGGCCAGTCAGGGACAATCAGTATCATCTTTGGCTTCTCTTGTCTGACCTTTAGGAGTACCTTGGGGAGGAGAGGCAGTGCAGGAAAGGCATATACTGTTAAGTTTTTCCAGTTGAAAGATAGGGCATCCACTTTCCATGCTTGTCTGTGATAAGTCCTTGTGCAGAATCTTTTTAGTTGGCAGTTGTGGGGAGAGGCAAATGGATCTATATCCGGGCATCCCCATTTCCTTGTTATCATGCTGAAGACTTGTGGATCCAATTTCCACTCGTGGGGATCCATGATGTTTCTGCTTAGTTCGTCTGTCAGAGTATTTATCTTTCCTGGCAGGACTTGTGCCTGCAGATGTAATTGGCAAGTCAATGCTGTGTCCGACAAAGTCATGGCTAGTCTGCAAAGGGGATAAGAATGAGTGCCTCCCTGCTTATTTATATACCACATGACCATGGTGTTGTCTGTCTATCAGTAGTTCTTCCGGATGAAGTAGGTCCTTGAAGGCTGTCAGGGCATTCTGAACAGCTAGCATATCTTTGATTGATATGCAGATACATTTGGTTTGTGGACCATGTGCCTTGAATACATCTTCCTGCCATGTGGGCCCCCCGGCATAATCTGATGCATCCGTTGTTAATGTCTACCTGGCTGGGGGTAAAGTGAATGGCTGTCCCTTGTTCTGGTGACAAGCCTTCGCCCACCATTGAAACTCCTGCTGCAGGCAGGGAATGAGGGTAATTATTGTTTCCAGGCTGTGTCAATGTTGAGCCCAAACACTTTTTAGGTAACATTGAAGTTTCCTCGTATGCAGTCTCGAATATGGAATTAGTAGAATGCAGGATGCCATGAAAACCAAAGCTTCAGAAATTTTCTTGCAGATAACTGGGCCTTTGTTACCAACAGTTTGAAATATGTAGTCAGTTGCCTTTGTCTGGTGTGAGATAAGCCATCTGGGCAGTTGTATTTAAGCTTGCACCCAGGAATATTATCTCTTGAGAGGGTACTAATTTTGATTTCTTTTCGGTGACTGTGTACCCTAGGCCTGTTAGAAATCTCGTTACAAACGCCGGATGCTGTAGTAGAATGTCCTTGTTCTCTTCTTGAATGAGGCAGTCGTCCAAGTAAGGATATATTTGTATTCCGCTTTGAATGCAGAATGCAATTACTGGTGCCAGGCACTTTGTGAAGACCCTGGGCACAGTAGATAAGCCAAAGGGCAGTGCAGAGAACTGGTAGTGCATTGAGCCAGCTTTGAATCTGAGGTATCTTCTGCATGTTTGTCTGATTGGGACATGCTGGTATGCCTCTAAAGTCACGAGCCAAGCCTTCTTGCCCAGTATGGGCAGAAGCTGCTGTAGAGTCAACATTTTGAATTTTGGTATATCCAGATATGTGTTTAGAATAGATAGGTCCAGTATTGGTCTCCAGGTCTCGTCTTTCCTTGGTACCAAGAACAGTCTTGAATAAAATCCTTGTCCCTGCTCTTGCTCTGGTACTTGTTGAATGGCCCTGGTGTCCATGAGGGATAAGACTTGTTTTTGTGCCTCTGCCCATTGATGTTTTGGCAGGTCTGGCCAGCCGTTTGTCCTTGGCAGTGTATGGAAGTGAAGCTTGTAGCCTTGTGACACTATGTCTAGGACCCATTTGTCCTGGGTTATGTGCCAATTCTGTGAAAAAAGTGCTAGTTTTCCCCCTAAAGATGCTGCCAGAAGATAAGTGCTTGTTGCAGGCAGGGGGAAGTCATTGGGACAGTTTCCTGTATGGCTGTGATTTGTCTTCTCCACTTTTGTAGGTAGAAGCACCCCATTGTTTAGACCTGTACGAAACTTGGGGCTGGGATCTGCCTCTTGGGCATCTGCCCCTTTGTGGTCTGTCTGACACTGGAAAGGACCAATTTTTTGTAGGCCAGTGTCTGCTAAATCTTGGAGGTTGTACCTGTAAATAATCCTTAACCGTTTGCATAGATTTAGCTTTGCCCTCCATTTTCTTTAACACCTCTTCTGCTTTAACACCAAACAAGGTATCATGCTGTAATGGAGCATCTAATAATTTTGCTTTGACATGATCAGGCAGATTTTGTTCCTTTAACCAAGCATGTCTCCTGATGACAGAACCCGTAACAGCGGCCCTGCAGGAGGAATCCAAAGATTCAAAACCACATTGAAAAGTATGCTTTCCAACTTGCCCAGCTGCATGCAATAAATCCTGCATTTATTTGTTTTCTGCACATTCAGAATTTATCAACATTTTCTGTTTAAGCAGTGACATAACATATTGCTGATATTTGAGCATATGAAACTGACAATTTAAAGCCCTTATAGCCAAGGCAGCAGAAGTGTAAATCTTCTTCCCCCATCTGTCCAATGCTCTAGAATCCCTGTCTGAGGGGGTAGGGTTTTTGCTGTGGATGCTTTTGACCCCTTTGGGACCCTGAGATATAGTTTCTGGGTCAGCAGCAGAGTTTTTGAAAAGGAATTTATGAGAGTCAGGAACCCTGTAGTACCCTGTCCGGTTTAACAGGAGCTGGAGGTAAGGAGTCAGGGGGCAGACTGGACTCTGAAAATACATCATCTACAATGTCTAACACAGGTGGAATAGCTAGGGGCCTGTGTTGTGGGAGTAAAAGGAAGTCTGAGCCTTTTCTCAGATTCTGAATAATCTTCGCTCTCCCAATGGAAATGTTCCCTCATGGTATGCAAGGTTTCCCCAAAAGAGTAATCCTCAGGGGGAGAGGCTGAAGGGATAGATTCTTCAGCATCAGAATCCTCATAGGGAGGAAGACAGTATTCCTGATCAGAAGAGGATTCAGATGAAATGGAAACCTGATCTGAAGATTCATATTCTCTCTCTTGCCTAGGCCTTTTATCAGGAGGGGGATGGGAACCCCTGATCAAAGTAATTAAGTCTTCGGCCATTTTGAGCATCTGTTTTTTGGGCATGGAGGCCTGACCAAGAGGCTGTTATACTTGTTTCTTTGTCTTTAAAGGTGCTTTAGTCTTTGCCTTTGTAGCCGGAGTCGGTTTAATGTATAATTGAGTAGGTCTGAAAACACCCTCAGAAGCCGATGCCTGCTCAGCGGCTCCGGACACATCTGAGGGAAGTCTCCGAAGGTCCAATACACCTTGAGTTCCCAGCGGCCTAGGCGACTCCACGTGGGAGTCTGTAGTGGCCTGCGGGTCCAAAGTAGCGGGCGTCAGGGGCTGCGAAGGCACCTCACTGAGAACCGGTGACTGGCTTAAAGACAGCCTAGTCGTCTGTTTTGGACCTCGGATGCCTGCCTGTCCTTTTCCTTTTCTTTGCGTTTCTTGTGAATTCTGGTAGTCTGATGGCTATCTGATAGCATCGTGTAATTAAATCTTCTGCCAAAATAGTGAAATGCATAGACGTACCGACGCTTAATAGTGCGTTGGTTAAATCTAGCACAAAACCGACAACTAGCAACGTTGTGGTCAGGGCCTAGGCAAGGAATACAGTAAGAATGAAAGTCTTTATGAGGTATTTGGTTCCCACAAGAAATACAATTATTAACTTTTTCTGGCATCAGTCTGGAGCAAGAAAAAAGGTTTCCCCAACGGGGTACTTAGCTTTTAATGAAGACTTCGGATCTGAAATTCGAACACGAAAATCCTCAGGAGTCAGCCGGCCGGCACTTGCCAACTGCTTCTGCATCGGGCACCGCGCAGCAAGAAAGACTGAAGAAAATGGAGTTGGCTGCATCTTTTATACCCCATGGCGCACTGACGTCAGGGAAGAGGCGACAGCAACCGACACCAGACCTAGACTTTGGAACTCAGGCCAACTAAGGGTAGCCTGCCAGCAGTATAACCTAAGTGTAATTACTGCAACAGTGAAACACGAAGAACATAGTTTATTCCCAAGGGACAAACCAAGCCTGGAGATACAGCAAACGTTTATTCCCAGGGTTCATTCCTGGCACAGGATCCTTCTGCCGGGTAGGTTGCCTGGTCATGAAATCCTTGATGTCCTGAGCTAGCCTAATCAAATCCTATGAAGAGACGAGGGAAGAGAAGGCAAAGGGCTGAGACACCAAAGGCTAGGGCAAACCTAAAGGCTGCTTGTGGTTGGATGCTCAGGTCTTAGGGGAAGTCAATTCTACAGGTCACAGTTGGGTGAATGTGATCATCCAGTTTCCCAGGCATAGCCTCCCTTACAATAAACCCAAGTGTGACAGCCCCCTTCACACTCAGTCACTAGTACTGAGACATCCAAAGCAGTGGCCTGCTTAATGGCTTAGGACAAAACTATGTTGGTCTGGTGTCAGACTAAGAGGTGTGGGCCTCAGTCAAAGCAGCCACTGTAGGGCTCACTTCAAAGGACTCCAGCCTAATATGTCTTGGATCAGAGGTCTACAAAGATGCCTCATCAAAACTGGCGTCATGTTTTGTCAAGCGTCTGAACAAAAACATCCTTGACGTCCCCAATGCAGTCCTCCTTTGGAAGCTTGTCTTTATGCTTTTTGGGGAAGACAGACACGGAATACGCAGATGCTGAAGCATGCAAAGGGCCAGATGTAACTGAAGGGTCTCTGATGTATATCTGCATATCTGTTTTCAAAATTGAACCTAGTACAGAACTGACAGCTAGAAAAGTCATGCTGTGGGCCTAAGCAAAAAAGAATGCGAACAGAAATCTTTGTAGGGAATCTGCTTCCCACAAGAAAATCAATTACCTTTATTATTCATGAAGTAGTATCATTCGCAAGGAATAGAAAAACGCCCCCAATGGGATACTTATCTGCAGCTTCTTAAATCTCTGGAAATTCAAGCCAACAGAGAGCCTGACGATGCTAACAATCGTATTATGAAACACGGACTACATGGCAAGAAAGAAATGAAGGTGGTACTGACTGATGCCCCAGTTATACCCCAATGTCCAGATGTCAGTGTGCAGTTGACATCTGCCAGCTGGGGAACTATAAAAGACTGACATTCAGGCCAGCAATGGATTTCTGCAAGGTAGGAAGACCCAAGAATTAATACTGTAACACCGACTACAATGAACATCAACTGTTAAGGTAAGTTAACATACACAACTGTACTATGTTCCTCATTAGATCACCATTGCAATAACAATCACTATATGGAAAGAAAAGTTGGATGGAAATGGCCAGAGTCCAGGATTGCTTGGAGAACAGCTCCAATGAAACCATCTCTAGCACTGAAAACCAAGTCAAACTTTGTGTTTCATGACAGTGTGAAGTGAGGACCAAACAGGTGTTTCTGCAATAATATACAATCTACACTTTTTCTGAAAAAGCCTTAGAAGTGGTCACAGCTTTGGTAGAATGGGATTTAGCATACTGAAATTATTTTCCATAGTCTGAATACTAAAACGGAATAGCTTGTGACAGCCACAGTTTCTTTAGCTACTGCCTGACTTTTTTCCTTATAATCATAGGAAATAGAGATACATTTTCTGAAGTTTTTAGGTCATGTGCAAGTAATACCTTAGTTGCCTGTGGACTCCCCTTGTTTTTGGCTGAGGGTAGATGGAACACACACAGATGACAGAGTAAATTCATAAATAGCCTTAGGCATAACGGAAAGGTTGGTTCTAAAACTCGCCTGGCCCTTATGAAAGTTCAAAAATGTTTAAGACTTGGAAGCCTGCAATTCAAACACTGGTCTAGCATATGTCAGGCTGATGAGCAAAGCAGTCTTCCAAGTTAAACATTTCAGAGAAGAAATGGGTGCAGGTTCAAAAAGAGAAAGTTAGCTTCTTCAACCAAAGTTTAAATCCCAGGAAGGTGCATTCTTAGACGGCTTAATAAGCAATACACCTTTACACAAAACAAAAACTGTTTTATTTGAAAATAGAAAGTGACAGACTTAACAGAAATGTCTGAGCAAAACAACTTAAGTGCACACTAATCATCAATTCATACATGTACAGGGGCACAGGAAAATAATTTTCTTGGGTGGCAAAAGCCAGGAAACCTTTTTGGCTAGGGTTATATAGGCCCCAGGACCAATAGCCTAGTACCCAACTATGAACCTACTTAAGAACCAAGATGATACCCAAGGGTGGGTCCTTCTCTCTGCTTTAGCACCAATTAGAAAATGTTTTTCATCTGGCTAGATTATGAGTTTTCTAGTCTCCTTTAACACTTG
Source organism: Protopterus annectens (assembly GCF_019279795.1). Lineage (NCBI taxonomy): Eukaryota > Metazoa > Chordata > Ceratodontiformes > Protopteridae > Protopterus > Protopterus annectens. The sequence goes on along the minus strand of NC_056736.1, from coordinate 262,297,036 downwards.
CTGCCTGTCCTTAGGAAAAAAGTGCCTAAATGCATCAAAAAATTGTCATCCAGATATTAAAAAAACTACCATAGCTAAACTGGGACTTTGAATACCGGAATTAATCAAGGATACCTTGCCCTGTCTGAACAACTTTACCATGTGAAGAAGATTTTGGTAATTGCCTTTGTCCATTTGTAATAGAAAGGAGAACCAATGCTGTCTAGGCAAAAAGGGATTTACCGGCATCACCTCAGGCAAATCTTTGCTCTTCAGATCTTTTTTCTTTGCAGGGATCTTCTTGGAAGAAGACCGACTCAGTGATGGTGGTTTACCCCTGGCAAGAGGTCTCTCCTTGGCCACCTCAAGGATGCTACTCATATAGCTAAAGGCTACTGCAGCAGTGAGAATGATGAACACTGTCATAGATCAGTGTGTACACTGAACCTAGTCAGCCACTGTAGCTAGACAGCACGCGCAAATAAGTTACTGAGCACGTGCATCATTACCATTTTGCATAATCAGCCAGTGTGAATGTAAGCTTGAATGGAGATGCACGCGACTGTGTTGGAAGTAATGAGTCAGTCAGTAAGCATATGAAGCTCTAAGTTGTTGTTGTGTCTTTTGGCTTTTCCCGGTTAGGGGTCGCCACAGCAGAACTCCGGTCCACTAATGATTGGCAGTTGATTTTTACGTGCCAAGTTGCCAGCCCTGACGCACAACCTTCAACGAAGGTATGCCCATTCACGCAGATGATGCTCCAGCTGAGAATCGAACCGGACAGAGTCTTACTGTGAGGAGACAACGCTACCGCGGCACCACCACCGCGGATATATGAAGCTCTAAGTATATGCACAAATTATAGCTCCTGATGTGAGTTGGTATAATTGACTTGAAATGCATTCCATGCCTCAGTGTCTCATTTGAATACACAAGACATGCAGCATGGTGTCAGAATGGGATGCAAAGTTGAAACAGCTCACAAACCATGAAGCACGCAGTTAGAATAGCGCAATATCCAGAAGTGAACTCGCAAACAGGTCACAGGTTATTCAAAGGTACTTAATTTGTTTTAAATGATTTTCAGTCACCAAATATGTGGCATAGCATTCAAAGTGTTCAAAATAATTTCAGAGATAATCGAAATGCTCAAAATAGTGACATAATGATTAAAGTGTTTGAAATAATCTCCAAAGTAAAATGTTCGAAAAGGTTAGAATGTCTGAATGTTTTCACAATGTACAACTTTGTTGCAGTAACCAAGTCTTTTGGAAGTGTCAGAAATGGTCAAAATATTTGCAGCGTTAATATATAGCATTATTGGAGATTGCTGTGCACTTGAGCAAAATTACAAGTTATCAGGTCTATACATGTGTTTAAAAGCAATTTGTTACGGCAGAGGGATTTCACAGACCTGAACCACTGGTTTTTGATAACATTGCTGAGAACAGGCAAGCATTTGAGAAAGAATAATATTTTCATAGAGGCCAACCCAGAATACTTAAATCATAAATTTAGAGAAATGTGCAACCTCAAATGAATACTACAATAGAAAAGGCATAAATTTTACATAAAAAATCAAAAGTCTGGTGAAACTATTGCAGCATATATTACTTAAGAAATAAAGCAAAACCTTGCAGATTTGGTGATCTAAGAGACAAATTAAAGACGGTTTTGTGTGTGGTGTTAATAATGATGCCGTATGCAGTGAGAAAGATTTTGCTTCGAGAAAGTAAATTAACATTAAGCAAAGCCATTGAAATTTGCCAAATATACAAGATGACAGAAAAGCATATGAATATGCTTGTGAATGAGAAAAGCAAGTTTGCAGCATCTGCTAGTGCGAATGTTGACAGTGTACAGCAGAAAGTTGAGACGAAAAAGCAATACAAACCAAAAGATGCCATACCCAACCTTATTGCTAACTGCTGCAGTCGTGGAGGCAGTCATGAACCTAAATAGAAAAAAGTGTTTAGCTTTTGGTCAGCAATGTCACAAATGTAAAAAGCGGAATATACATTTGCAATGCCTTTTGAAATAAATGTCGCAGACTCGTACCAAGAGAGTATCCGAAGAAGAAAGTACATCAGAAAGAGGCAAACTCCAAGAGCTGTAAGCAAGCTTTCCATGTTGATGGGGTCTCTGTGCTCGATGAAACAGTTAATACAGTAGACTATCAGTTGTCAGCAGAGTGTGAAATATTTTATACTGTACAAATTAATGGAAAACCTGTACAGCTAAAAGTAGACACTGGATCCAAATGCAATATGTCAGCACAACTATTTGCTAGAGTAAAGGCTGGTGAGACACTTGATTCAGCAAAGTGTGCAAAACTAGCTGCTTATGGTGGTAAAGAGATTCAAACTGATGGTGCAGTAGTCCTTTCATGACATGACTTGTAGTTTTACGTACTCAACAGATAAGTGCAGTCACTGTTAGGCCTCAAAGACAGCCTGAGAATGGGACTGACTTAATTTAAAAGAGGCTCACCATACAAGTATGAGTAACAACGATAGTTTTATACAGAATATTTTTGGTGAATTTGCTGAAATTTTCAAAGATGGGTTTAGTAAACTTCCAGTCACATATTCCATGAAGTCAGTCAAGTTATCAGACTAGCACAAAAGATTCCAGTAGAGATGCAGAATCAAGTAAAAGCAGAATGCAAACAATTGCATTTTGGTGATGCTTTGCCATTCCCATCCAGACAAATGACAAAGCAGCATGAAAATCAACCTTTTGAAGTCATGGAAGTCAGAAAAACTTTCATCATCATGGCTTGGTGAACTAAGAAATCACACAGCTTCAGACCCAATTCTCCAGAAGCTAAAAAACATTAGGAGTCAAGGATGGCTAAAATGACAAACCAGTTTACCACTTGACATTCAACAGCATTTTCCTTACAGAAATGAGCTCATCACGATGGAAGATGGAATCATCACGAAGTGGTAATTCCTAAAGCCTTACAACAGGAATATATCAAAATATTGAATCGTGGTCACCCAGGTACTGATTCAACCAAAAGAAGGGCAAGAGGCATTGTATTTTCGCATTCTATGTCCAAAGATATATATATATATATATATATATATATATATATAAAAACTCTAGCACTTTCAACTTGCAACAGCACCAAACCACATCAACAAAAAGAACCTTCTTCAGCTACACCAAATTCCTGGATTACCATGGTTGACAGCTGCCACAATTTCAAATGGAATGTTCAGCATTACTTGTCATTAGTAGACTCTTACTCAAATTGGTTTGAAACGGACCTACTTCCTAACCAGACGTCCAACACATTCATTACAAAATTGGAGAGACATTTTTCTGTCCATGGTAGTCTGCACAGTCATGTCTGACAATGGTGCACAATTTACTAGTCAGCAGTTCAAGAGATTTGCTGAGATGTCTGGCTTGTTACCAGCAGTCCCAAGTATCCACAAGCTAATGGTTTAGCTGAACGTGCAATTCAGAGTGCAAAGCACTTGATGGAGAAATCCGAGAGAGATAGCACTAACATTTTCCTTAACCTTGACGTTTTCCTTAACCTACTCAATCTCAAACATTTCTTGAGACAACTTGCTTGGTTCACCTTCTCAAAGACTGATGTCCAGACAGACTAGAACTCCTCTTCCAATCAGCAAACAATTGTTACTACCAAATGCAAAAAGCATGAGTGGTAAAGGCTTAACTTTCGAGAAAACGTCGGTCACAAAAGTTGCACTATGATAAGACCAGTAAACCCATTAGACCATTACTAGAAGGAGAACTTGTGAGAATGCAAACGTCCAAAGGACATCACGGACTGGGAATAATGAAGAACATTTGTATAGAACAGAGATCTTACATGAAATAGATTTCAGAAGGAAGTCTGAACCAGTGACAGCGGATTGCCTGTGCTGACAACTACTTCCCAGAGTGACTCGTTTACTGCTAAGAGTTCAAAAGGACAGAGTGCTTTCTTCAAAGAACTTCGATGCAAACCCTGATGTTCCAGTTCTGAAAGTATCCCCAGAGAATGTCCCTGTTGCTAAACCCAGTCATAATTTCTATATAAGTGGGTCAGACAGAATTTCAAACTGAATCCTAACTATACAGTGACTTGGACTTGAACTCACTCAGTTTTGGTTGTTAAAATGTTGAAATATTTTGCTCTTAAATATGTCTTTGTTGTTGTATTTCAACGTCGAACAAAATTAGAGGGAGAATATAGATCAGTATGTAAATTGAACATAGCCACTGTAGCTAGACAGCACATGCATAGAAGTTACTGAGCACATGCAAGATCAGTGCCATTGTGTAGCCAGTGTGAATGTAAGCCTGACTGGAGATACACAGGTGAGTGCATTATGAAGTTCAAAGTACATGCACAAATTACAGCTCCAAAAAACACATTCAGTGTCTCATTTCGCTACGCAAGACATGCGACAACTGTCATGTTGCCAGTACAATTTAATTGTGCTGAACTGCCACATCTCAGGCAATCATGGCAAGTCTGCAAAAGGAGGGGGGTATGACCTCATCCACATCAGTTTATGTAGCACACAAAGTACAGTTTTGTACCTACCATAAATGTAGATGATATGGGTTCTCTGCCGTCAGGCGGGTCCTCGGTCGGCCGAATTCCAAAGTCTTGGTCCGGCGTCAGTTGTTGTCGCCTTCCTCCCTGACGTCAGTGCGACAGGGGTATACAAGTCACAGCCGACGCTATATTCTATAGTCTTTCTTGCCCCAGATGTCAGGTGCCCCCCAAAAGGAAGGCAATACAAATATATATATATATATATCTATATATAAATATATATATCTATATATAAATATATTCCAGCAATGCAAAGTTATCAAAAAAGAGAAGTTGCAAGCAAATACACCATAGGAGGATAACCCAAAATAGTATGTATGAGGAGGAGTTAGCCACTAATCCTGTACCTAGAGGGGATGGAGGGAGGGAAATCTGTACTGCAGCTGCATTAGCACTCGAACATCTACATTTATGGTAGGTACAAAACTGTACTATGTTCATCATGCATACAGCTGCAGTAATCACATATGGGTAGAATCCCAAAGCTACGCACAGGGTGGTAGGCACTAGGTGGAACTGGGTTGAGCCAGAATGCCCTGCAACACAGCAGTGGCAAAACCTGCTCTAGTTTTGGAATATAAAGGCAGGTGGTAGTGTCTTGTGAAGGTATGTACAAAACTCCAAGTGGCTGCCTCCAAAATATCTTTGGTAGGAACTCCTCTGAGGAAGGCTGTAGAGGTAGCTGTGGCCCTGGTGGAGTGTGGTCTGATGCCTACAGGGACAGGTTTCCCATGGTAGGAGTAACAGAACCGAATGCAATGGCATATCCATTTTGAAATTGTCTGTTTGGTAACAGGCTTTCCCTGAGCTCCTACAGCATAGGACACAAAAAGTTGTTCAGATTTCCTGAAAGGCTTTGTTCTGTCTAAATAATAACAAAGCTGTATATGGATATCTAAGGAATGTAGCAACCTCTCCCCTTTGTTTTGAGGGTTGGGGTAGAAGGTAGGTAAGTGTATGGCTTGATTTAAAGCTACCCTGGATACCACTTTAGGCATGAATGACGGGTTGGTTCAAAAGGAGACCCTGTCCTGATGGAAGATGAGGACGGGCTGTACAGCCATGAGGGCTTGTAGTTCTGAAACCCTACGAGCTGAGGTAATGGCCAGAAGGAAAGCTGTTTTCCAGGACAAATATTGCAAATCTGTTGAAGCAGCTGGCTCAAAGGGAGGCAATGTTAATTTTTCTAGAATGTAATTAAGATCCCAGGCTGGCACTGGTTGTTTCCTTGGGGGTCTTACATTCTTAGCCCCTCTGAGGAATTGTCTTAAAAGTGGGTGAGAGAATAAAGGTGGATCCGTGTTGAATTCTGCAGAAATGGCTGAGGCATGGATTTTTATGGATGAAAATGAAAGCCCACTGTTCAGCAGCTCAGCTAGCTACTGTAATACCTGAGGCAAATTCAGTTTTCTAGGGTCCTGGCCTTTTTTCTCATTCCAAGAGCAAAACCGTTCCCATTTTGCGGAGTAAGTCTTCCTAGTAGACGGTCTCCTGGCCTCCAGAATGACATCCTGCACCTCTTTGGCGAGTAGGGTCTGTTGAGGTGTTAAGGGATTTTCCATGCAATGAGATTGAGAGTTTTCAGCTGACCGTGAATAGTTTTGTAGCTGTGCTGAGTCAGCAGAAGAGGCAATAGAGGTAGTGGCCAGGGAGGAGTATGTGTTAGGCTCCTTAGGAGTGGGTACCAGTGTTGTCTTGGCCAGTCTGGAGCAATCAGTATCCTCTTCGGCCTGTCTGCTCTTGCTTTCAAGAGTACCTTGGTTAGAAGGGGCAGAGGTGGGAAAGGGTACACTGTCCATCCTGTCCAACTGAATGAAAGGGCATCCACTCTCCAGGTCTTTGGGTGAAAGGTCCTTGAACAAAACTTTTCCAGTTGAGGATTCCTGTGGGAGGCGAAGAGATTATGTCTGGCCTTCCCCACTCATGGATTATCCTTGTAAACACCTGTGGATGCAACTTCCATTCGAGTGGGTCTGTCATATTTCTGCTTAGATTGTCTGCCAACGTGTTTTCCAAACCTGGCAAGTACTGTGCTTGAAGTTCGATTTGCCAAGTTCCAAAGTGTCATGGCTAGTCTGCACAGGGGGTATGAATGTGTTCCTCCTTGTTTGTTTATGTACCACATTACTGTGGTGTTGTCTGTTCTTATAAGCAATTGTCCTGGATGCAAGAGGTCCTTGAAAGCTGTAATTGCATTTATCACTGCTAGCATTTCTTTTTGATTGATATGAAGGTGCTTTTCCTTTTGGGACCATTTGCCCTGAACGCACCTGTCTGTCATGTGCGCCCCCCCAGGCGTAATCTGAGGCGTCTGTTGTGATGACTTGATTTCTTTGAGGCTTGCAGAATGGGAGGCCTTTGTTTGTTTGGCATGCTTGGGCCCACCATAGAAATTCCTTTTGTAAACATGGAATTACTGGTATTATTGTTTCCAAGCTGTGGCTGTGTTGAGACCATAGGTTTTTTAGATACCACTGAAGTTTCCTCATATGCAACTTTGCACATGGGATTAAAAGGATGCAAGATGCCATGAAGCCCAGAGCCTACAGGATTTTCCTTGCAGTAAGCCTGGTACAATTTGCTAGTGTTTTGAAGTACTGAGTTAGTTGCCCTTGTTTTTCTGGCGTAAGATAGGCCATCTGGGTGTTTGTGTCCAAGTTGGCACCCAGGAAAGTTATTTTCTGAGTTGGTGTTAGTCTGGATTTCTCTTTGTTGATTGTGTATCCCAGAGAATTCAGTAAACGTGTTGCATAAGCCAGATGTTCCAGTAGTGTGTGCTTGCTGTCCGCTTGGATCAGGCAGTCGTCCAAATAAGGGTAAATTTGTATCCCTTGTAGTCTGCAGTATGCAATTACTGATGCCAGGCATTTCATGAATACTCTGCGCGCAGTAGATAAGCCAAAGGGCAATGCAGAGAATTGATAGTGGATTGAACCTGCAAGAAATCTGAGGTATCTTCTGCAGCTTTGTCTGATTGGGACATGCAGGTATGCCTCCTTGAGGTCCAATGCTACCAGCCAAAACTCCTTGCCCAGCATGGGAAGAAGCTGCTGTAATGTGAGCATCTTGAATTTTGGTACAAGTAGAAATGTATTTAGGATTGATAAGTCCAAAATGGGTCTCCAGTCGGTTCCTTTTCTTGGCACCAGGAAAAGTCTAGAATAAAAACCTTGACCTTGTTCGTAGGAACCTCTTGAATGGCTTTCATTTCCATGAGTTTTGTAATTTGTATTTGTGCCTCTGCCCTTTGATTGTGTGGCAGGTTTGGCATGCCTCTCATTTTTGGAAGAGTGTGAAAATGAAATCTGTAACCTTGGTTTATAATATCCAGGATCCATTTGTCTGTTGTGATAATATGCCAATTTCATGTAAATAGTGCCAGCTTTCCTCCCAGGGGAGCTGCCAGCTGGGAGATGCTGGGCTGAAAAAGAAGGAACTCATTGGGTTTGCTTTCTGTATTGTTGTGCTCCGTCTTCGCCACCTCTTGGGGCTGGAGTTTGCCATTGTCTGCCTCTATATGATCCTTGAGACTACCCTCTACCCCTTGAGCACCTGTATCTACCTCTTTGGGGCTTGTCAGTGGCTGGAAAGGACCAGTTTTTTGATGGCCAATTTCTGCTAAAACGTGGTGGCTGCACCTGTAGAAAGGCCTTAACAGTTTGCATAGATTTAGCTTTTTCTTCCATTTTTCGTAGTATCTCCTCAGCATTAGTGCCAAATAACACATCCTTTTGTAAGGGAGCATCTAGCAGTTTAGCTTTAACATGATCAAGCAAGCTTTGTTCCCTAAGCCAGGCATGTCTACGAATGACTGATCCTGTAATAGCAGCTCTACTTGAGGCCTCTAAAGCATCATAGCCACATTGCAAGGTGTGTTTACCCACTTGTTCTGCACTATGCATCATATCCTGCAATTCCTTCAAATCTGGTTGTTCAGGCTGAGACATTTTGTTTCTTAATTGTGATAACAGAAACTGCTGATATTTAAGCATATGTAACTGACAATTTAAGGCTCTCATGGCTAGGGTGGCCGAGGTGTAAACCTTTTTACCCCACCTTTCTAAGGATCTAGATTCTCTTTCGGAAGGAAGTGGATTCTTGGCAGTAGAGGCCTTCATTCCCTTGGGGCCTTGAGAAATGGTTTCAGGGTCAGCATTATGGCTTTTGTAAAGAAATTGATGAGAATTAGGAACTCTGTAGTACCCATTAGGTTTGACTGGGGCAGGAGGCAGGGAATCCGGATTAAGACAAGCCTCCGAGTAAACATCATCAAGTATGTCCAGGACCGAAGGTATAGCCAGAGGTCTGTGTTGAGGTAAAAGAAATTCCCTAAGCCTTTTCTTGGAATCAGAAAAGTCTTGGCCTTCCCAATGGAAGTGCTCCCTCAAAGTGTGCAAGGTTTCCCCAAAGGAGAAATCCTCTGGGGGAGATACAGAAGGAATGGACTGTTCTGCATCCGAATCTTCATAAGGGGAGTACGAGTGTTCCTCTACATCAGAATGTTCTGAGACAATGGAACCCTGTTCAGAGGAGGGGGAATCTTCTTCTACTCTGGGTCTCTTGTCTGGAGGGGGCTGGAGCCCCTGATAAGTGTAATTAAATCCTCACCCATTTTAAGCTTCTGCTTTTTAGGCATGGGGCCTGAGGATGGCCCATGTGCAACAGGCCTCTTGGGATGCATGGCTGATTTGGACTTAGTAAAGGCATTAATGGAAAAGGAAGAAGAGGGTCTAAATACACCCTGGGTGGAAGTGGACTTATCCCCGGTAGGAGTTTCAACACTAACAGTGGCTTCTGAGGTTGTAGTCTGAGTAAGGGCCGAGGTACCTGCGGTCTCGGGTACAGAAGACACCGCCAAGGAAATGTCGTCGGTAGTCAGGGACTGCATAGGCGTCTCGCTGAGAACCGGACCACGTGTAGCCGGTTTTGGCGTGGTGTCGGTGGAGACCGCGGACCTCGCGTGTCGGTCTTTGTCCTTGCGATTTTTGGACAAAACGGTAGTCGGAGTATCCGACGACATTTTATAATCAAAGGCTTTACCAAAATAATGTTGGGCGAACTCCACCCGACGCTTAATACTGCGTTTATTGAAAGTCGCACAAAAGCGACAGCCCGAGACGTCGTGGTGTGGGCCTAAACAAGGTACGCAGAGGGAATGGAAATCCTTATGCGGTATTTGCTTCCCACAAGAACTTTGTCTGACATCGGTCTGAGGCAAGAAAAGTTTCCCCAACGGGGTACTTAGCTTTAAAGAAGACTTCGGTTTCCAATTTTTCGTAAATTCAGGAGCTGGCCGACCGGCACTTGCGAACTGCTTCTGCTTCGGGCACCGCGCGGCAAAAAAGACTGAAGAATATGGTGTCGGCTGCGACTTGTATACCCCTGTAGCCAAAAAAGACTGAAGAATATGGTGTCGGCTGCGACTTGTATACCCCTGTAGCACTGACGTCACGGAAGAAGGCGACAACATCCGACGCCGGACCAAGACTTTGGAATTCGGCCGACCGAGAACCCATCTGACGGCAGAGAACCCATATGTGATTACTGCAGCTGTATGCACGATGAACATCTGTGATGTTTTCTATCACCAATGATAATTTAGGTCTCCACAGCTGATTTAGAACTTAAAGAACTTTTATCAGGGTCATCACTTCCTGAAATCAGTTTCCAAAATTCCATGGACCTCGACACCTACTGACACCCAACTCCGAATGCAATATCTGAGGTGCCTGTGGTGACCGAGCTGGAATACAAGAGAAAAAAAAAGTCAAAGAGTTGGGTGGCCCACCAAATGATTTCTCTCATTACAAAACTGAGAAGAGGAACTGGAGAGGATAAAATATGCAAATGTTGGGACTGCACTGAACTGGGGAACCACTGAATTCTCCTCATGTGAACTCTGGTAAAAAAAAACTAGTAGTATGGACAAAGAAAGCCTAGAATCCTCAAATTTCCTTGCTCTGCACATGTCTTGTTGGGCAAAAAGTTAGAAAATGATGATGGTAAGAAAAAAAGAAGTTATGTCTTACCATAACGTTCCATCTGTATTGTTGATCCTCGTTCAGTCATTACGTATGGGTATCTGTTCCGTCCTCGGAACTAAGCCAGCCATCTTTCAAGCTCGCGTCAGCTACAAACTCTCGAGCTAAAACTATTCCCCAGAATTCCCCTCTCCCTGTTACCCCAGTTTGAGTTTGCAAGTCAAAAAATAA